>NC_056532.1:2497728-2594541 GCF_019175285.1 Sceloporus undulatus | reverse complement strand
GTTCCCTATGGGCAAATATTACCCAGTGATTCTCTATGAGCAAATATTCCCCAATGATCCCCTATGGGCAAATGTTCCCCAATGATCCCCTATGGGCAAATATTTCCCCAAACCATAATGTTTCTAAGCTCTGGTGCATTTTGTTTTGGAACAATGGTCATCCTTTCTTTTTCCTCTTGCTCTTCTGCCCCATAGCGCTGCATGGAGAGGCTGAAAAGCAGCCGCGCCCGATTGCTGGAAAGATACCGTCATTTGGGAGAAAACGCTGCTCGGCGGACAAGCGACAACAACCTTTTGGTGCAGGAGGTGATGGAGGCCGAGTGGCAAGCCTTAAAGTCATCCAATGCTCCGCTGCCATCTCTCAGGAAGCCAGACGCGTTTCCTCAGGTTAGTAGGACGCGAAGCAACTAACTGCAATCCATACAAGTGTAGTGTGCTTTATTACAACTGGGAAGAACAACGACACCAAAACTACAATCGAATCTCCACTTGCCTTGAAAACCCACTGATGGACCTTGGGCAAGTCACACTCGTTCAGCCTCAAGGAATGGCAATGGCAAGCCATCTCCCAACAAATCCTGCCAAGGAAACCCCATGATAGGGTTGCCTTAGGGTTGCCATAAGTCGGAAACAACTTGAAGGCGCACACAAGAACAACAACTGTGTGTTTAAATTTTTGTGAGCCATCCTGAATGGTGGCAGAAATAAGTCTTGAGGCTGAAGACTGCCTGCTCAAGGTTGTTGTTTCCAACTTATGGCAACCCTATAGCAAGTCTCTGACAGGGTTTTCTTGGCAGAGAGAGGATTTTGCCTTTGCTTTTCTCTGAGGCTGAGAAAATGTGACTTGCTTGAGGTCCCTCATTGGGTTTCCATGGCTGAGTGGGGATTTGAACCCTGGTGTCCAGAGTAACTAGTAACTAAAGTAACTAGTAGTCCAATGCTCAAACTACTATACATGCAGGTTTTCCCTGTCTGAGATTTCAAGTGTTGAACCCAACAATCTGAATTGTGTTGCTGATCCCTGATGCACATCTTTTATGGCCTTTCTTTGCTTTTAAACAAAGGCAGAGCAAGGGATTCTGCAGTCTGCGCAATGTTGTTGGCCTGCATCTCCCAGCATTCCTTATCCTTGACCCAGGCTGCTGGGAGCTGTTATCCCACAATATCCGAATGCCCCTACAATCCTTGCCCCTGCCTTGCAGAATACAAAACCAATTGATTGTTGTTCTCTTTAGGCGTCCGAAGACTCTGAGCTGGCCGTCTTGGAGGAGATCCAGCAGGAGCTGATCTTGCAAGGTAAGTCCCCTTGGTGTAACCTTGGAGGATTGCCTCTCTTTGTCCCCTTCTCTTGGTGAGTATCTCTGGTTCTCGCTCTCCTTTCAGAACAGCTGGTCCTGGAAGAATATCATCAAAGCCTGCGGTTTGATGAGGAATGCCTTAACGCAATGCTTGAGGACTTGGAGATGGGACACCGGATCATCTGCCCCGTCTGTCGAAGGTAAGATGGAGGAGCTGGGAGTAGGCTTTCGCCAGTCACCTCCAGATTTTGAATATAGACCATAGCAGTACACTTGTCCCTCCGTGTTCGCTAGCGTTAGGGGCACAAGACCCCCGTGAATATGGGGGGCAACGCAAATAACAAAAACACCTAAGAAGACCCCTCTCTAGGAATCCCTAGGTCCTCTGGCGCAACTCTGTGGTCAATGTCCGACAAACATTGAGCATAGAACTGTGTTGGAGGAGCTACAAAGGCCTAGTAGAGTGTCCTCTCTAGGAACCTCTAGGTCCTCTAGGGAAACTCTGTGGCCAACATCGGACACTGACCATAGGGCTTCGCTGGAGGAGCTACAAAGGTCTAGTAGAGTGTTCTCTCTAGGAATCTCTAGGTCCTCCAGGGCAACTCTGTGATCAATGTCCGACAGACACTGACCATAGAACTGCAATGGAGGAGCTACAAAGGCCTAGTAGAGTATTCTCTCTAGGGATCTCTAGGTCTTTCAGTCCAACTTTTAGTTCAAGTTGACCATAGAGTTGCACTGGAGGACCTAGAGATTCCTAGAGAGAACGTATTAATCAGTTGCATGAATAATCAAACCCGCAATTATCAAAGCCACACATTTGGAGGGATGAGTGTCCTGTCATGGTTGTAATGGTTTGGATGTTGGACTGGGAGACCCCTGGGTTCGAGTCTCAGCTGAGCCATGGCAACTCATGCTCTCTCAGTCTGAGAGGGTGGCAATAGCAACCCTCCGTCCAAAGAAACCTGCCAAGAAAGCCCAAGGATATGTTTGCTTCTGGGTTGGCCTAAGTTGGAAATGGCTTGAAGGCACACAAGCAACGAGAGGTCTTCTGTAACTTGTTACGTCGGGAACGATAACGCTGGCGTCGTGAAGTCATGTTCGACAAGTAACCCAGTGCTGGGGAAGCGCATTATTTCATTCCAGCCACACGTTTTCTAGTAGTAGTAGTAGTAGTAATAATAATAATAATAATGCATTTTATTTATATGCCGCCTCTCCCAGATCAAAGCGGTTTACAATTTCCAGTCTTCATAAACACATTTTGACATCAATTTCTCACATGACGCTGGTAGGCGTTAAGTCACTTCCAATTCCTAGAATCGGTTCAAAGGCAATTTAATGCCTTTTTGGGAAGTTGTGGTGGACACGTTAGTTTGCTTTGCACCACTGCAGTGACCAATACTTTTTCGGACCCTACAATGGTGGGCATAAAGCAACTCTTTACTAAGCCTTTGAATGAGAGGATTTGTTAACCAAAGTTTGCCTGTTTCCTAGGGACGGCCTTTGTGTGAAGAGCCACTTGGTTGCGTGTCCATGTGGGGTGCGCATTGCCACGCAGGTGAGCAAATGTTTATTGTTTTATTTCCAGGATTTATATCCCTCCTTTCTCCCACAACTGGATTCGGTTAGAGGTTGCCACTCTCTGAGGAGGGACTGCGCATAGTTTGTGCCGCTTACCTTCCCAGAATCCAAGGCACCAAGATCCAATTTCTCTTCTCTTTTAGGAGATGACCGAAGAAAAGCTCCGTTCGCTGCTGGAAGACGCCATGACGGAGCATAGCCAGCATTGCCACTACAGCCCTGAATTTGCCGTAACAAAAGGGATGGAAAGAGACGCCAACCTTCTCATGAGCTGCCGGGTGAGTATCTGTTTTGTAGCAAATACGTCTGGGCCATTTCCGATCTAAAGAAGCCTGAGTTCTCACAGTACACTCATCCCTCCATATTTGCGGCTTTGATTAATATGTTCTCTCTAGGAATATCTAGGTCCTCCAGTGCAACTCTGTGGTCAACTTGAACTAAAAGTTGCACTGAAAGACCTAGAGATTCCTAGAGAGAATACTCCACTAGGCCTTTGTAGCATCTCTAGGTCAGTCCTATGGTCAGTGTCTGTCGGACGTTGACCACAAAGTTGCACTGAAAGACCTAGAGATTCCTAGAGAGAATACTCCACTAGGCCTTTGTAGCATCTCTAGGTCAGTCCTATGGTCAGTGTCTCTCGGACGAAGGCCACAGAGTCGCACTGAAAGACCTAGAGGTTCCTAGAGAGAACACTCTACTAGGCCTTTGTAGCTCCTCCACGTCAGTTCTATGGTCAATGTCTGTTGGACGATGACCACAGAGTCACACTGAAAGACCTAGAGATCCCTAGAGAGAATACTCCACTAGGCCTTTGTAGCATCTCCAGGTCAGTCCTATGGTCAGTGTCTGTTGGACTTTGACCACAGAGTTGCACTGAAAGACCTAGAGATCCCTAGAGAGAATAGCCTACTAGGCCTTTGTAGCATCTCCAGGTCAGTCCTATGGTCAATGTCTGTCGGACGATGACCACAGTGTCGCACTGAAAGACCTAGAGATCCCTAGA
Source organism: Sceloporus undulatus (assembly GCF_019175285.1). NCBI lineage: Eukaryota > Metazoa > Chordata > Lepidosauria > Squamata > Phrynosomatidae > Sceloporus > Sceloporus undulatus. Next base: position 2,590,656 of record NC_056532.1, on the reverse strand, counting down.
GAGAATACTCCACTAGGCCTTTGTAGCATCTCTAGGTCAGTCCTATGGTCAGTGTCTGTCAGACGTTGACCACAGTTGCACTGAAAGACCTAGAGGGTCCTAGAGAGAACACTCTACTAGGCCTTTGTAGCTCCTCCAGGGCAGTTCTATGGTCAGTCTGTCAGACGTTGACCACAGAGTTGCGCTGGAGGACTAGAGACCTAGAGAGGTGTCCTCTCATTTTAAAACGTGGTGTTTTTGTTATTTGTGGTTTTCCCATTTTCACGGGGGTCTTGTGCCCCTAACTCTAGTGAATATGGAGGGACAAATGTAGTTATATCTTTGGGTTCTGTTGGTTCCAGATTCACTCGTTTCTCATTTATTCAATGGAAACCCCACCTTTCTGTTGCTGGCTGTTAGCAGCATTGGGTCAAAAAGACCTGGGATATGTGTGTGTGTGTGCCCACAACTCACAATGTCCTCTGCCCTTTGTTTCAACCCTGTGCTGTTGCTGTTGTGTATTCTCAAGTCATTTCAGACTTAAGGCAAACCTCTCATGGGGATTTATTGGCACGTTTCTTCAGGGGTGTGTGTGTTACCATTGCCATCCTCTTAAGGCTGAGAGGGTCACCCATTGGGTTTCCTAGCCAAGCCAGGATTCGAACCCTGGCCACCAGAGGGATAGTCCAATACTCAAAACACCGTCACACTGACTTTCACCACTACCTGAAAAATACCCGTTGTTAAAGAGTGTGCAATCGATCATGGTGCCACCTCCATTTGAAGCAGGCAGGATGCCAGCCACAGATGCTGGCAAAACATCAGACATCTAGAACATGGCCTCATAGCCCTGAAAAACCACAGATGCCGGCCATGGAAGCCTTCGACTTCACAGTGTATCTGCATCGATTCAAAAGACAGGGTCGCTTTCGCAAACCCAAGAACGGCGCATTCACTCCTCTGTTCTCCTTTCTAGGCCTGCGATTCCTGGGCTATCGTTTTGTAACCTGTCGATCCTTCCGGCAAAAAGGCAACGCCGCGATGGGAATCTTCCTTCTTCTTCCAAGAAGTGCCTTGTTAAGGAACGTGTGTAATACACACCGTGTAATATAACTGTACAAAGCGTCCTCGGTTGTTTATAATGTTTTAAGTTAAATGGGCCGAAGCTGTGATATTTCTTTTCTTTTTGCATAACTAAATGCACAACTTTATCTTCCCCAAATAAAATCCCCTTTTAAGTTAAGAACTTGGGTTCTGGAGCAAAACTCGATGCTTTCCGTCTCGTCTTTAATGCTCTAAGGCTGGGGAAGACAACTCTGGGAGGCGGAGGAGCTATGGCCTCCCCGAAAAATAGACTCCAACATCCCCACAAAGCCTAAAGAAACGCTGGGAACTGGAGTTATGGCAGCGACAAGAGGAGTGCCCTTTCCTCCGCAGTGCAGAAATAAAGAGGTTTGGCACCGCTTTAACTCCAAATGGGTCAATGCTATGGGATTATGGGATTTGTAGTTTGAGGGGGGCATCGGGGTTCTAGAGGGAAAGCTCAATCTCTCACACAGCATTACAAATCCCATAGCACTGTGGTAGTCAAAGCTCTTTGACGCTATTTTTAACGGCAGACACACCATTAGACTTCCTCTCCGCTGCTCTTTTGTGGCCTACCGTTAGTAGGTTGCGTTCTGCTTACACTTAGTTGTGTCCATGCACATGCTGGACTCCAGGCCCTATTCCTCTCCATTGATTGCAGGCTGATGGGAATTGCAGTCCCGCAACGCCTGGAGGGCCACAAGTGGCCATGCTCCTGGTTTAACCAATAGCCACACCAAGGCCACCTTTTCCTCCTCCGCTTAGCTACTGAAATGTAATCCATTTGTGGTCATCGGAAGATGGTCTTGGTGTTAGTCATGTTCCAAGTCTGGAAAACAAGTCCCATTGGTTTGTGACATGTTCGAAAGCATCCTTTAATTTTTATTGTGGTTCAGAGACCCAGAGAAAGGCAAAGAATCTAATTTACTAGGTATATACAACTTTGTGGTTACAGATCCAACAAGTTTAGTAGGTAGCAGTTCTCATAGAGTATTGATAGGATGCAAATAGAGGCGGATTTGGGAAGGGAGATAAAGAATACAGTTCAAAGTTTGGAAAGTTACTTCTGGTTTACAACTCCTATAAGTACCTCAGCCTAAAAGAAGAGCATTTTCCAAGCTAGGCACATCTGCAGCGCATGCCTCTTACAAATGATGCTGAGGTCCCTGAAAGAAGCGCACACAAAGTAGGTCATTTTGTGGTATTAGAAGCCATTGCAAAGGTCCAAACCACACTGTGGAAATGATCCGGTTTGAGACCGCTTTAACGTCCCTGGCTCAATGCGAGGGAATTTGGGGGGCTGTAGTTTTGTGGGACCTTCAGCTTTCTCAATTGGGAGCCCTGGTGCCACCGCAAACTACAATTCCCAGGGTTTTGCAGCACTGAAGCAGAGCAGTTAAAGGAGTCTCAAACCGGATTATTTCTGCAGTGTGTTCTGGGCACCATTGATGCTCTGGGCATGATGATACTTTTGAGAGGAGAGGCAATGAAATGGATTTGGTGGCTATAATAGGAGCAAGGAGGGATCCTTCATGTTTTCCATCCGCCATCACAGTTTCTCCAACTGGTCCATTTTCCGTTCCACTTCCCGCACGACGTCGCGCAGTTTGGTGGCCGTTTTCGTCAAGGCTTCGAAGCCTTCCTTGAGGTTGCCGCCTCCTTCTTCCCGGCTGACGCTGTCCAAGCCGTCAAACCAACGCAGGACCTTTTCGAGGTGCGCCTGGACCACCTTTTGCTCTTCCAGCTCTTCCTGGAGAGCGCATCCGGCGCGCGTTTCAACCTTGAGCCGCTCCTCTCGCCGCCCGACTTCGTCCTGCAGCTCCTGAAACTGTTCGGCGGAGTAAGGGAACTTCTCTTGGACCTGGTGTTCGGGAAGGAGGACGTTTTTTGGGAGGCTGAGCACCGTCCTCAGGAGGGTCTCTTCGATCTGTCCGAAGAGGCTTTCGAAACGCTCCTTCATGAAGGAGAAGAACTGCTCAGTGCCCCTGCGGACGAGGGAAGGTGTGATGCTGCGATGGGCGCTTCCCAGCTTGTTCAGCATGGCCTCCTCCGCAACCAGCATGATGTGCGAAAGGTGGTCCTGGAAGGCGATGTAGATCCGCAGCATCAACGTTTGCGGCGTGAAGCCAAAGAACTGGGTTTCGTAGGCCATCAGGTCCCCCGACATGGTCAGCGATTGGGCTGCGGAGACAGAGAAGAGGAGCCAAAACATTGGTCCTAGTGAGATACCAGAGGATACACTAGATACTAATCATATACTAGAAGGGTCTGTGACCACAGTTATGTGTGTGCGTGTGTTATTCTGCAGCCACAGACCCTTCTAGTATATTATTAGTATCTAGTATATTGTCCAGTATCTTAGTAGGACTAATATTGATTGATTGATGTAACTATATGTGTGTGTGTCTAGTTATATCAATCAATGTTTATTCTATATATATATATATATATATATATATATATATATATTTTTTCTCTCTCTCTCTCTCTATATATATATATATTATTCTATAGATAATTCTATATATAGATTATTCTCTCACTGTATATAGACATTCTATATAATTCTATATATGCATAGATATTCTCTATATGTATATTCTATAGATTGAAAGAGATATTATTCTCTATATACATAGATATTATTCTCTCTCTCTCTATATATATATATATATATATTATTCTATATAGATAGTCTCTCTAGAGAGAGAGATTCTATATATATTATTCTATAGCTATATAATTATTCTATATACAGATCTCTCTGTGTGTGTATATATATACATTATACAGAATATTTATAATTCTCTCTATATATAATATGTCTCTCTTATTATATATAGAGAGAATTATAGATACTATTATATATATATATATATATATATATATATATATATATATATATATATATATATATTTATATATATATATATATATATATATATAAATAATAGTTATTAGTCTCCAGGGTGTACCTCCGTCCTTTCTCCCCCAACAACGGTACTGAAGGCGGGTCACAGCCGCTCGGGCGCCCGGAGCCCCCTATACCTGACTCTGTTGGCCCTTTGCTCAGGATTTGAACTCGCAGCCTCCTTTAATGTTTATCTTCCCGCCAATTCCCCAACCTCCACCATAGAGAGAGAAAGCAAGAGCGGCGGCGACGCGGCGGGGCACTCTCTCCGATCGTCCTCTATGGTCGCTGCCTCCCTGCCTGTCTCCTTCCCATTGGTCCAGCGCGAGGCAGAAGGGAGGTGGAGCCCTCGGATTGGCTGAGGAGAGGCGGAGTGGGCGGGGCCGCGCGGTGATTGGAGGGCGGGTGTCGTTTGGCGTGCGCTGATTGGCCGGGCGGTGGTAGCAGGCGCTGTGAGGCGGCGTCGAGGCCCGTGGCGGCCGCCAAGATGGCGTACCAGACCTTCCGGCAGGAGTACCTGCAGGTGCCCCCGGTCACCAGGGCCTACACCACCGCATGCGTCCTCACCACCGCCGCCGTGGTGAGTCGCTCCCCGGGGAGACCCTGCCTCCGCCAGCCTCCTCTCCCTCCCTCCCTCCCTCACGGCGCCCCGGAAGGCAGGCAGGACGGAGGGGGCTCGGCGCGGAGCGCGCGCGCGAGGGGGATCCTGGGAAGTGTAGTTTTATGGTGGGGCTCCTCACAAACACTACATGATCTCCCCCAGCAGAAGGGCCACAGGAGGGAAGGACACAGGCCTCGGAGGGATGGGCCAGGACTCCAGTTTGGGCCTGAAATAAGACATATTACTCTCTCTATAGAGAGAGAGATTACCCTATATATGTATATATGTATGTATATATATTCTCTATAGATATTATTCTATATAGATACAGATATATATTATTCTCTCTATATATAGATAGATATTGTGTGTGTGTGTATATATATATATATCATATATGTATATATATATATATGTATTTTCTATTATCTCTCGTCTCTATATATATATATATATATATATATATATATATATACTGTCTCTCTCTGTGTATATACAGAATATATATATATATATACACACACACACATAAATATTATTCTCTCCATATATATATATGTGTGTGTGTGTGTGTGTTATTCTATATATAGATATTATTCTCTCTATATAGATAGATACTATTCTATATACAGTATATTCAATATATAGGAATAAATAGATATTATATACCTATATTTGTGTGTGTGTGTGTTATTCTATTTCTCTCTGTACATAGATAGATAGATAGAAATCCATCTTAAGTGAATTGAAATTGTTATTGTGAGACACCTTCGGAGTCCCTTTGGAGAGAAAGGCAGGATAGAAAGTAATTAATTAATTAATTAAATGTAGCCACAAAACAATCTTGTTTGAAATGATAGATAGATAGACAGATAGATACCCTTCAGGTAGTTTTACACTTCATTTTGTGAGCTCTTTATGAGAAGACACTTAAAAAAGCCCTTTAATAAGACAGCACTGCTTTCTCTTTGGTTATTATGCGATGTGGGAAAACCCTCTTTCCCCTTCATGTGCCAAGAACCAAGGCCGTGTTTGTGTTTTTGCGCCATTGTAATTGCGTTCCTTTCCTGGAAGCTCTCCAAAAACCAACACCACTGGTCCCAAGACCACCATTTTGAGTCGCATCCCTTGCTTTGGTAGACCTTCAACACTGAGTGTTAGGTTAGGCCTGGGATGATACCTCTTGAAACCTAAGCATTGGAACCTGTGTGCTAACATTGTGGCGATTGTGTGCTTCCGCATGAACTCTCTGGTTTATGGAATAGCTTTTGGCTTGATTTATTCAGAGACTGACCTTTGCCTTTGCCCAAAGAGCAGCCAGAGACTGAAACCCCAGGCTTCCGAAATGTGGCTCGCCGGTTAAACTCTATAACCCATCACTCTCTCAGCCTCAGGGGAAGGCAATGGCAAACCTCCTCTGAACAAACCTTGCCAAGAAAACCCCACGATAGGTCCATCAGAGACAACCTGAAGGCACACAACAACAACAGCTTACATTAACCTAGCAAACAACATCCCTCCATTCAAAGCAATAGTGAATAACAGTGCATTTAATGGTGACCTCTTTTGTTTCTCTCATTTGTTCCAGCAATTAGAATTGATTACGCCGTTCCAGCTGTATTTCAACCCTGAATTGATATTTAAGCATTTTCAAGTAAGTGCCTTCGCCTTTAGCTGCTGCATATTGACAACATGAATGCACTCTGTACATGTTCAGATAACACTGAGTTTACTCTCATCTCTTCCTCTTGAGAAGAAATGTAGCCTTAAATCCCGCATTTAAAACGATCAGAGGCTTTGCACATTTAATAATATAATCAATAAATAATAATACATCTTATTTTTATCCCGCCTCTCCTTTGAGATCGAGGTGGCATTACAACAATAAAAAGCCGTACAATACGTTAAAATAGCTCCCATTATCCCCTGCCCTGTTAAAATAGATCAACACAGCAATTCAACGATATGATAAAATACAACAAATCACTTCAAAGCGGTCGGAGATAAGGAACAGGACAATTATATCATAATAATAACAATAATGCTTTTATTACAGTCTTTAAACGTTCGGTTTTCTGTCTCTCTCGCAGGTATGGCGGCTCATCACGAACTACCTTTTCTTGTGGGCCGGTTGGGTTTAACTTTTTATTTATATGATATTTTGTATCTTTGTTAATGGTTGTAAGAGTGCAAACCAAGGATGCAAAATCCCAAGCGACGGTTTCCGGTCTCAGAGGAGAGGAACAGTCTCATTGATCTATCTGTCTATCTAAAATGGAACTCATGCCAAGTATAGCTGAAACATTTCGAGTTCGATACATATTTCAGTTATGGGAACTCTGAGTTAACCTTCAGAGTTCAGGTAAACCCTTCAAGATCAGTGGGGTTACTTTTCAGTCACCATAGATACCGAATAAATTTGCCTCATATTAAGTCGAGGGCAGGTTTTTGGGGGGCAAAGTTTAGGCTTTTGATATGTCCATGGATAAGACCGAGGGTAAAACCTAGGACAGTGATGGCAAACCTATGGCAGCCGTGCCAGAGGTGGACTCAGAGCCCTCTGTGGGCACATGTGCCATCTCCCCACACAGAGTTTGCCCCAGAGTTTGTGTACGAGAAAGCCAGGGAGACATGCACTTTGCAATAAATAAGGGGTTTGGGGTTGCAATTGGGCACTCAGCCTCAAAAAGGTTCACCATCACTGACCTAGGAGCATGTAATGAAGGATGATAAGGACGAAGCAAAGGGAAACAATGCCAAAGGACTTACAAAACCCAGTAGGCAAAGCTATTTGTGCCATACTAAAGGCTAGATGAGTGAGAGATTAGAAGGGGTCAATGCTTCCAGGGAAATTAAACTCTTTCCTTTCACCATATATATTTGTAGATGTGTATAACATCAAGTCCTATGGTATAAGAAGGCAGGAGTGGTAGTTTTATAGGCTGGGAAACCTAAAAACGAAGAGTGTGTCCCGGAGCCACTAATTCCTGACCTCATAACTGCAGATATCGCTACTGCCGGATGCTTGAAGGAAGGATCCTTCCGCGGTCGGACGGCAGATTTTGTATTATTGTTCCTTTTGGTGGACGGCTAAGGACTGTATATTTGCTGGGGCTCTAATGGGTTGTGATTTGGAAAACGGGAACGGGGCTGGGAGAAGAAGTGCTTTATCTTCTGGGTGTATCGTGCTGGAGGGATACTTTCCTTGCAGGATGGCTGCTGTACTGCCCCGGAAATCTGGAGCGGCAACGAAATTCAGGTGTCTTTTGAGGGAGAGAGGAAACATGTCTGAAATCTTGAAGTAATTTATGAGAGAGGGGATTGCCCTATACTTCTCTTGGGGGAAAAATGGGAAACATGGGGAAAACTTGAATTACAAAAGCTTGTGCTATAGGGAGAGTTGGACCAAAATAGTGTGTTTAGGGCGCTTCACAGACAGGCCAAAATAAAGCTGCTTCGGGACCCTTGGAGGTATGCTATTTCTATATGATTCCTAATAGTCCAGAAGCCATGCCAAAGCCATAATCTAGTCCTAAGGACTGGAGCGCAGCTTTGGTGCAGCTCGGACCTAGGAACGCATGCACCTTTAACAGGCACACCCCAAAGTGGTGGCGAAGCAGCTTTATTTTTGGGCTGTCTGTATGGGGCCTTAGTTAAGTTATACTTAAGTACCCAAATCAGTGGTTTGCATATATCTAAACATCATCTATATAGTTTTACTGCCAAACCCTAGTACAATTTATGCTACCTATTTGTGCAAAGATAACGAATGGTCTCAATGTCTTGACATGGGTGCAGCGACTCTTTCTTTAACCCTTCTCCTCTCCAGCTTTTGGCTTGTTTGTCAACTTGGCTTGTTTCTTAGGGCAGCGTTACCATAATGCTAGTCTATGGTCTGGAGCCGCAGGAACCTTTTCGTCGGATGAACTTCCTTTGGCTTCTCATCGTCCAGGCCCCGTTTCTCCCATGGGTCCTCTGGGGTTTTCGCTCTGCTGGAAACTCATCAATCGTTGACCTCTTAGGTAAGATCGAGTGGATGAGGAGAAATCCTTCGCTTTTTGTTGTGAAGTTGATAAAACCCAAGCAGTTGATTCTGGTTTCCACATTCTGCGTGACAGCCAGCCAGCCTGGATGTCTTAAACGTTTAAAGACAAGGCGTGTACAATATGAAAACAATCAAAAAGCAACAAGACACATCTAAAACCTGGATTGGAGTGAGAAAGCAACTTGTGGCTTTGCCAGATGTGTGTTATCTTGCATTATAGTTTAAGTTGAGAAGTCGGTACACTCTTGGATCGTGCTTTGAGTCCTTTGTGGAAAAGTGGATATAATAATAATAAAGTCTGAAAGGAAAGAGGAAATCAGGGTCTTTTGTAAGAGATTATCCCTTCCTCCCATACACACGGTGTTTGTGTTCTGATCTCCAGTTCTCTGAAACTGAAGGGAAACAGTCCCTTGGTTCTGGTCTACATCCGTAAGACACCTGAGAAAATACTCGTCCCATATGCATTCGCCTATAATTCAATTTACACAACAAGTTATTGACGTACGTAATTGTTTTAACCGACTTAACTAGTGTCCATTAAATGTTTTCCTCTTAGTAACCTTGTGTCCTTAAAGGGAAAAAAGAGAGTATTTTCTGACATTTCAGCAGTCAATATAGGTTAGTCTTTCATCACTATAAGCAAATTTTTGTCCATCATCCTCCCAAAAACTTAATGGGATGAGGATATTAAGATGGGAGTGCAACTGCAGCGTGACCTTGTTTTTATAAAGGTAGTATTACTTATCGGCAAAAGGGCACCGAGGAAAAGCGCTAACCTTTTCCGCCTCTTGTTCTAGGCATTGCTGTCGGCCACATATATTTCTCTTGGAAGAGTCTTCCCAAACCAGCCGGGAGGAGGAAGGCTTTCTCAACGCCGTCGATTCTGTGAGTGTCTTCTTGTGACACAGGTCTTTGTGGGGTTTTGAAGGAAGAGGGAAAAGAAAAGTGCAGTCTGAATTCAGAGTGTTTGTGTTCAGGGAAGGAATTGCAAAAAGGGGGAAAAGATGGGGCTGCATTTGCAAGGTGTCTTGAATGAGTTTTGGCCTCTCGTTTGCCTTGGTTTCTATAACTAGGGTGGCCTTTGTTTTTAACCTGAACTTCTAATGAAGTTGACCATGCACCGAAACTTGTAGATTGCTAATGGAACCTCACATATCACATTAATTGATCATTATTAAGCTCGTTTATGTAGCGCTGTAAGTTTACACACAGCGCTGTACATATAATCCGTTAATTAGACGGTCCTGCCTCTAGGCTTATAGTCTAAAAAGACACACACAAAAGAAGGGATTGGTAATGGGAAGGGGATCAGTACGGCACTTTCTTCCTCCCTCTGAGGCCTGGACCAAGGCAGAGTATACCTTATAGATAGAGCTGCTTTGAATGCAGAGAGTTTTCAGGTTCAGCCCTCACAAAGTATGAATCAGATTTTTCCTGGGGGTGGCAAGGGAGATGCATCTAAAATGCTGGCTCAAAAGCTTTCACCTCATTGCTGCAGCATCACATGCGGGCAACATCCTTATGGAGAAGCTCCACTTCAGCCCCCCAGCCCTCTCGTTGGGCTGGGAATAACATCTCTCTGAGACCAGAGAATACTGCTGAGTCAGTGCGATAAGTTACTAATAAGATGGGCAGTGGTTGGACTCTGGGTGCTATTGCTGTCCAGGTGTAGAATCATGAGTTGGAAGAGACCGCAAAGGCCATCCAGTCCATCCCTTTCTGCCTTGCAGGAAAGCTCAATCAAAGCATCCCAGACAGAGGCCATCCAGCCTCTAAGGAAGGAGACCCACTTACACTCCGAGGGAGTTTTTCCATGTCCACGGTGGAACAGCAGCATTACTGTCAGGAGGTTCTCCTAATGTTGAGTGGAATCTCTTTTCCTGCAGCTTGCATCCATTGTTTCCGGTCCTAGTCTCTTGGAGCAGCAGAAAACAAGCTTGCTCCCTCCTCAATGACATCCCTTCAGGTATTTTAAACAGGGCTATCATACCCCTCTTAACCTTCTCTTCTCCAGGCAAAACATCCCCAGCTCCCTAAGTTTGCCTCATAGGGCTTCATGGTTTCCAGACCCTCACCATTTTAGTCGCCCTCCTTGGACACACCCACCAGATTTTCAACATCCCTTTTAAATTGGGGTGCCAAAACTGGACACACTATTCCAGGCGGGGCCGACAGATCTACTGTATTGATCTACAACTCCCCACAACCCCATAGGAATGTAGTCTAAGATGTCTGGAGGACATCAGGTTGGGGAAGGCTGGCCTACACAGTCATAATAGTAAGGAAGGGGAGGGTAAGCAGTACTGTTGATGTGTAGTGGCAGTTTTAAAATTCCCATTTAATTGATAAATTCATGTGGCAAAAAGGACAACAACACTTTGCAAAACCACACAGCAAAGATTCCGTTTACAAAGAGCCAAACAGGTTTTGTCCCGTAACAACCATCATATGTATTTATTTATTTATACCCTGCTCTTCAGCCAAAAGGCTATCAGAGCGGCTTATAAATTGTTAATTAGGCATTTAATATTTTAAATTAGACAATAATATTTTTGTGAAGGATGCTTGGTGAATAACACTGTCTGTTCATAAAGCTGTTCCGCTAAACCCAGTATCCATAATTCAGACAAGCGGAATAATGGGTCAAAATGGGCCTGGAAAGCGAGGAGCCCCTCCAAACCATAATTGGTGGCATCTTCTTGCTCCCTAAAACACACAGTTGTCAACCCCAGAAGCAAAAGAGAACAAACGGACATCGAAGCAAGTCAAGGATGTGTGGTTTTGTTATGTTGTTGTTTTTATTCCAGGGTTCAAAAGCAGTTTTGGGGAACTTCTCAGGGCAGGAGCACATTCACATGATAGGTGGGGCTGAATGTATTGAATGTATTGGAAATGGTGGAAGCCAGAAAACCACCGCAGTTTACCTTCCAGCGCTTTCTTGTCAGTAACTTAGGCCTGTTCCAGACTGCCAAAATAAAGCTGCTTTAGGTCTCTTTGGAGGTATGCTGTTTAAATGATGCATGCATCGTAAGAATCTGGAAGCTGCACCAAAGCTGCCCTCCAGTGCTAAGGAATGGAGTCTGGCTTTGGCGCAACCTCCGGACTCTTAGGACCCAGGCGTCATTTAAATAGCATGTCTCCAAAGAGACCCCAAGCAGCTTTATTTTTGGCAGTCTGTAACAGGCCTTAGCCACCCTAAAGCCAACCTTTTAGAACAGAAGGAAGGATCCCATACTGAAATTGGGGTGTGTGACTGGGAAGTCTTAAAGGGCCAGAATGGGATCTTAGGAGGGCTGGAGTTGCCATCGCCTCCCAAATAGGGCAAGGAATTGTCGGCCAGGTTTGACCTCATGGTGAGCCTTCTTTTTTAAAACTTGCTTAACAGGAAAGCAATATTTGACACCCCAGAAGACGACCCCAATTACAACCCGCTGCCGGAAGAGCGACCCGGAGGCTTTGCCTGGGGCGAAGGGCAGCGCCTGGGAGGCTGAAGGGAGGCTGCCAGGCCCTTACCTGAGAGGAGAGACACCCAGGAGAAGATGGATCCCCTTGCCCTTCTCTGGTGGAGAAAGGGAGTTTTGACACTTTGACTGGCCTGGACATACGAAGCACTTTGCGGGACAAAAAGACAAACACATTACATCCACGTCAAAAGACGTATAACCAGCGGCGATGCCAAGTCCTCACAAAGAGGGCTTTGCTGTACGAAAGGCTCAGAGGCGCTAGTTTTGCGTGAGCTGAGAACTGAAACGGCAACTTTCTCGAGACATCTCCTGAGACCCTCAGTTCTTGTGTATATACAGAAAATACATATAAATATATATATATATTTTGAATGCGTTTCTCCCCCCAATTTTATTTGATACAAGAACTGGAGAACTTTAAAACAGACAAATAAACCTTTTGATTTAATTCTTCGTTGTGAGCCGGTTAACATTTCCCTTTAATGTCCGACGCTGGCAAAAACGCTTCTGAAACAAACCAGCGTAGAAGAGCCAGTTTTATCCTTCAAAGACCTGGGTGGATTTTGCCATTTTGCCGCCATACTTAAATGTTTACAAAAGTTACTCTACCGCTACACTTGCGAGAAAGGGAAAAGGAGGTATTTGCCTGGTTGTTACTACCATGTCTCTGTTTTAAGACCTAGAATTGGGACCTACAACCATCTGCATACAATCGCACCGCGTTTCAGTTTGAAAGAGCAACTTCCTAGTTGCGTTACGGACGAAAAAGATGGGTGCTTTGGCTACATATGGCTCCTGCGCCGCGTTCTCTCTGCAAGTGACACATTTTTGTCACTTGTTCTGCAGCCAAAGCTTGGAAGAGTTCCTTTTTTTGAACCAAAATTCGCCTAGCAACTGGTTGGTGGATTCTGGGAGCTGTAGTAAAAACAGAAGTATCCTCCGACTACAGCCTAAAGCAGCTACCGAAGCCATGCACAAGAAAGGCTGGACAACGCAGCTGTAGATATGTCTGCTTAGAAGCAAGTGGGCCTTATACCCAGGATGTGAGTAGAGATTTGCAGCCAGACAGTGCAATCCTAACGTAAAGATAAGGTGGTAGTAGAGGGTAGTGGTTAGGCAGAAGTAGAATTGTCCTTCTGACGGCTAGTTTCAGATTTGCTGATAAAGCAATCTGGTAGACCAGCCTTGACAGGGGAGCTAAGGAGAGGAGAAGGTATGGGATCCACATCATCTCACAGCCACAACGCTGGCACTAAGATCAAGACTAGGATAGTCCTAAGTAACTTGCAACACCAGTATGTTGAGAGGGGTTATGTTTAGCTGGCCTAGTGCTGGCTCACCTTGGCCAGTTTGGTTATCGTGACTTCATGCTACAATCCTCAGCAATCCTGTTTTTATATACTATTGGTGTTTGGCTGTTCTGGTTTGGCATATCCCTTCAGTCCCACGTCCGTCTGGCATTCCTTGTCTTCCTAGCTTTTTCATTCTTAGGACGTTGCTTTCTCACAAAAGGTGGAACGGCTTCCTGTGACTTATCTGAAAAGGAGGTATCGGGTCTGTGCAAAATCCCACACAATCCTCTTGGTGGAAAGAAGAGGAAATCCAGGTTCTCAAGAGAAAAAGCTGTACTCGAGAAAGAAAGAAATGGTTTCTAGGAAACTCTTGGGTCTTGCCTACATCAGGGATGGCCATAGGGCTCTGTAAGTGTTTTATTGGAGCACTCGCTCCCCTCTAAGAAAAATAAGATTGTTTTGAAGAAGTGGGCATGTGAAAGAAAGATACTTGAGCACAGAAGAGATATAGTGGTTCCAATGCAGACGTAGCAGCAACACTGAGCACCTCCAGGGTTTAGATTGCTTGGGCAAATAACTCTTGGTCTCAGAGGAAGGTCATGGCAATAAATGGTGCCAAGAAAACCCCATGGCAGGAGTCGCCCAATTGTTGTGTTGTTTCTGGCTTAAGGTACGTAACCCTATCATGGGATTTTCGTAGCCTGATTTGTTTGGGTAGAGGGATTGCCTTTGCCTACTGTGTTCCTTTTGTTGGACTGGATGGGTCTTATGGTCTCTTCCAACTCTGAGGCTGAGAGAGTGTGACTTGCCCAAGGCCACCCAACGGGTCTCCATAACTGAGCGGAGATTTGAACTCTGGTCTCCAGGGACATAGTCATGACACTCAAAGCACTACACCGTGGACATATGTCCGAAATACCTTGGAAGCACACAATCTATAGTGACCCAATGAATGTGAGACCCGCAAAAGCTCCTGCCATCAAATATCCCGCTCAGGTCTTGAAAAGTGAAGGGAGCTGGGATTTTCCTGGTTTGAGCCCATCTAATGTGATCATCCTCTTTTCCTACCGCCTTCCACTTTGCCAGGCATTTTCTTTTCAAGTCAGTCACATATGTCCAAAGCATGGCAGCCTCAGGTAAGACATTTTTGCATCTAGTGACATCCAGGCTCGATTTGATACCGCTTTTGTCTGCCGCAGCTCCGTCCTACAGAATACTGGGCTTTGTAGTCTTGTGAGTACACTTTGGAAGAGGAGGGTAAAGACCCTGCAAAACTATAAATCCCAGGATTCTGTGCAATGGAGCTACAGCACTTAAAGTGGTGTCGAACTGTGTTATTTCTACAGCATAGATGCACCTTGTTGGGAATAGCTGTTAAATTTATGTACAGTACAGTGAAACTTTGGTATCTGCTAAGGTTTTATATATACACACACATACATATATACATACAGAGGGGGTTAATATTTTCAGGTTGTGGATGGTTGGATCAGTGGCTTCAGAGGGTTGACTATGCAGGAGAATTCAAAAACCTGTCTGAGACTGGAAAAATCAATACGCAAAGACACCTTGCAGTGCCTTTTGAAACTAATGGAAATAGAAGATTCAAAGATATAGCCATGTTAGTCTGTAGAATCAGTACATAGAGAGATCTTGTGACATCTCTGAGACACACTGAAAGAAAAAGAAATTGGCAGCATGAGCTTCTTAGACTTTGGTCTCCTTCCTCAGATGCATTTGGAAAGATAGCAAGGGGTAGCCATGTTGGTCAAATAGCGAATTACAATATCATCCCAAATCCACAAGAGAGATACCTTTATTGGGCCAACCAAAATGCACAAAATACATGTTGCAGGCTCCACTGGCCAGTTGTTAACTTCATTGTTGTTCCCTTCCCTCCAATCTGCCCTGACTCATGGCGGCCCTTTGGATGAGACACCTCCAAGGCCCCTTAACCTCCACTATTCTGCTTTAGTCTTCTAGATTGATGCCCATGACTTCTCTGAACCCATCCATCTAGCATGCAGCCTCCCTCTCTTTCTGCTTCCCTCCACCTTTCCCAGCATTATGGTCTTTTCCAATGAGACCTTCCTTCTCATGATGTCTCCGAAGTACAACAACCTCAGCTTCATCATCTTGGCTTCCAGGGAAATTCTGGCTCGATCTGCTCTAGGGCCCATTTGCTTGTCTTTTTGGCCGTCCGTGGGATCCTTGTCCCTCTTCTCCAGCATCACATCTCCGATGAATTAATTACCTTCCTATCTTCTTTCTTAATATCCAGCTCTCACATCCATAGATGATAACAGGGAATACGATGGTTTGCATGATTCTAACATTGGTCCTCAGTTGCATATCTGCATTTTAGGATCTTTTCCAGTTCTTTCATAGCTGCCTCCCCATTCTTAATCTTCTTCTCATTCCCTGGCTTTAGACCCTGTTCCTATCAATGCCAAGCACTCCTTTACTATTTCTGTTTCCTCATTGGGTTGAATTTCTCCATGGTCGTCATTTTTGTTTTCTCTATGCCTGCCTTTATACTTTCTTCCTTGACCTTCCTTAGCAGTTGTTCCAGGTCTGGGTAGGTTTTCTGCTGCCGTCTGTGTATCTTTTTAGATGGTTGGAAACCACACAGGAGAACAAACAACTGGAAAGTGTGAGAGTCTTAGGCCTGCGTTTGTGCTGTTTTTTTGTGGGGACGTACTAAAGCAAATGACAATATTTGCCCATAAGGAAAGCACACTTGACCATAGAGAGTCATTAAAGAATATCTGTCCATTGGGAAGCATGGGAGAATACATGCCCATTGGGATACATGGGGGAACAGTTGGGCATATTGAAACCTTGGACAATGCTAGGGAAGGAGAGAGGGAACTTGTTCATAAGGAAGTATCTGTGCATGGGAAACCTAAGAGAGGGATTCATAGGTTAATAGGTATGTATCAGCTATGTTTCTCTATGAGCCAAGTATCCCCAATGGTTCCTATGGGGCACATATCCCCAATGGTTCCCTATGGAAATATCCCCCAATGGTCCCTAGGGCAATATCCCCCAATGGTTCCCTATGGCAAATATCCCAATGGTTCCCTAGGGCAAAATATCCCCCAATGGTCCCTATGGGCAAATATCCCCCAATGTCCCTATGGGCAAAATCCCAATGGTTCCCTATGGGCAAATATCCCCCAATGGTTTCCCTCAAATACCACAATGGGCCCAATCAAATCCCCCAAGGTTCCCTATGGGAAAATATCCCCCAAATGGTTCCCTAGGCAAATATCACCCATGGTCCCTATGGGCAAAATATCCCCAATGGTTCCCTATGGGCAAATATCCCCCCATGGTTCCCTATGGGCAAATATCCCCCCCCCATCCATGCCCCCATGGTTTCCCTATGGGCAATAATACCCCAATGGTTCCCTATGGGCAATATCCCCAATGGTTCCCTATGGGCAAATATTCCCAATGGTTCCCTATGGGCAATCCCCAATGGTTCCCTATGGGCAAATATTCCCAATGGTCCCTATGGGCAAATATCCCCCCATGGTTCCCTATGGGCCAAATATCCCCCAATGGTTCCCTATGGCAATATCCCCCAATGGTTCCCTATGGGCCAATATTCCCCATGGTTCCCTATGGGCAAATATCCCCCATGGTTCCTATGGCAATATCCCCCATGGTTCCCTATGGGCAAATATTCCCCATGGTTCCCTATGGGCAAATATCCCCCAATGGTTCCCTATGGGCAAATATCCCCCCATGGTTCCCTTGGGCAAATATCCCCCCATGGTTCCCTAGGGGCAAATATCCCCCATGGTTCCCTATGGGCCAATATTCCCCATGGTTCCCTATGGGCAACTATTCCCCATGGTTCCCTATGGGCAAATATTCCCCATGGTTCCCTATGGGCAATATCCCCAATGGTTCCTATGGCAAATTCCCCATGGTCCCTAGGGCAAATATCCCCAATGGTTCCCTATGGGCAAATATCCCAATGGTTCCCTATGGGCACATATCCCCCATGTTCCCTATGGGCAAATATCCCCATGGTTCCCTATGGGCAAATATTCCCCCATGTGTCCTATGGGCAAATATCCCCCTGGTTCCCTATGGGCAATATCCCCCCATGGTTCCCTATGGGCAAAATATTCCCCATGGTTCCTAGGGCACATATCCCATGGTTCCCTTGGGCAATATCCCCCCAGGTTCCCTATGGGCAAATATCCCCCCATGGTTCCTTGGGCAAATATCCCCCAATGGTTCCCTATGGGCAAATATTCCCCATGGTTCCCTATGGCGCAATATCCCCAATGGTTCCTTATGGGCCCGTGCCCTTTTTTCTCGCCATGCGCCTCTCCGCGCGCGGTGGCGCTGCTCCTTCAGAAGCAAGCCGGGCCGCACTGCGCATGCTCAAGGGGCGGAAAATACATTTCCCAGAAGGCTGCGCGCGCGCGTTTTGATGCGTTCAAGCGCGTCTTCCGCGCGGGCATGCCGGGTCGTAGTCCCGGGAACCCACGTTCCCTGAAAGCGCGGCGGAGGATGCCTCAGCGGGGCTGCGAGCTGCTTCCTCCAGTCAAGAGGCCCAAGCTGGGCTCTCAGGGCAACGCGGAGGGCCATGCCGCTAGCAACGCCCGGAGGGAAGCGCCACACGACGACGCCGACACCGTCGTCCTCGTCCTCCTCCTCGCTCTCGTCCTCTTCGTCGCCTCCTCTTTCTCCTCCGCCTCAGGGATCGAGAGCCAGCGCCGGAGCCTGCCCATTTTCAGGCCCGAGGGACGCTGCTTGGGCAATGAGGAGCCCTCGAATGCGCCGTCCTCATCGGTGGGCCTTTCTCACAACTAGGGGAAAATTATGGGGGGGGGCTTGTGGAGTCCACGCCCTCTGAGATGGCAGGGGCCCCGCCCTTGTGGCGGTGATTGTGTGTGAGGAGGCCACGCCCCCTTCGGCGGGATTGGAGGAGCGCCTCCATGGCAGAAAGGAGGGTTTGTGGAAGCCACGCCCCTTAGGGCGGGGATTGAATTAGCTCCCTCTTTCAACCTTTGGGAGGCCACACCCCTCTGGACGGGGATTTGAGGAGCCCCTCTCAATGGCAGAAAGGAGGGTTTGTGGAGGCCACGCCCATTAAGGGCGGGGATTGGATAGCTCCCTCTTTCATCCTTTGGGAGGCCACGCCTCTGGGCGGGGATTGGAGGAGCCCCTCATGGCAGAAAGGAGGGTTTGTGGAGGCCACGCCCCTTATGGTCAGGGATTGGAGGAGCCCTTCTCAATGACAGAAAGGAGGCTGTGGAGGCCACGCCCTTTAGGGCGGGGTTTGGAGGAGATCCTCCTTTCACTGCAGCTGAAAGGGAGGATCTCTCCCAACCCGCCCCAAATGGCGTGGCCTCACAAACCCCTCCCTTGGCATGTCATTCTCTTCTCCTCCATCTATTTGCCTCCCTTGCCTGAGGGGGCGGGGCTTCTGCCTCTGTTGTTGTTGTTTTTTGTTGTTGTGTGTGCCTTCCTAGTTTATGTATTCACTCCCAAGACCGCTTGCCCTAGAGCTTCCTTGGCACCTCAGCATCCTTTTCATTATTGCTGTATAATATTACATGTTATTATACTGTATTATTTATGAACATGTATAGAATCAGTGTGTAGAGACTCATTGCACCTTTGAGACTCCCGAAAGGAAGAAGTTGGCAGCAGCAAGGCCTTTCCTAGACCTAAATCCACTTCCTCAGATGCATTAGGGAGTAGACTGAAGTCTGTGGGCGCTCAGTGGGGAGGGGGGAAAGAGCAGAAACATCCTTCTTGCGTTGTCGCATCTTATATGGACGCCGTTGTCGTTCTGCAGGGGAAACGGGGTCCGGGAAGACGACCCAAATCCCGCAGTACCTCTACGAAGGAGGGATCGGGCGCCAAGGCATAGTTGCCGTGACGCAGCCTCGCCGGGTGGCCGCCATATCCCTTGCCACCCGCGTCTCGGACGAGAAGAAAACGGAGCTGGGGAAACTGGTACGTCGGACTTTGACTGAGCTAAGCCTACAGAAATCCTTGTGGTGACCTGCTATAGCTGTGGCTGCATCCACATTGCAGAAATAACCCAGTTTGAGGCCGCTTTAACTGCCCTGGCTCAGTGCTAGGGAATCCTGGGAACTATGGTTTTGCAAGACATTTGGCCTCCTCTCCGACAATAGACTACAATTCCCAGGATCCTCTAGTACTGAGTCGGTGCAGTTAAAGCACTCTCAAACTGGACTATTTCCACAGATAAGAAGAAATAGGAAAGAGATTCCTAGAAAAAGGCAAGTAAGAGATGAAAGTGAAAGTGAAGAATAGGGATAGATAGAGATTAGTAGAGAGTATGATGAAGGAGGATGTAAATCGGAGAAGGTATGAGTAAGGGAAGGAGGCAGGCGAAAGTGAAAGGTAATGGTAGGAGGAGAAGGATGAAGAAGGTTTTGAAGGGAAGAGTGGGAGAGGAGAAAAGCATGGGGTCATAAGAAAGAGAGGGAAGGTTAATATAAAGGAGAAGAAGAAGGTAAAGGGGGAAAGAAATATCGAGGAGTGGTAGGGACAGAAAGTATACAGAGTGAATGAGGAAGGAAGGAAGGAAGGAAGGAAGGAAGGAAGGAAGGAAGGGGATTTCATAGATTTCATAGAGTTTGATATAAGGTTGACTATAAGGTTGAAGGTATGAGCTGATAATTTTATGTGAGATCCCTTGAGATACGGATATGTTTTTGTGTTTTTGTTTGAATCTGAGAGTGCTTTAAGGTGATATAAAAACTTTGAATAAAGATATTAAAAAACTAAACATGGAAACATGCAAAACTCGCACCTTGACCTAACGTCCGTCCTTCCTTCCTCCTCTTCCCAATGCTTTTCCCTCCTCCTTTCAGGTTGGCTACACCGTGCGCTTTGAGGACTTCACCTCCGAGGAGACGAAAATCAAGTTCCTGACGGACGGGATGCTGCTCCGGGAAGCCATCGGGGACCCCCTGATGCACAAGTACAGCGTTGTCGTTTTGGACGAAGCGCACGAGCGCACTGTCCACACCGACGTTCTCTTCGGAGTGGTGAAGGCGGCCCAAAAGAAGCGGAAGGAGCTGGGGAAGTTGCCGCTAAAAGTGAGCTTTGGAAGGTGGCCACACTGGCAGATGGGAGTTCGAATCCGAGGGGGCCGGGTTGGAGGCGGATGGAGAAACACTGATCTGTGGTTCTGCTTTATCAACCACTGAGGCTCATTCTGTCTAATTCATGCCATAGTCAAGAATGCTTGTCTTTGAGCACAAACCTTGGTAAGAACCATCCTCTTTCCATACTGTTTTCACAGGTGGTTGTCATGTCGGCTACCATGGATGTGGACCTGTTTTCCCAGTACTTCAACGGAGCCCCTGTCCTTTACCTCGAGGGCCGGCAGCATCCCATCCAGATCTTCTACGCAAAGCAACCTCAGAGCGATTACCTCCAAGCGGCGCTAGTCACGGTCTTCCAAATTCATCAGGTACCCCAGATTTCGGTATTTCGACATCTATATACATTTAAGTGCTACATTTTATCTGGCCTTCCTCTAAGGATGGACTTTATGATGTTGTCCAGGGTTCTTCCCATCTTCCGGACCGCTACCCAGTGTGTTCCTTCAGCAACCTTGCAAAATGGGTTAGACACAAAAATGGTCACTGGTTCACCATCACTTGAGATCAGTGGCTCAGAAGAGATCCAGGCTTTCTGTGTTTAAGTCCGACACACTGACCATGGAAGTATGCTGGTATAGAGGACCCAGGGTCCATTTTTGTCTTCTTCTAGACCAGCAGTTCTCAACCTGTGAGTCAAGACCGTTTTGGGGGTCGAACAACCCTTTCATAAGAGTTACCAAAGACCCAGGGTTAGTACCATAGTCTATAATATTCTAGTGCAGCGGTTCTCAACCTGTGGGTTGCGACCCCTTTGTGGTTCTTGACCTGTGGGTTGCGACCCCTTTGTGGTTCTCGACCTGTGGGTTGCAGCATTGGGAAGGTTAAGAGCCATTGGTTATACCGCTATCGTTTTCATGAAAATAGAAGTGACCTCTGGTCAATTGCCGGCCTGGGTTTTCAATGTTTGGGACCTTTTTGAGTTTCAGAAGGGTTCCAAACAATGAAAAGGAAGGGTCTTCTTGGATGTCTCCGGAAGCACTTCTTGGAGGTCTCCAGAGGCATGATATGGGAACTCCAGGCCACATGTCCTTAGCATAAGGCTGCAGTATCACAATAGGGCTATTACACTGTGCAGCTGCAGTTGCAGCCCTGTGTAGTTTTGGCCAGTGGCTCTCATGTCAGTGGGATGTTGAATTTTAGCCCCAAGATAGGTTCGGTACCTTAGACAAATTGTTTAAAACTGGGATTAAAATCTGGGGTGATTTTACTCTAAGCCACTATCTCCCACTGCCCCTCTGTTAAGGGCAAAGGAGACGAAATAGTATTTTCCGCTTCAAATGGCATCCCGCGTCTGATGCAGTTTTCAATACTTCTAGTTATGGTTAACACCTTCGTTATTAGTGTCGTGAACACTAGGAAACTGCCAGATCCCTGGTTAGGCTGCCTGTCTGTGTAGCCTAGAATTGTTTCCTCCTCCCAGAAGAGACTCTCTGGGATCCTAGGGGTCTTTCCAAACGCCAGCTGCCTGATCCTCTTCATTGGCCACATTAGGATTTGAACCTGGGAACTTCTTGCGCATAAGGTGTGTGTTCTGCGTCTGAGCAACAGCCACTCATCACTCAAATATATGTATGGTTTCTTTAAAGGAGGCTCCCCCTTCTCATGACATCCTGGTGTTTCTGACGGGTCAGGAAGAGATCGAAGCCATGACCAAAACGTGTCGGGACATCTCCAAGCATCTTCCCGATGGCTGCCCTCAAATGGTCGTAATGCCGCTCTATGCGTCTCTGCCTTACTCACAACAGCTCCGGGTCTTCCAGGTTGCTCCCAAGGTATGTGACCTTCCATATATATATATATGGCAGGAGGAGCTTTCTTCCTACAGTTCTCCTTCTCCCCCTCTGTATTCTGCTTAGTTGTTACGTATGTTTTGCCATTTGGCAAAGGGATGCCATGTCGAACAGCGCTACCCAAAATGGTGGTCCCTGGGCCAGTGCTGGTCCGTAAACAGTTAACTGTTGCAGAGAGCCTCTTTGGATATGTTTTGTTTAACAATAAGGTCGAGAATAAATGTAAAAGAATAAATAATGGCAATAACATTTCTGTATCTCCCCATATCCCCCGCCAGGGTTATCGTAAAGTGATCCTCTCCACCAATATTGCTGAGACTTCCATCACCATACCAGGCATAAAATACGTCGTGGACACAGGGATGGTTAAAGCCAAGAGGTATACACCGGGTACGTAAGTCCCATGTTTTGTGCCTTAACGGACTGGCTGACTCTGGCCATTGACCAACAATAGAGTGAGAGGTGGGTAAATCTGCTGCAGACATTCACTTGTGTTCGTTCATTGAAGCTGAGAGCATAGTATCAAATCTGGGAAGCAGTCGTAGGATTTCCTGCCTTAAGCATTTTAAGACTTTGGCTAGGGTTGCATCTCTCAATAGGGCTTTGACCAAGTCTGTCTACATCCTCCAGCCTTAAAGTAAGATGTTGATGATGACAATTTCCCTGGGACCCTGTGGCTAACAAAGAAAACATACTGATAAAAATGTAGCTGTGAAAATATAAAAAGATATAACGTTAAGATAGATCTAGACCACAGCATTAAAAGCATTGCAGATATTGTTGTCATGTGTCTTCAAGTCAATTCTGCCTTAAGGCGACCCTATCCTAGGGTTTTCTTGGCAAGAGTTACTCCAAGGAGGTTTCCCAATGCCTTTCTCTGAGGCTGAGAGAGTGCGACTTGCCCAGTGGGTTTCTGTGGCTAAGCAAGGAATTGAACCCTGGCCTCCCAGAGTCTGGTTCAACACTTAGACCTCTACATCACTCTAGCTCCCATTGGTTAGATTTATTTATAGATTTGCCTTTGCCTTCCTCTGAGGGTGAGAGTGTGTGACTTACCCAAGGTAAGTGTGTTTCCATAGCTGGGTGTGGATCGACAGTGGAACAGACTCCTTCCTCGGAGTGTAGTGGAGTCTCCTTCCTTGGAGGTCTTTAAGCAAAGGCTAGATGGCCATCTGTCAATGGAGATGCTTTGACTGTGATTTCCTGCATGGCAGAATGGGGTTGGACTGGATGGCCTTTGCGGTCTCTTCCAACTCTATGATTCTATGATTCTATGAACCCTGATCTCCCATAGCCCAGCACTCAGACCACTTCACCATACTGGCTCCCATGTTTTGTGCCTACAAGTTAGAGCCTGATGCGTTCTGCATTTCCTTGCCCTAATGGAAAACGTTGGACAGTGGCCATTTTCTCTCTTTCCTAGAAAGCGGCCTCGAAGTCCTGGCCGTCCAGCGGATCTCCAAGGCCCAGGCTTGGCAACGGGCCGGCCGGGCTGGCAGAGAGGACAGCGGGCTTTGCTACCGCCTCTTTACGGAGGATGAATTTGAGAAGTTCGATAAAATGACGGTGCCAGAGATCCAAAGGTGAGTCTGCGGTTCCCCTTGAGAAGCCGTCTGGAGCTCTTACCATACGATAAACAGGTTCGACAAGAGAGGGGAACAACTGCTCCAGTTTTCTGCCCTGAGATTTTTTTAGCCAGAAGGAAGGTAGTTCGGCAAATCTTGAAAGGCTAGATAGTGCAATCTTCATTTTGTACACTTCATAGAAATTGTACACACTTGGTACAGCAAGATGCAGACGGCTGCCTTTTGGTCTCTCCCCTTCCGCAGGTGTAACTTGGCCAGTGTGATGCTCCACCTTTTGGCGCTGAGGATCCCCAACGTCCTCACTTTTGACTTTATGTCAAAACCGTCTCCAGGTAAGCAAGCTGCAGGTGTGTAGATCCAGGTAGTAAACATGATGGCCAGCAGGGAAGTAGGCTATGAAATGACATATGGTCTGAATGCACAAAGTGGGATGAGCTGGCCTTTGGATTACTCCTTTGAATCCCATTTTATAGAACAATTCGCCTTTTCAGACCATTGATAAACTGATGAGGTAGTTTTTAAAGCAATGAACTAACAGATTTCTAACAGACAGGTATTAAAAAGGCTGTTCCTAAATCTGAAGCTCAAATAATGTGCATAAAGTTGCCTCTTTTTATAAGCGTCTGCTAGAATTAGAAATGGAGGAGGAAGTGATCAAAGAACCGATGGTAAAGTGGGCACAAGACATCAAACAAAACATTATGGCCTGTTCTAGACTGCCAAAATAAAGCTGCTTCGGGTCTCTTTGGAGGTATGCTATTCAAATGATGCATGGGTCCTAAGAGTCCGGAGGTCGCACCAAAGCCACACTCCATTCCTAAGCACTGGAGGGCAGCTTTGGTGCAGCGTCCAGATTCTTAGGATGCATGCATCATTTAAACAGCATACCCCCAAAGAGACCCCAAGCAGCTTTATTTTGGCAGTCTGGAACAGGCCTATGTTACATGAATGGGAAACATCTTGGAATAAAAAATTAAAACATACTTTAAGTTATGAGTTAATAGAGAATTGGTTTAAGATGATGTTTAGATGGCACTTGACCCCGAATAAGTCTGCTAAGATGTATAAAGACATCTCCAACAAATGCTGGAAATGTCAACTGGAAATTGGGACATATTACCAGTCATGGTGGAATTGTAGCTCTGCTAAGAAATATTGGAAGGCAATTCATGGAGTAGTCACAGAAATGCTTCAGCATAATTTACAGATGGACCCTAAGCTTCAGTTATTAAGTATTTGTGATAAGGAAGAACTGGGGGAAAAGACATGGAAAGTTATTATTTTATATTACTACAAGCGCTAGGATAGTGTACGCTAGTAAATGGAAACTATCGGACTGCCTAATGGTAGAAGATTGGTTGAGTAAGTTAATGGATTTAGTGCAATTGGATAAACTTACATGTCTCTTGAGAGGTCAAGACTGGGAAAAGTATAGTCAAACTATGTAATGTAATATGTATGCTTATGTGTTTTTTTTCTCTTTCCTTTTTCTTTGTATGTTAGTTTTGTTGTTATGTGTTTTAATGCAATTAAAATTTATATAGATACATAGATGCCAAGGATTTTGACGTCCATGGGGATGCTGGAACCAAACCCCAGCAGATACGAAAGGCTCACTGTAATGTTCAAAAGCCTGCCTTTCTGAGCAAGGGATGGGGAAAACGTGGTCCCTAGGAAAAGTCAGCACAGTGTGCTTTACATTGTGGCCTCCTTTTGTGTTTGCAGAGGCACTCCAGGCCGCCGCCGAGCAGTTGGCACTCCTGGGTGCGGTGGAAAGAAAAGACGATCAACTGATCCTCACTCCGCTGGGAAGGAAGATGGCCGCCTTTCCCCTGGAGCCCAAATTCTCCAAAGTAAGATACTGACTTGTGGGTTTGCTTCCCTTCATAAAGCCCACAAACAGCCAGCTGTATGAGAAATCCAGCATAGTCGAGAGCTTTTGACGGGGACCAACCACTAAATCTGGGCAACTGAAAATTGGCCTATCTATAGCACTGCAAGAAACACATCCTTTTGGTGTGCTGCCTAGCTTGTTAAACTCCGTTTAAAACACCACCCTCCCTCTCTTTCTCCCTCCGTCTTTTTGGCAGACCATCCTGACGGCCCCCAAGTTCCACTGCAGCGAAGAGATCCTGACCATTGTCTCCCTCCTCTCGGTGGACAGCGTCCTCTACAATCCCCCCTCGCGGCGGGATGAAGTCCAAGCCGTCCGGAAGAAATTCATCTCCAGCGAAGGGGATCACATCACTTTGCTCAACATCTACCGGGCCTTCAAAAACATCAGCGGCAATCGGGTGCGTCACATTGGGCAAGTGGCTGGAGGCCATGAGCGTAATGCCTCTTTTCTTTGCCCCATTGAACACACATGCTACTCTCTAATCCTTTCCCCCATCTGACCTATTCCTCCGTTTCCACTGTTCAGACTGTAAGCATGCCATTGCTCGTGTAGCCAAAAAGAGAGCTTGGCCAAGTTCCTTTTTGGACTACATTTCCCAGAATCCCACAGCGTGAGGACCGAATTCTTGACCTTAACCAGATACCTTCTTTTTCTTATCTTCCCTGTTTCCGTTTTTGTCTCAGGAATGGTGCAAAGAAAACTTTGTGAACAGCAGAAACATGATGCTGGTCTCAGACATCAGAGCTCAGCTGAGGGACATTTGCATCAAGGTAACGCAGGAGGGCTTTAAAATGATATAAATACAGTAACAGAACAGTAATGAGTAGTTTCCCCCCCCCCCCCCCCCGTTTTAATTAATGTCATGTCTGAGTGTGTTGTTTGACAGATTGTGGTTTTGTTATTTGTTATGTTTTGCATCATGCTGTGTTGTATGTTTCTATTGCATTATATGGTTGTACGTTTTTGTCTTGTCTTGCTTATGTTTAGATGTTGTCTTTTGTTATCAGATTTATAACTCTTCACATAAACTCTTTGGGAGCGATACAGCATCACTTCCAGATGTCAAAATGGCAGCCGTGATGATGTGGTTGTGGCCTTCAGGAGCTGCCACCATTTGGCGAGTGCAGCCTCTTGGGCTCCGGAGCATGTCCATTCCTTTTATAGTGCCATGAGTGGGGTCCAGTCCTACACTGGCTATCAATGCGCCTCAAAGTGCATATTAATCCAGTATCTATTTTGCTGTTTCCTCTTCCCCATCCAGCTCTCAATCCCCCTGGAGTCCTCCCGATCCGACACAGGGAACGTCCGCCGCTGCCTGGCCTACAGCCTCTTCATGAACACGGCCGAGCTGCAGCCAGACGGCACCTACACCACCACCGACAGCCACCAGCCGGTGGCCATCCACCCGTCCTCCGTCCTCTTCCACTGCAAGCCGGCCTGCGTCACGTACAATGAGCTGCTCCATACCAGCAAATGCTACATGCGCGACCTCTGCGTGGTGGATGCGGACTGGCTCTACGACGCTGCGCCTGAATATTTCCGCCGGAAGCTCAGGGCCGCCAAGAACTGAAACGGCCTCGCTAGAATTTGGGTCACCAAATATACAAAGACACAGCTGTACCAGTTGTTCCACGAGAGCGGTTCTTCCACACAGAATCACACCTTTCCATAGACATGTAAACCAAGGCACATCGCCTCTTCCAGGAGAGAGATGAGGAACCCTCTGCCATCCATCACTTTGGCCGTGATCATGAAAGCGGATGGGGAGTGAAGCTGCCTGAATAACTTCCATCCATCTCTCTGTGTTAAATGCCTGCTTGTTCGACATAAGAGTCTGCAAATTCGAAGATGGCCGTGTACCACTTAGCTGGAACAATTTGGGTTCGATCCAGGAAAGACTTGGCAAATCGGTGTCTTCGAACACGGCCCAGTTGTGGGCTCTGTCTGCACTGCATTTTAAATTTCTCTCCCATGTGAATTGTGCCAGAAGCGGGAGCATTTTGAAACCCTATTCTTTTTAGGATGGATGGTGCTAAACTCCCTGTCCTTCATTTTTCCTTCATTCCAAATCTTTTAACTCTGAAGTCACTGAAAATGCATCAGTGCACTTTTGGTAGGGAGAAATTGCCAAATGCTTTAACGTTCTGGGAAAATACAGAGCTTGGGGAGGGGGGGAAGTCCTTTCTTGGACTATCACCCCCCAATAATCCCTCTTGCCATGTTGGCTGGGGATTCTGGGATCAGTAGTTTCAGTAGTTCCAAGTTTTGAGTTGAAAAACAGCAGGCAAAATGCTGTTTGAACCTCGGTTTTGTATTGAGGGCAGATGTTAAGATGGCATGGCTTGCCAGGAGCCGTCCAGGTAGAATTGCCTGTAATGCTAAATCAATGATTCCTAAATTTTGGTCCTCCGGATGTTTTGGACTTCAGCTCCCAGGAGCCCCAACTAGCTTGGCCAATAGTCTGGAATTCTGGGAGGTAAAGTCCAAAACATCTGGAGGACCAAAGTTTGGGAATCGTGGTGCTAAATTAATGGAATGAAGCCCGCTGTGGAGCACATTAAGCCACTATGTTGCCTGTCAGATCGGTTTGGTGTTTTAAATGTTCTGGGCCCTCTATGCATTACACATTTATAGCACTGCGATTCCAGTTTAAATATCATAAGAGCATCCTATGGGATCCTAGGGTTTACAGTTTAGAAAGGGATATTTGGAATTCAGAGAGCTAGCGGTGGTTTGAGTGTTGGACTACGACTCCGAAGATTTTACATACTGATTTTACTGACTAACATGGCTATATCTTTGAATTCTGGAGTTCAGGGGTTTGGTTTGCAAACTCTCACTGGGTGACTTTGGGTGAGTCACGCACTCTCAGCTTCAGAAAATATGAGAGGTCACCATAAATCAGAAACGATTTGAAGGCACACAACAACAATCCAGAATTCACATCTGGAGAGCTTTAGTGCGTCAAACTATAAACCCCAGCATTTCATAGGATGCATCCATTGGAGTTCAAGTGAGATAATAAAAAATAATATAGATTATAATGGTATAAGCGTGAAAGGAGTCCCTAACATTTAGAGCAGGAGTGGGCACAAAATGCAGCCTCCATGTGGCCCTCAAACCCTTTTTGTGGCCCCCAGTGAAAGCATTGGCATGATTTTTAAAGCATGATATTTTGCTGCTAAAATTCAGCAGCAAGCTGCGAAACGTAACATGGTTGTGTGAAAAGGAGCAAAACGCACTGTGGCCGACATCGCAGTCAATTTGGTTCCTTTTAATTCAACATCATCAGTCAATATAATGTTCGCTGTTATGTTAATTAAAGTATATTTAAATACATTTAAGGGTTATTTATATTTAATCATAATACAGTAAATACGGTTGGAGGGAATTGTGTTAATGAGGTAAATAGTAACGCATGTGGTAATATTTAATTAGAAAGTAATATTTAATTATGTGAAGTCGAAGGCTTTCATGGCTGGCATCCATATTTTTTGTGGGTTTTTCGGGCTCTGTGGCCATGTTCTAGAAGAGTTACTTCCTGACGTTTCCCCAGCATCTGTGGCTGGCATCTTCAGAGAATATACCCCACTCTCTTCCATGCCAGCGTTCTCTGAAGATGCCAGCCACAGACGCTGGCGAAACGTCAGGAAGAAACTCTTCTAAAACCTAGACACAGAGCCCGAAAAACCCACAAAAAAACTAATATTTAATTAATTTCACTTAATTTTACTCTCATTTACACACAAGTAGCTAACGCTTATGTCTTTGCAGGTGAGACCAAATTAGGAGGTCCTCCAGTGCAACTCTATGGTCAACTTTAACTAAAAATAGCCCTGAAAGACCTAGAGATTCCTAAAGAGAATACTCTACTAGGCCTTTGTAGCTCCTCCAGCGCAACCCTATGGTCAGCGTTTGTCGGACGTTGACCACAGAGTTGCACTGGAGGACCTACAGGGTCCTAGAGAGGTGTCCTCTCAGGCAAAAAACATGGTGCTTTTGTTATTTGCAGTTTTTCTTTATTCATGGGAGTCTTGTGCCCTTAACCCTAACAAATATGGAGGGACAAGTGTAGTTCCTCAGATCCATTTGAGTCAACAGTGTGATGCGGCAGCTAAGAAGCCCAATGCGATTCTAGGCTGCATTAATAGAAGTATGGTGTCTAGATGAAGGGAAGTCATAGTGCCACTCTATTCTGATTTGGTCAGGCTTTATTTGGAATAACACTGTGTCCAGTTTTGGGCTCCACAATTCAAAAAGAATGTTGAGAAACCGGAGCGTGTTTAAAGGAGGGGGACCAAAATGGTGAAGGGTTTAGAAACCAAGTCTTACGAAGAAATACTCAGGGGGAGCTGGGGATGTTTAGCCTGAAAACGGGAAGGTTAAGAAGTGATATGATAGCCCTGTTTAAGTATTTGAAGGGATGCCATGTTGAGGAGGAGCAAGCTTGTTTTCTGCTGCTCCAGAGAATAGAACATGGAGCAAATAGATGGAAGCTACAGGGAACGAGATTCCACCTCAACATTAGGAAGAATTTCCTGACAGTGATATTAAATATTTTTCTAATAATAATTTTTATTAGTTGAAATCTACAATTACACACAGTTACAGCAGAGTTACATACATTCATGAGTGGAAAACATATGGGGTGAACAATGTCAGGATCACTTTCATTCCTTGTCTATAGATATATCTTCTTGGTCTTCTATGCTCTTCAGCCAAGTTGTTAAATCTTCTTAGGCATACGAATAGATAATTTACCTTCTATGTTCAAGTTTCCCAATTAACACAGTCATCTTTCCCACAAATCTTCAAACCAATCCCCCCATGCCTTACCTATATACTAAATCTTTCGATGTCCCTTTTCTTTTTTCTAAACATACAATCCTACAATCATAATAACCTATTCTCTAATATACATTCGACTTGGATTGAAATAGCCCAGTACTCCCTTCTATTCGGATTATTCAGTTCTATTTTCTATTCTGATTTCCTCAAGTCCCAAATGATTCAATTATTACATAAATCCATTGGTTATAAATAAACGCGTCTATTAAAGAGTTATATAATAAATCAAAACCTAAATCACTCATGAATATCCAAATGTTCATCAAACTCTTCACCCTTAATATTCAACAGATCCAGTCTAAGAGATTGAGTTACTTAAATCTAAATATTTGGAGGGATGACATGTTGAGGATGGAGCAAACTTATTTTCTGCTGCTCCAGAGAACAGAACATGGAGCAAATAGATGGAAGCTACAGGGAAAGAGATTCCACCTCAACATTAGGAAGAATTACTTGATAATGATATTAAATATTTGAAGGGATGCCATATTGAGGAGGGAGCAAGCTTGTTTTCTGCTGCTCCAGAGAACAGAACATGGAGCAAATAGATGGAAGCTACAGGGAAAGAGATTCCACTTCAACATTAGGAGGAACCTTTTGAGATGAAGAGCTGTCTGACAGTGGAATATGTTGCCTTAGACTTTAGAGTGTGATGGAAAGTAATGCAGGAATAATCCAGTTTTCAGACCTCTTTAAGTGCCCTGGGGAATTCTGGGAAATGTAGTTCTCTGTGGGGCATATATCAGGGCTTGGTTTTTTAGGTTTTTTTCTGGAACGCCCTCCATTTTGGAGGTTAACTTGACCCGGAAGAGGCTTGGCTTGGCTTGGGTCTTCTTTCTCCACGTGGGTCTCCCTTCCTTCCTCTCTCTTCCTTCTTTCCTTCCTTTCTTCCCCTCAGAGAGGCCACCATGCTCCTCGCCCGGGCCTTGCTCTCCTCGGCGTCCATGGCTCCCAGAAGCCTCCACCGTCTCCTCCCTTCGCGGCCTTTGGCGCCTTTCGGCCTCCGACTACTAGGCCCCGACGCAGCCTCGGCCTCGATTAGGCCCCTCGCCCGCTCCTTGTGGCTCCCCCGCGGGGCAGCGGCAACGCAAGCCCGAGGCCCCTTCCCCCTTCTCCTCCGCCCCGCTTCGCCTGCTTTCTCCTGCGCCTGCGGAGGACTTCACACCGAAGGTCAGTCGGGGAAAACAAAAACAAAACCCAAATTCCTTCAAGGGGGCTCCAAATTTTGCCCTTCAAGAGGTTTTGGACTACAGCTCCCAGAAGCCTCTGCCATGAGGGCCAATAGAGAGGGATTCTGGGAGATGGAGTCCAAAGTCTCTTGCGAGGACGCAGTTTGGGGGCCACTGCGGCCCCTTTCTTTCTATAGCCTTTTCCTTGGATCTCTTGGGCAGAAAGCAAATGGGGCTGTGTTCATGAATTACCCTAAGGATATGAGTATATATATATACACACACAGTATAATAATATATAACATTATATAAAAGCAATACCTAAGCAGTATTGTATCTCTCCTTATATTTTCTACATATCTCTAGATATATATATATATCCATCCATCCTCCCCTAGGATATGTAGAAATATAGGGAGATATATTGTATATAACTGCTTTTATAGAGAGAGAGAGATCCCTAAAAAATCCCTATGGCAATAAGATCCCTATAGAGAGAGAGAGATCCCTAAACAACCCCTAAAAACTATGTGTGGTGTGTTGTACACTGTATGTGGAAATATATATATATATATATGCCCCTAAGCAATCCTTAAAGCAGTATATATAATATATCTCCCTATACTTCTACATATCTCTAAAGTATGTATGTATGTGTATATATAGATCCCTAATAGGGAGATCCCTAAACAATCCCTATGGCTACACACACATACTTATATGTATATATGTATGTATGTATGTGTCCCTATATATGTATATATCTCTAAGGGACATATATATGTGTGTGTGTGTATATCCCTAATAGACAGAGAGAGAGATCCCTAAACAATCCCTAAGACAATATATGTGTATGTACATGTATGCATATATATGTATAAGCAATCCCAAAAGCAGTATATATAATATATCTCCCTTTATATGTACATATCTCTAGGGCAGTGTGTGTATGTGTGTGTGTATCCTTATATATAAGCCTTCCATACTAACTCACTTGGCCCTTGTTAATACAGACCCCATATAGAATACCCCAGCTTCCCATCCTTCTGATGTCGTTTTTATCATTGGATATCATTTTATCATTGTATTATTTATTGGGAATTTCAGTTATTGCGATGGAGCGAGGGATAATGGGTTTTAAATTTGTTTTTTAGCTTATTCCTTATTATCTGTTTCTTCGTATTGTAAGCCGCCTCGATCCATCCAGAGAGGCGGGATATAAATAACATTTTATAGTTGTGTGTGTGTGTGTGTGTGTGTGTGTGTGTGTATACACGTATATTTCCCCCCTGAGCAATCCCTAAGGCTATAGCCTTAGGGAAAAGGCATATACATACATACATACATACATATTCAAGCCCACAGTGTGACTCTCTTGTTAATATAAGTTAATGCAATATATAATATAATGTTTAAATTATTTATGGGGAGGGGTTATGCTCCTATTTGTGTCATTGGTGGCCTTTCCCAACCCCCATATATATCTAGATATATATGTAAAAATAGCCTTTTAAAATAATAATTCTGTATGTGGGTGAGATGTGTTTCATTGAAGAACAATGAAACCATGCTTCCCTCCTTCAAAAAAGAAGGAAGGAAGGAAGGCAGCAAATATGGAGAGCGCACCCGTCGTTTTTTCTCTACCAAGTGGAGTATCGTTGCGCGGTGTGTAACCACTCTTCCGTCTGACCTTGCAGGTGACAAAGCTTTTGCGGAGTTTCTGACCGATGAAATCAAGGAGGAGAAGAAAATCCAGAAGCACAAGTCCCTGCCCAAAATGTCCGGAGGTTGGGAGCTGGATGTCCAAGGCACGGAGGCCAAGCTCACGCGGAAAGTCGCCGGCGAAATGTAAGCGTGCGAGGAATGCGCACGGGAAGTCCAAAGGGCTTATGTACTTCATCTTTTTCTTACCACTTGTTTATATAGAGCCATTGACATACGTGGTGCCTTATAACAGGACAAAACGTTACAACTATTTCAGTATACAATACTAAAATGCAATTCTAAAATACTTGTACTTACCATATATACTCGACTATAAGTTGACCTCTTGTATAAGTCGAGGGCAAGTTTTGGGGCCAAAATTATAGATTTGGCTATGATCTGTGGATAAGTCAAGGATAAAATTTAGGGGCATATAGCAAATAGTCTAAAAGATGACGCAAAGCAAAACAGTGTCAAAGAACTTGCAAAAACCCAGCAAACATAACTCTTTGTGCTTACACTTAAGACCGGATGGATGAGAGTAGAGGAGGTTGGTGCAGTGCAATGTTGTGTTGCAAAGGGCCAACTGGGTTGCTGGGCTTTTCATGTCCCAGTTCTGGCGTCTGGACTGGGAATGATGGATTGTCCCAGGAAGGGTACTAACTAAAGTTAAGTATCACAGCTGTTTGCCCTATCCTTTGCAGAAAGCCTGGGGTGGGTTTCTGCAAAGGATAGGGCAAACAGCTTTGATACTTAACTTTAGAGCAAGCATTGAGTCTTTGGTAAAAGATTTGGGGAGGCTTTATGAAAGATAGCACATTCCTGCGACAGTGGCGCGCGTCACCTAAAAGCAAAGGATGCCTGCCTTTGGGTCCGCCTGTGTGGCATAGTGGTTTGAGTGTTGGGCTGTGACTCCGGAGACCAGGGTTCGAATCTGCACTTGGCCACGAAAGCCACTGGGAAACCTTGAGCAAGTCACACTCTCTCGGACTCAAGGGAAGGCAGTGGCAAGCATCGTCCGACCAAATTGTGCCAAGAAATCCTCATGATAGGTGTCCCTTCTTCCGTAGGGTCACGGTTTCCTTCAACATCAACAATAGCATCCCACCAAGTTTCGACGAAACCCCAGAAGGACAGAAACCTGATGAGCAAGAGGCAAGTGGCACAACATCTCCACATATGTGTTGTTTTCGGGGGGGAATTTCAGATTAATGTTTTATATCTTTAATATAATCTGTTATCTGTACTTCCTATTTTGCATCATGTCTGGGTTCTGTTTTAGTATTGTATGTGAATATTTTGTATTCTTGAATAATAAATAAATGTTTATTCTACAACTGTTTGTAAAGTGCCATGAACATGCATGGCACTATATGAATAAGCAAGTAGGATGATGATGATGCGAAGTCGAAGGCTTTTATGACTGGCATCCATAGTTTTTTGTGTGGGTTTTTCAGGCCACATGGCCATGTTCTAACAGCTGTGTGACTGGCATCTTCAGAGAAACCCTTTCAGAGAGCCCTTCAGAGAAATCCTTCTCTGAAGATGCCAGCCACAGACACTGGCGAAACGTCAGGAATAAACTCTTCTAGAACATGGCCACATAGACCGAAAGACCCACAAAAATCTATGGATGATGATGCTGATGTCTTCTTTTTTCTGCAGCCAGAGCTCACATCTACCCCAAACTTTGTGGTGGAGGTAACCAAAGATGACACAAAGCAGACGCTTGTGCTGGACTGCCACTACCCTGAGGACGAGGTGGGTTTTGTACTGTCCTGATGGCCAGGACCGGCCCTACCATTAGGTTGTGTGAGGCATTTGGGAATCAGGTGGCAGATTTTTGGGGGGTGAGGAGAGTGACACCAAGGTGTTTTAGGAAAGATCTCTGCTCCATGTATCCCAGTCTCTGCCTTTTAGGCCTTTGGGTCTGAAGGGGAATTCTGTCCCGTTGTCATTGCTGGAGACAGATACATCCACGAACCATCCCTCTGACAACAGAATTGGTGGGAGCATCACCTTCTTTGTCTCACGCTGCAGGATGTCAAGGGCTAATGGGAATTGCAGTTGATACTAAAGATGACATTCGCAATACTCCAGCGATGGTGGAGCCCAGGGGCCAATTTCTCCTTCAAATGCCCCTGAGGACCAATGCTTACTTGCACCCATCAAGCACGAATGCCTCCATTTTCCTTCGTAGTCCATCTCAAAATGGCAACATCATGTCACTTCTTGTCACCATTTTGAGAAAGACTGCAGAGGAAAACGGAGGTAATTGGGGGTGCTTTTGGATTCTGGGGTACTCAAAGGTGGCTTGGGGTATTTTAATGGGTTGGGCAGCTTTTCAGTTTAGTTTTGGGGCTAAAATTGCCTGAAATTTTTAAAATGGGGGACATGGGAGGGATTCAGGAACTAGAAAAGTGTGCCCCTAGGCAGCACTTAGCCCACACTTCCGTCGTAAGTGATGCTTTCCATGTCAGTGGGGTGGCGATGCCATTTCAGGTTTTAGTTTCAACTTGCAGGGAGCTATCCAGACTGCCAAGCTGTATCCTAGAATAGGATTTGATTTACTGACATGGAAGTCACCAGTAGATACTACAAATCCCAATGAGGATCAGGGATTGGGTTTGCTTGTTTTTCATCCATGTCTTTTGGGTTGCTGTCCTGACCAGGTTGGTCACGGAGAGGAGGAGGAGGAGAGCGACATTTTCTCCATCCGGGAGGTCAGCTTCCAGCCCGCTGGAGAGTCAGAATGGCGGGAGAACAATTATACCCTCAACACAGATGCTCTCGACTGGGTATGTGGGGCTTTCATAGTTTTATGTCCTTTCCTGGCATGGGGGTGGCTGTGTGGCATGGGCATTTCTCACTGAGACCCTGGTATACTGCCTGCGGATCTCTGGCGCCGCAGAACTGGCCTTGCGACACTGAAGATAATTCAGATTATTTTCCCAGGCTCTGTATGACCACCTGATGGATTTCTTGGCCGACCGAGGAGTGGACAATACGTTTGCAGATGAGCTTGTCGACCTCAGCACAGCGCTGGAGCACCAAGAGTACATCCGGTTCCTTGAAGACCTCAAAGGCTTTGTCAAATGCCAGTAGGCCGGAAGATGTGGTGGCCTACGTCTTCCCAAGGGTCTTTTGTCACCATCCTTTTTGCAGTCAAAGGTTGGACTCGGGTTTATATAGCCCCCAGGCAACTAGCCAGAGAGAGCTGAAGTGCCACAGTTGGGGTTTAAAATACACATCATGAAAGGGAACATCAAATTGTTCTAGAACCCGCAAGCGGCCATTTTGTAGAACTGACTTGAGACGTAGTTTGGCTCCGAAGCTTATCAGAGAAGATGGCTGCCTGCTGTTTCCAGGACAAGGACCGAATGTGTGTTTGGTTTTTTGTACAATTTAAGGAGGACAGTAAATGATGTCAGAATAAAAGCTACTGAATACTCTTGAGTGATGTGTTGTGTGGCTTTCCTTTCGTCCTCCATTTAAGGATGGCAACCTGTCTAGGTTGTTGGACTACTCACCAGTGACTGGCTCTTCTTCCTTCTGGAGAGAAGTGACCATTGAGGTGCTACAAAGTTCTGTCTTGGGCCAGTGCTGTTCAACATATTTATGAATGAAGGAATAGAGGGCATGCTTACAAAATTTGCAGATTATACCAGATTAGGAAGAGTAGCTAATATCCCGGAGTAAAGAGATCTTGTAGCACCTTTGAGACTAAGTTGAGCAGCATGAGCTTTCATAGACTCTACTTCTGCAGATCTGAAGTCTAGGAAAGCTCATGCTGCCAACTTCTTTCTTTCAGTGAGTCTCGAAGGTGCTACAAGATCTCTACATACTGATCTTACAGACTAAACACAGCCTTACCTTTAATATCCTATAGGTTAGGGTCTAAATTCCTATAATATCCTATAGGATAGGGTCTAAATAATATCCTATAGGTTAGGTTCTAAATTCAACATGACCTTAATAGATTGGAAAGCTGGGCTAAAACTAACAATGAATTTCAACAGCAAGAAATGCAGACTATACACTTGGGCAGTAAGAATGAAATGCACAGATATATTTGCTCCTGGCTTAATGGAAGTATATGCAAAAGGGATCTTGGTGGACCACAAGCTGAACAAGAGTCAGCAATGTGATGCTGCAGCTAAGATGCCCATTGTAATTCTAGGCTGCATTGATAGAAGTATAGTGTCTAGATATAAGGAAGTAATGATATCACTATTTTGCTTTGGCAACCCACCAGGAATCCTGTGCCCAGATCTGAATTCAAGGAAGATATTGAAAGCTAGAGCATCAACAGCATGTGGGGACCATGCATCTTGAGGAGGTAGACTAAGTCTATGAAAGCTTGTGCTACAATATTTCAGTTAGTTGTAAAGGTACCACAAGATCTATTTGCAAGAAAGGTATAGTTGCATATTGCTGCGTGTCCAACATGACTGCCCCCTGAATATTTTCCTCCCCCCGGAACCTATTTTGTGTCCTGGGGGACGATGTGATCGAACACTGGCCAACATCTGGATGTTGGCAGAGTATAAAGCTTCATCTACCTACGTAGATTGTTTTTCCGCCCCCTGCATCTCTCCCAACATCATCTACCTGAGGCAGCCGTTGTCGCCCAGCTTTGACATATCAGTCATGGCCCAGTTGGTGGTTTTATTCCAACATTTTATTGGCATTTCCTCCTCCTCCTCCGCCACCTCCACCTTTCCGTTCTCTAGAGTACAAAAGCATGCAAAAAACCCTAAAAATAGGCTCTCTGTCCATAGTACATATTTACAGCATAATGTCCCCCCCAAAGCCATCACTGGGGGTGACTGCATACATTGCTTCATGCTTTACATTTTGGGGGGGGGGGAGGATAGATCGATAGATATATACACACATATAAATATACAGATTGTTGTTGGGTTTCTTTGCCACACTGAACACACACAGAAAACACACAGGAGGGTTCAAAGCAGCAGAATAATGGCCTGTTACAGACAGCCAAAATAAAGCTGCTTCGGGTCTCTGGACGTATGCTATTTAAATGATGCATGCATCCGAAGAATCTGGAAGTTGCACCAAAGCTGCACTCTGGTGCTTAGGAATGGAGTGTGGCTTTGGCGCAACCTCCAGACTCTTAGGACCCATGCATCATTTAAATAGCATACCTCCAAAGAGACCCAAAGCAGCTTTATATTGTTAGTCTGGAACAGGCCAATAATATAAAAGGAAAAAGTGCATGGATATTCTCAGCCTTCTGGGGTCTCTGAAAATAATTAAGGCAGTTACAACATCGAGGAGAATAATAACACGGATTTTGCAAAGGACATGATAGAAGGCTGGTTGAGAAGGACGGTGCGATCGAGTCCTTGCCGCTCCGACAAGGTGTGCGTTGTGGACATGTCCTGGTTGAGCTTTGCCAACCCAAAGTCCTATATCTGGGCAGCCTTGGGCATGGGAAGGTGCCCCAAGTTAATGCCAAGGGCAATGTTGCATGCATAGAGCATAACATCTGATCCAACACGGATGCATCACAGAGTAAGGTAAGCAACAGTTTTATCCATAGTGAAAACCTGCTTTAATGCAGCAAAGGTATTGACCAGGTGAATTTGAAGCCAGGGCCATCAGTGGTTCAGTTCTCAGGCAGGCTATGGACACATGGCCACCAACAAATGCAAGACGGCGACTATGGCTTCTGTTTCATAGGCCTACCTTACAACAACAGTGAGGGCAAGGTTTTGTGATTTATTATCCTGTGCTGTGCTTATGAATTTTATCCTCGGTGGCCATGCAGAAGGAATTATATTGCATGCTGTGTGATCCACAGACAGTTACATCCCAACACGAAAACACACAAGACGCAGAATTAGTAGCCGGCTGAATGGGATGGGCACGCATCCTTGAGGTAGCATGTAGATGGTCAAATAGGGAACATTGAACAAATAAGTGTACGCTTTTGGTTCCGGAAAGCTGTCAAATTGATAAAACCGGCCCTAACTTGTCAAACTTTTGGATTGCGACTCCCAGACAGCTCCCCAAAAGCCGCTCTTCTGAGTGTTGCAATTTATAAAGAGGTGAGATGCATTTCTTCACAAGCGAAATGGTTGTTATGGAATGGCGCATACTGGAAAATTCTAACTGGATGTGCTTTATTTTTAAGGCAAACCAAGCTGATATGCGCTTCCCCAATTGATAAAGGTACTGGAATGTAGCGATTGATCCCTTTTTATTTGCTTGGCCAAATTGCGCCGCTCTTCGCTCAAGAAAGCCATGTCAAGGCATGTGCAAAAGTGGATGAAGTAAGTACAGAAATGTGCGGCGTAAAATGGATTTACAGGATGTTTGGATCCTGTAAGTAACCTATTGTTTTGATTCGTTTTAAGCATTAGTTTAACTAGTTACACTCCAGAGCTGCCTTTCTCTGATCCTTTTTTCTTTCCGCTGCCTTTCATGAGCAGATAGCCAAATACTGGCACTACTTACCTTTGAGATTCACCGAAAGAAAGAGGTTGGCAACATGAATGCTGCCAACATCTTTCTTTCATTGAGTCTCAAAAGTGCTACAAGATCTCTTTACGTACTGATTTTGTGGACTATTACAGCTATATCTTTGAATTCTTCCACCTAGTTTAGTATTGTTGGCACCGATTTGCAGCAGCAGTTCTTAGGAGTTTTCCTCGGCCCTTCCTAAAAGAGGTCCAACTCTGGACTTTTTACAAAGTGTGTATTCTACTCCCAAGCTATGGTTCTTCCTTCCCCCGAAAAACCAATACAAGATTCTAGTCCTTGTGGTTATGAATGAAGAATTAAGCAATGTAGGAAGCTTCTTATACTGAGTCAGAACATGGCTCCATCTAGGGCTGTCTACACAGATTGGGACCACTTTTCTTTGCCCTTTCTGG
The DNA here is from genome assembly GCF_019175285.1 of Sceloporus undulatus. Lineage (NCBI taxonomy): Eukaryota > Metazoa > Chordata > Lepidosauria > Squamata > Phrynosomatidae > Sceloporus > Sceloporus undulatus. The sequence goes on along the minus strand of NC_056532.1, from coordinate 2,550,210 downwards.
AGATGCTAAGCTAAGGGTTTAATCTGGGACTTTCTGGTTTCCCAGTCATTGAGCAGTTAGATATGCTGGGACTATACCTCCCATGCTGGGTGGGGGATGATGGGAGCAGTAGTCTGACACATCATGGCCATGTCATGGCTTTCAACTACTTGCTGGGGATGGAACCTTGGATCCACATTTCAACTCCAAATATCGGGGTTCCTAAATTTAGGGTTTGAGTTGAGTAGGTGTCCAAGATCAGAAGATTCCCCTGTGATGGAGAATCGATTGATGCTCAGATACCGCTGAATGAGTTCAAAAATGATAGTTAAACCAGAAATTCAGGAGATGTCTGGGCAGGTTTAAACCGAGGCGCCAAGAACATCTGGCTGCATTTCCAAAATGGATGCACATCCATAGACCGTGATGTGAAGCGCAAAGACAAAACGAGGCACGGAGTATACAATGCCGCCAAGTCCCACAATGTGAATGAAAGCAGACGGCCCTCTTCTAGGAGGATCACCTGCCCCATGGCTGGCTCCACCAGCTGCGGGTCAATGCCGCTTCATTCCCAGGTGGATGTGTCTCTCTTTCTCTCTTTTTTTTCCATGTCACAGACTTTGGTTGATGAGAACAGACAGCATGGCGCGCAAGACAACACCACTGTTTACGATGGGTACGGCAGCAGCATTGGTACAGCAGCAGAGCTTGGAGGACCTCTCTGCGATCCGGATCTTCACGAACTCGTTTCGTCCTCGTTCACGTCGGGCAGATCCGGGTCCTTCATGCCTTCCCGGCTTCCTTGCTTTCTACACATATTCCAGAAACAACAACAGATTGTAAGACTTTGGGTGAGTACACCAGCCAGAATACTCTGGAATACTCTGGCCCCAAATCCTCACTGTTACCTCTGCGTTCTGGAATGAAACCAGGTCGACTGTCTACATGGGTCCTGTTGTGCCGCTTGGCACTGGCATCGCTATCGTAAATTGCACCCTTTGAGGTCTCATGGTTGGGCACTTTCTTGTGAACACAAAGGCCTGTTACAGACTGCCAAAATAAAGCTGCTTTGGGTCTCTTTGGAGGTATGCTATTTAAATTGATGCATGGGTTCCTAAGAGTCCGGAGGGTCGCGTCCAAAGCCACACTCCATTCCTAAGCACTGGAGGCAGCTTTGGTGCAGCTTCGGCATCTTAGGTATGCATGCATCATTTAAACAGCATACCTCCCAACGAAGCAGCTTTATTTTGGCAATCTGGAACAGGCCAATGGGAGCAACTTGTGCCAGTGACAGCAATGGCAGCACATGTAATGCTTTTAATTCTTTGAACTGTTTAATTTAAACTTGTATTTTGCATGCTTTATAGTGTTTTAACTTGGACTGTTTTAGATGATGATGATGATGATGATGATGATGATGATGATGATGATGATTAAGCTTTATGTATACAACGCTGTAAATTTACCGTACATACTTGACAATAAGTCGCCCTCGTGTATAAGTCAAGGGCAGGCTTTGAAGCCAGAATTATGTATTTTGATATGACCCATGGATATGTCGAGGGTAAAATGTAGGGGCATGTAATGAAGGTTATAAAGGTTGAAGCAAAGGGAAAAAATGCCAAAGAACTTACAAATTATTTTTGTTATTATTATATTATATTATAATTATTATTATAATTATTCATGCTCATACTAAAAGCTGGATGGATGAATGAGAGGTTAGAAGGGGACCAGTCCTTCCAGGGCAGATTAAACTCTTATCTTTCACCAGGGAATGCTTTTATATAACCTAAATTTCTAGACTTATACATGAGTATATACAGGACACAGCGTTGTATATATAATCAATTAAAATAGATAAAATAAACCTGCCTATGGCATACATTCTACAAAAATAATTAAATAATTAAATAATTAAATTAAATAATAATAAATAATACATGTTAACATTCAGTAAAATAAGGCAGGCCACAAATTAAAATAACATTAGATTTGTAAGCCACCTTGAGTCCCTGGAGTGGGAGGAAGATGGGATATAACTAAACATAATAATAATAACATAATAATAATAGTAATACTTGAGTGCAACCCCTTTTGCACCTTGCACTCGGTTTGCAACCACTGAAGTAACAGCAACTGAAGTAAGCTGAGGACAAAAGGGACAAGTGGAGGAGAGAAGATCTGGGATGTTTTCCATTTTCAAAGCGGCTCCAAAATGAGACTACAAAGGATGAATTGGGACGCTCCCTGCCAAACTGGGAGAACTGGGAGGGTGCGGTAACACCTGGCTTGCAGTGAGTTTCTCAGCCCAGTCCAGTGTTGCTTTTTTCCTAGCTGCTCCCTGGGGTCCTTGTTAACCGGCGCAAGGAAATGGGCTAGTTGGCCTTCTCCTGAAATGAAATCCATTTCTCCTGAGGCGCGCGCATGTGGCGCAGAACTTACTCAGGGCTATGCAATTAATTGCTGGAAATAACGGAGCGCCAGGGCCGAGGACGGAAGGGCTCTGGTTAGCCGATAAATGATGTCTTCCAGAAACTTCCTGCGTGCGGAACTAATCCCCAAAGGCAATGAATCATTTTTTCCCCTTTGCAATGAGTTCAAGGAATTAACACTCTGTCGGGAAGGAAATATGCTACTGGTTATTATGGCTGGCGTTCTGTGTTGCAGTTATGGATTTGGAGTTGCATATCTGTCCTGTATTCACTTGCTGCCAAGCCCAGTGTTCTAGTTTTGCCGCCTTGAGAAATCCATTAAGTTGCACCAATTAAAGGTGGAAAAGGCACGAAGGTGCAGGGCAACATCGCCACCAAGAACTGAACACCAAGCATCGCACGATGGAACCAGTTCACACTTCTAAGTAAGTGAGGATTGTAGCCTATTCTTTCTAATACACACACAGACACCACAAACACACACAAAGGGTGTCATGGACAATCCTAGTAGGACCAAAAGAGACCAAGTTACCTTAAAGATGGGTGCAAATATATAGATGGGCTTAACCGAAAACCGTGCCTAGAGGCGAAGAACGAAAATAAAAGACAAGGGGTGGAATAGAAACAGAGGGGGAAAAAAGAACCCAATATTAAAATTTCAGGCATGCATGAAACTGAAATGAGAAGGAATAAACTTTTGATGGGATGGAGAAAAGAGCAAAGACAAGGGAGGGAAGGGAATCTAGAAGTCACAGAAGGAGGACGCCTGGTTGTCCGATTTGGAAGTAACTACAGGGTGCATTACAAAACCACAACGAACCTATCTATCCATAATAAGCAGAACATGAATTATTGAGCAATGCTAAATGCGAAAGCGTGAATCCTAACAGGCTTTTGAAACATTTAAGCAATCCTGGGGCGAGATGTGCGCAATGCACAGGTCCAATCTCCTCTGCTTTCACGATGTCTGTTTAAAGCAATTGATCATGAAACGGGAAAGATACTCTAATGGCTCTCCTTTGCGCCTTCATTTCCTTTCATCGGAGCATAGAAGCTATTAGCCTTCCTCCGACGAGAAATGAACATGATATTAAAATTGCAAATTGACTGCCTTTCAACCAAAGCAAGAAGGGTGGACATTATAACCGAGATTAAGGGAGGCGTTGGATTGAAAATCTAGCCTGCCTCCCTCCCATCCTTAGGATATTGTGTCTGCTTATTAAAAAGAAACAGAAGGACACAAGCAAGGTTTCCAGTTGGTCTTGAGGGTGACCTAAAGCAGCCCTAAAGAGGTCCATAAAGATACCTACATTAATAGGTCTCCTGGAGCCGACATCGATCTCTCCTCTCGCCTGGCTTGGGCTTCGAACGGATTACCAAAGGAGCGTTTCCTCAACATGGCTTTCACCAAAATCTGGAGCAAAGGGAGGAAAAAGGAATGTGGACAAACGGCAAATAAAACAACAACAACAACACTATTCTTTTTACTCAAGAGAACACCTCTGTAGGGATCTCCAGGTCCTCCATGTGCAACTCTATGGCCAACATCTGGCAGAATTTGGCCACAGAATCATGCTGGAGGACCTACAAATGCCTAGAGAAGGGTTTTAGTGCAACTCTGTGGTCAACTTCCCGCAGAATTTCTCTAAAGGGAACATGTGAAACAAATACACAAAGAATCAAATCAGCAAAAGCCAAAGCTGCAAATGTGGAGGGCTGGCTGCGCATCCTTTTCCTCTGGCTGCCTAAACGGTCTTCCTAAATGCTCAGCTGCCATGCTAGAAATTTGGGGACAGAAGGAACATTTCATGGAGGGGAGTAATTCTTATTTTAGAGGGACCATACCCTCATCCCCCCCCTTACTACCACATCTCTGCTAAGACGGGAAGCCATTTCCCACATTGCCCATAACAAAATGAATACACACCACAGCGGGTAAACTGGGAACCATCTTGACCGAGTTCTTCACTTCTTCTTCTGTGACTTCCACGATGCTGCAGTGCTCTTCCTCCAAAGGAAGAGGATCCTCTCCAAACTTGGTAATCCAAGGATGTAACTGCACAGAGAAGGGGGGAAATGCAATCTATATCTATCTATATCTATATCTATATATAATGTCAGAGCATGCGGTGATGGGACAGGAACAGGGGACGCTTTGTCAGAAATCCTTTCCCTTGTCCCATGATTATTTCAATACTTTGCCATAGGATGAGTTAGGACGGCAAAGTTATACTCATTGGCATTTGGAGGTATGCTGCTTAAGTGCTGCATGCGCCCTAAGAGGCCGGAAGCTGCACCAAAGCTATGCTAGAGCGCATCTTTGGTGCAGCTTCTGGCCTCTTAAGATGTGTGTGTGTCTTTTAAACAGCATACCTCCAAAGAGACCCAAAGCAGCTTTATTTTGGCCTCTCTGTTCAGGCCCTGTGTTGATTCCACTTGTAAAATGTGCAACGGCCCTGTAAGAAAGGTGACTACTGGCTGGGAATGTGTGTTGTTACACTTCTTTGGAGCTCAGTGTTGTCCGGTTATAAAAGGGGATTCAGGATGCTGACCCTTCTTGCAGTTCCTTAGAAATGGAAAATGTCTGTTTCTGGCACAGCTTGCCTTGGGCTCCCTGCCTCTCTCTCTCAGCCTCAGTGTTCCTTGTCTGTAAAATGGACGTGTTACTGACCGCCTTTGGTTCTTTTGCTGGTTCACAGCTGATGCAAGACATGTATCTGTTCTCTTTCTGTCTGTCTCTGCAGATTGCTAGATTTAAACACTGCAAGTGTTGTCTCCAAAATCCGGATTCCAGAATCAGCTCAAGGGAAACTTTTATACACAAATGAAGCTTGCTCCTAGAACACCAAGTGAGTTACCTTGTGTAAAAGGCATATTTCTGCCAGGGCTTCAGTATGTTGTATCTCCATTTCTTGACCACATTAGCAATGTTTAGTGTTGCCAAGTGGGAGCCAGTATGGATGGTGTCGTGGTTTGAGCATTGGGGCTATGACTATGGCAGTGATGGTGAACCTTTTACAGACCGAGTGCCCAAACTGCAACCCAAAACCCACTTATTTATTGCATAGTGCCATGTTCCTCTGGCTTCCTAGTAACAAACTCTGTGCTGGGGTGACGGCACATGTGCCCACAGACAGGGCTCTGAGTGCCACCTCTGGCACGCCTGCCATAGGTTCGCCATCACTGGACTATGGAGACCAGGGTTTGAATCTCAGCTCAGTCACAGAAACCCACTGGGTGCCTTGGGCAAGTCACAGCTTCAGAGGATGACAATGACAATCCCCCTTTGAAGCTTGTTAAGAAAACCCTTAAGTCGGAAACGACTTGCAGGCACACAACAACAACAACAACAACAATGGTACTTAGTACCTTTGCTATTGCTCTTCCACAAGTCAGACACTGGAGGGAGGCATAGACTTAGCATCCTTAAAATGCTTTAGGGTTCCCTGCTCTAAGGATCACTGGCAATTCAGCATCAGTATGTTTTTGATCATGTTTGCACGTTTCTTTGTATTTAGGAATACTTTGCATGCAAGACCTTGAGTTTTTAATAAGTGAATGTAGGAAAAACTTTAGACAGTCTTTAAGTGTTTACCTCTTGGACGTCTGGGTTTCGAACCAAACTGTGTGAGAGCAGAATATTATCCCTCTACATACAAGTTAATTTTTGATGTGAAAAGCCCCTACATTTCCTATACAGTAGGGTCATGCTGGCTGGTGGATTCTGGGCGTTGTAGTCTTAAGACCTACATCCAGTTGCTAGAAAACAACAGCAACCTTTGAACCACTTTGTTATTGCTACGTACCTTGAAGTCATTTCTAACTTGCAGCAAACCCAAGGTGAAACCCTATCACTGTTTAGATTGGAGCCTTTGCCTCCTTCTGTGGCTGAGAGAGTGTGACTTACCTAAGGAAAGCCAGTGCTTTGCCATGGCCATCTCCATTGTAGCTACAGAGTCCTAATCCAACTATTTGTTGAGCCAAATTATCAAAGAGTAAGCCAACAAAACCCAACTGGGACAAGCAAGAAGATCTAGACTCCCCAAAATAGCTTCTTCCAAGCCATACTGCTATAACTTGTGCACTGTCCAGAGGAGCTTCCACACCTTGAAATGCACCACTGGCCAGAATGTTAATAACATTTGAATGGACAACTGGACTGCTATAAAGCTTAACATCTTCAGTTGGAGCAAGTGACCATTCAATTTCATGCCTCATGTGCCACATTTACCTTAATTTCAGGGACTGTTATTCTGGTCTCAGGGTTTTTTTCCAGCATCTTCAGAATGAGGTCCTTGAGTTCTGGGCTGACCCAGGGTCTAAAGGAAGGAAGGACAACACATTAGATCAGGGCAGAAGCTACCACCGGTTGTAGAATCATAGGATCTTAAGAGTTGGAAGAGACCACAAGGGTCACCTAGTCCAACCTTCTGCTGCACAGGAACTAAAGCACTCCCAAAGATGCCCAAGATCCAATCTATGTTCAAAGATGGAAAGTCCACTACCATCCAAGGCAGTCTATATTCCACTGTTGAACAGCTCCTACCATCGAGAAGTGTTTCTTAATGTTGAGATAGAATCTCTTTTCCTATAGTTTGCATCCATTGCTCCTCGTCTTTGTCTCTGGAGCAGCAGAAAACAAGCTCGCTCCATCCTCAACATGACACTTCCTTCAGAGCTTTAAAGACGGTTGATCCTTGGAATAGCGGTATATAAATAAAACAAATTATTATTATTATTATTATTATTATTATTATTATTATTATTATTATGTTATCTTTCAGGATGCATCTACATCAGTGGTACCCAAACTTTGGTCCTCCAGATGTTTTGGACTTCAGCTCCCAGAATTCCTGACTGTTGACCAAGCTCTGTTCTGGGAGTTGAAATCCAGAACAGTCAGAGGGCTAAAGTTTGGGAAGCACTGGCATGGCTCCATGGCAATTCAAGTGGTCCTGAACTGCATTATTTCTAGTGTAAATCATGTTTGATGCCCTTGCGCCAATCTACAGAATCCTGAAATGTGTAGTTTTGCACAGTCTTTAGCCTTCTCTGCCGAAACTACAGATTCCAGGATTCTGTAGATTGGCGCCGTGGCATCAAACCTTTCCTCATTCAGCATTTCGATCAGAGTATACCTCTTCCCAGAATTTTGTTTCTACTCCTGGATTACACAGTTGTCAGGAAGTTTTTCCTAATGTTGAGCTGGGATCTCTTTTCCTGCAGCTTGCATCCATTGCTCCATTGGGTTCTGTTCTCTGGAGCAGCAGAAAACAAGCTTGCTCCCTCTTCAATATGACATCCCTTCAGATATTTAAACAGGGCTATCATATCACCTCTTAACCTTCTCTTCTCCAGGCTAAACATCCCCAGCTCCCTAAGTCCTTCCTCACAGGGCATGACTTTCCAAGGAGCAACCTTGGAAAGATTGTGGCCTACGATCTTCATGGAGGAGGATATATAAGCAACTCTGCCAAAAGAAATGACTCAGGCTAGATGAAATAAACCCAGGCCCATGAGTTTCTATGGCTTCTTGGTAAACAGAAGCCCCAAATCTTTGGTAGCCATGGCAAAATACACTCAACATCCAAACACAGCCTCAAGGAGTTTGTGGGAGGTCTGAGATGGAGTCAGTTCAGTGATTTCTAATATAGGATCACCCCCACCCCCCCTTTTCCATTATTTCCCTGGTTCGTTTTCTGGCTCCGTCGAATTAATGGGATTCATTTAAACATTGAGTCAGCACAGCCGTCACCTCCTCCCCGTCTCGCCGCAGCCGAGAAGCCTTTCTAGATGGGAAAGAATAGGTCACTGGGATGTCAGAGTAAGTCAGGCGAGGAGAGTTATTGCTCCGGGAGATGTTTGGAGGAAAGGCAAGGTTGTTCAACACAGCCACGTAGTCCCATTAAAACGTAATCCCTCCTTGTGAAAGCGGAGGGGAAGACGGAGAGTCACTCATGAGCTGAGTAATAACACTAAATATATTTATATTTATAGAGACGGCGGGCAAGATGCCCAGGACGAGGGGGAATGGCAGCATCGAGTGCCCAGAAAAGCAAAGCTCAGCTAATATCCCTTGCAGATGAGCCATTGTTTCCTCGATCTCTGGTGTGCCACGGTGGCAAATGACCCACACATTGCTCAGAGGGGTTGTGGTGGTTGTTGTGTGCCTTCAAGTTGTTTCAGGCTTACGTGGGGTTTTCTTGGTAAGATGTGTTCCAAAGAGGTTTGCCATTGCCTTCCTCTGAGGCTGAGAGTGACATGCCTGAGGTTGCCCTGTGGGTTTCATGGCCGAGTTGGGAATCGAACCCTGGTCTCCAGAGACATAGTCCACTCAAAGCACTCTCCCATGCGCAGAGGGGAGATGAGGGAAATGGAGAAAGTAAATGTATGCCTGTGTTGTGTTTTGTGTGCCTCCAACTTGTTTCTGAATTATGGTGATTCGAGGTCGCCCAGTGGGTTTTTTGGCCAAGCTGGCACTCGAACCAAGGTCTCCAGAGTCACAGTCCAACACCTAATTCAAAGTAAATGCAAAGAAAAATGTGTGACACCAATTTGAATAATAGAATCATAGAATCACAGAGTTGGAAGAGACCGCAAGGGCCATCTAGTCCAACCCCATTCTGCCATGCAAGAAATCCAAATCAAATCATCCCCGACAGATGGCCATCTAGCCTCTGTTTAAAGACCTCCAAAGAAGGAGACTCCACTACACTCCGAGGAAGGAATGTGTTCCACTGTCGGACAACCCTTACTGTAGTGTGTTATAAAACAAGGAAACACGAGGAAACCCTGTTAGCAAGCTGCAAATGTGTGCAACGTGGCATTGGCAGGAATGCTCCGATGTGCATTTGGGAATTTCTGATGCATATCAGGAATCTGGACTCTTCTTGATGTACCTTGGGCACTTCCCTTGGGCTCTAGCACATTTTGGAAACGACTCGAAGGCACACAACCGCAAGGCCCTTTACAAAGACGTTCAGTCCCAAGCAGAATGCCAGGCAGCAGTGCTTCTTTTTTCCCTTATGAGAAAAAAAATTCCTGTTTCATAGCCATAAGCTCGGAGCAGTAAGCGCTCTCTGCCAAAATAAATGCCAAAGTATTCTTCTTGCATTCAAACAATGTGTCGCTTCCTCTCCCTGCATTCATTTCTCCATCCACCTACAATCCTCCACGCTCTTTCCCAAGCCGGGACATGATGCTATCATCTTTACATTTCTCCAACCCTGAGCAAGGAAGGTTTAATTCATGCAAGTAGGTCAGATTATTTTTGCCTTCGTACAGTACTGAGTTGAGAAAGCGACGCTTTGGCATTTCATACCAAACCTTCCAAGGTGGAAGCGGCTGTAATAGGTTGAAGACGGTGCAGCTTCAGGGGAAAGTTTCCTAAATTTCAAATTACAAGAGAAGAGATTCTACCTAAACAGCGGAAAGAACTTTATTCTCCTAAGCATCTGAGGAAGCAGACTTAAGTCTACAAAAGCTCATGCTGCCAACTTCTTTCTTTCAAGTAGCCTGAAGGGTGCTACAAGGTCTCTCTATATACCTTAAGGGCTGTTCAACGGCGGAACAGATTGTTTCGGAGGGTGGCAGACTTTCCATTTTTGCAAGTCTTTAAACAGAGGTTGGATAGCTATCTCTCAGAAGTGCTGCAATTGTACTTTCCTACTTGGCAAGAAGTTGGATTCGATGGCCCTTGAGGTCTCATCTATCTCTCCGATTCTAAAAACCCTATACTTCCACCAAACCTTTAAGGTACTCTTTTAGAAAGTGGCCAACACATCTTGGATAAAGATGTAAATCTCTGCAAGCGCAGTTGCACATTTACTGTATTATGGGACAACACTGAGTGGCAACACTGTGCAACCAAATATTGAACCAAGAGCTCCAGCAGAATCCTTGAAAGGACTGGGAGTCCTCACATTATATATCCCTGGGTTTTCATAGACTCATAGGCCTGTTACAGACTGCCAAAATAAAGCTGCTTCGGGTCTCTTTGGAGGTATGCTGTTTAAATGATGCATGCACCCTAAGAATCCGAAAGCTGCACCAAAAGCTGCCCTCCAGTGCTTAGGAATGGAGTGTGGCTTTGGCGCTACCTCTGGACTCTTAGGACCCATGCGTCATTTAAACAGCATACCTCCAAAGAGACCCAAGCAGCTTTATTTTGGCAGTCTGGAACAGGCCATAGAGTTGGAAGAGACCACAAGGGCCATCCAATCCAACCCTCTGCCATGCAAGTTTTGTTTGGCATTGTTGGTTGTTGTCGCCTCTGCGCCCATTTTGTGCCATTCCTTTCTTGGGCCTGTTTGTAGTGACTTCTTGGACCTGAACTATAATTGTTCCAAAGGGGCTTTTAAAATGAGGTGTGGTCCTATGGATGGAAGGGCAAATTTTCTCCTCTTTGAATTTTTGTTTTAATTCGTAAAATCCATGAGATGTCCAGTCCAACCACCATTCGGTGCAGGATCTCCAGCTAAAGTATTCTTTGGAGGTCGTCCAAAGAACGAGAACCCACCACCTTCTTGGGTAGTTGGTGCCACTGCTGAACCGCTCTTACTGTCAAAGAGTTCCTTCTAATGTTCCATTGACATCTATCCTCCTGTAACTTCAAACCATTAGACCTGGTTCTAGCTTCTGGGGCTGCAGAGAATACACCTGAGGAATAATAAATTCCCATGGCTAGTCGATTCATATCATGCCAGCCTCCAGAAATGGGGCCTTCCCCCTTGCTAAAAAGACCATCGCCAATGTGGCATTTGCAGCTATCCATTCATTTCAAATCTTTGTGGGATTCAGAGATAACTCCTTTAAGATTTGCCGTGGCTCCTTTTAACTCTGCAGGGATCTTGCCTTCCCGAAAGGAGGTGCCGATTATCTCTCCAACCCAACGGCTATGAGTCGGTCGATGAAAGAGGCAAGGGCAACTCCCACACTCCCGAGAAGCCTTTCCACACCACAGACTTTAAAGAAAGTACCATCAAAGTATGCTGAAGCAGCGGCAACCAACACTGAAGTTGCAGAGTCTAAGTCAGACTAGATGCAAGCAACGGCATTGTGTAAGTCGGCCATAGTGGGCCACCAAAACTTCATTGAAGACCCCTTGTGGGACATACTCCAGAACATGGTTGGCTATACTGGACACAATGGAAGCTTGTGACTCCCACATTAATAGGGTAGTGAATCCGCTATAGGGCTGTAGTCTAAAATTTGAAGGCACTATCCAGGCAGTTGGACCTAGTTCCTTTCAGGTCCTCCAGATGTGGAAGCCACCAGCTGCCACTCAGTGGCATGACAGAGACACAGCAATGGCAGAAGAGCATAAATTTGTTCTCACAACCATGAATCACATCATGGAGTGGAAATGACTTGATGGCACACAACAGCAAAGCCTTCTTGAATCCCATCTTGGGAGAAAGACGTGATATACATTCAATGAATGAATGCATAAGCATGTCCAAGCTCTGATCCGGAACCTGTTTACAGTTCTGCAAAGCTTTACTTACTCTTCTGGGAACTCAACAGGCTTGTTCTTGATCTTGTTGTGAAGAGCAAGGATGAATTCGTCAATGAAAGGACACTGTAAACCAAACCAAAGGTTTCCAACATTAGTTAGCCTTCATGAACTCTGAGAATACTTCATGAACTCTTGGATTTGTTGCTGCATGTCAGGAGAGTACTGCAGAAGTATCCGATTATGTCCTCAAAGTCAGATGCAAACCAATGGCATCATTTGCTGAGAACAGCCTATGTTTTCCAAAGGTGTAGTGTGATGCTGTGTCCAGCTATGGGAATATAGCAAGACTCTTGAATCCCATTTTGGGATGACTCTGATTTTTCTCTGATCCTTCCTCTTCTCCATCATCCAGTTAAGGGCAGTGGAGCAGGAGAGCTATCACAGTAAAACATTAGCAGGAGAAGATTTGGACATTGTGGAGGGAGGATGAGAACACCAACCTTTGCAACAACCAGAAAAAAGAGAGACATGTGCAAGCATACATTGGACTTAATGCTGGCGTACGTCACTAACAGGATACCAGTTTATGAGTGTCAAGAAAAGCAATGGGCCTTTTACAAATTTGGCCAGGAGAAAGGCAGTCCAGGGAACCTGGGGCTACACAGGTTTACTGTCCCTGTCTATCCAGCCTGCATTGTCCAAACCAAACCCCGCCTAGACAATTTCGGAGACATCTTACCTTTCCGTATACAAAGCAAAAGAGAGTGATGCCCATGGCCCACACATCCAGAGCCTGAAAGGAAAGAGAGCACATTCCACACATTAGAGATATGGATGGAAAGTCAAACAAACGGTTGCAGTCTGAAGTGCTTTTGTTTGGGATTCGCCGTTGCATCCCCCCCAACCATTTTTACAGCTCTAAACTCCAGTGTCGAATCTGTGGGTGGCAAATCTGTTCAAGTTTTTAACCTAAATTTTAAGAGGGTTGTCCAATTTATCCTCAAATTAGGTGTGGCATCCTAGATTGCTCTTTTACAGTTCGGATGATAACCCACAGCTTGGCGTAGTGGTTTTTGAGCATTGGACTACGGCTCCGGAGACCAGTGTTCGATTCCCAGCTTGGCCATGCAACCCACTGGGCAAATGACAAGCTCTCAGCCTCAGGGAAAGGCAATGGCAAACCTCTTATTAACAAATCTTTCCAAGAAAACCCCATGATAGGGTTGTCGTAAGTCAGAGGAGACTCAAAGGCATACAACAATAACAACCCGCGGGGGATTCTGCGCCACTAGTTTATTGCTCAACCAGCTGCCAGTGGGTCTCTGGAAAATCCTTGCCATGTTAGCTGGCTCGGGGATTTTGGGCATTGCCATCCAAAAAGGAAAGCTTTCCAAGGTATGATAGTTGTGAAGATAAGAGAGGATGAGCCCATAGAGACCATTTTCTGTTCTTTTAGAAAGATAAATCGAATACAGTCAGCCCTCCATATTGGCGGCTTTGAATTTTGCAGCTTTGATTATTTGCGGATTTGAACAATACATGTTCTCTAGGTCCTCCATTGCAACTCTGCTGGAAATTGACCATAAGGTTGTGCTGGTGGACTTAGAGATTACTAGATAGAACACTTCTCTAGGCATTTGTAGGCCTTCCAGTGTGGTTCTATGGTCAACGTCTGGGAGATGTTGACCACAGAGCTGCACTGGAAGGCCTAGAAATTCCTGGAGAGGTGTTTTCCCCCCACTTTCATGGAGATCCTTTGCCCCTAACCTCAGCCAAAGTGGAGGGCCCACTGTACATCATGAAATTGTCAAAACCCTACCTTCCCACTGAAGCTCTTCCCAGAATCTGAAATCGCTTCGGGGGCCATGAAGGCAGGCGTCCCGGCCGTGCTGCAGAGCTGGGCATCGTTGCCCTCGAACTGGTTGCTCACGCCGAAATCGGCGATCTTGACATGGCCGTCGTCTCCAAGGAGCAGGTTGGATGGCTTGATGTCTCGGTGGATAATCTTCTGGTAATGCACTGGAAAAACCCAGAGGGAGATCTTGGGAACTTGGGAAGAATTCAGCCCCAAAGCTGCTTCCAAACCTGTCCGAAGTCCCTTTTGACTACAGTTTCCACAATCCCCAAACTAGTTGAGGTGTCTGGAGGCTGTAGTCCAGCAGAGAGGAAACTCATCCTCCGCTGCATTCCATAGCATTGAGCCATGGCAGTTAAAGTGGTGTCAAACTGGATTATTTCTGCAGTGTAGATGTAGCCTTTGTCCCTCACCAATGACGCTTACCAATTTGGTGGCATTTTAAATAAGCACTTGTATTTCTGGACAAATCAAATGCATGGTGGTCCCTATGTATCTGCTGGGGCTTGGTTGCAGAATCCCCAATGGATACAAAAATCTGTAGATGATCAAGTCCCATTAAATACAATGGGACATTATTTATTTATTTATTTATTTATTAGTAGTAGTATTATCATTATTATTATTACTGCAGTGGGCCATTGATATCCACTGGGGTTTGGTTCCAAGAGTCTCCATGGGTACCAAAATCTGTGGATGCTCAAGTCCCATTAAATACAATGGGGCTTTATTTATTTATTAGTAGTAGTATTATCATTATCATTATTATTATTACTGCAGTGGGCCATTGATATCCACTGGGGTTTGGTTCCAAGAGTCTCCATGGGTACCAAAATCTGTGGATGCTCAAGTCCCATTGAATACAATGGCAGAGCAAAATGGTGCCCTTTATATAAAATGGCAAAATTGAGGCTTGCTTTTTGGAATTTTAAAAAGATTTGCAAGCTGTGGATAGTTGAATCTGTGGATAAGGAATATGTGAATAAGGAGGGCCGACAGTACTATGAGACTGGCTCCTTGGTGTTAAAGAAAACTGGAAAACTACCCAGAAAAACAACAACTGAATTGCAGGGAGAAGCAGGGAAGAGCGCCCAGCCGTTTCATGAGACCATTGCTCCGGAACATCACTCCGTCACTTCCATGAATCACTTTCTCTTCACCAGATAAGCATTCATACTGAGCGCTAACATCAAGATAATTTTACCTTCAGAGTCATGATGCTGTGCCTATTTGGCACGGCGGATCTAAATAAAAAACCCCGGATGCCAAACGCATAGGCTTGCCTCTTTGCTGCTCCTTTGCAGCAAAAGCTTCAGCACATGGATGTGATCTGCATCTCTAATGTGCCAGGAGCATTGCTGCAGTGGCGCGCCTGCAATCCGAGGCGGCCGCCTCGCGGGTCACTGGCCAACCTGCACACAAAGGCTGGCGACAGGGCTGCACAAGACTGCAACAATGACATTGTGCATCAGGGCACACTTCCAAGCCGCAAGGCGAGGGCTCATCTGTTCCCTCCACAAATAAATCAAATCAGTGAAAATATTATTCGGTAGAAATAAATTGAATAATTGAAAGATCAATTCATGATATCCGTAGATTCGGAGACGCCTGAGGGGTTCAATTCAGCAAATTATGAGATGAACTGGATTGCATTTTACCTATCGCTTCTGCTTCATGATTTGGATACACAAATTACAGAGATGGTCACTAGGTTCAGTGCCTCTGCTCTTAGTACACATAGACAAATGCATGGTAAAATTTAGGGTTTAGGTTCTTCTGTCTTGTTATCCCTAGAATGGCACTCTTATATTCCTAGGATGACAGTCTTATATTCCTAAAATGACGGTCTTATAGTCCTAGGAAGACGATCTTATATTCCTTGGATGACAGTCTTACAGCCCTAGGATGACAGTCTCACATCCCTGGGGTGGTAGTCTTACATTCCTAGGATGATGGTTTTACATCCATAAGATGTAGCTCAGTCTTACATCCATAGGTCTTTAAGAAGAGACTGGATGGCCATCTGTCAGGGGTGCTTTGGTTATGAGTTCCTGCATGGCAGGGGGTTAGACTGGGTGGCCCTTGGGGTCTCCTCCAACTCTATGGCTCTATGATAGTCTTACATCCACAGTCTTACATCCACAAGATGACAGTCTTGTATCTATAGGGCGATGGTCTTACATCCCTAGGATGACAGTCTTACGTTCCGAGGATGATGGTCTTACGTTCCTAGGATGACAGTCTTACAGTTCGTAGGATGACAGTCTTACAGTTCATAGGATAACAGCCTTACATCCCTAGGACAAAAACCTTACAATGCTAGGATGACAGTCTTACATCCCTAGGAAAACAGCCTTACATCCTTAGAGCGACCGTCTTACATCCAGAGGATGACAGCCTTTCATCCCTAAGACGACAGTCTTACATTCACAGGATGACAGTCTTACATCCCTAGGACAGTCTTACTTCTCTATGATGACAGTCTTATATCCCTAGAACAACAGTCTTACATCCCTAGGATGACAGTCTTCTATCCCTACAATGACAATCTTCTATCTCTACAATTACAGTCTTACATCCCTAGGATGACGACCTTACATCCCTAGAATGACAGTCTTACAACCCTAGGATAACAGTTAGGTGTCCATAGGATGACTATCTTATATCTCTAGGATAACAGTCTTTGCCGCTATATAGACTGTGGCTTATTTGACATAATTGTTGAAAGAAACGAAAGACAGAGACAGGAATAAATGAGAAAGCAAGAGAAAAATGTCTAAATGGAGCCTCCCAGCTGTGTTTCTTTGAGGAGTGGCTCCAAGCCTCTGAACAAGCCCAGCGTGGTTCAGAAGGAGAAAACGCCATGCGTACTTGAAGTCCATTTAAGCCTGTGGCGCTGTCTGCCGAGGCTGCAGATTCCCTTCCTCCATATTACGCTGGATTAGCCGAGGCGCCCGCTGCAATTCAAGGACAAAGAGTGGTCCCCAAATTGCGGCGGCAGAGAGTCTCGCTCAGCCATCCGCTTTGCCTTGCAGTGGTACCCTGAGCGGAAAAATGATTTCGGAAAGCGAGGCGAAGGGAGATGGAGAAATCTGACATGGTGCTGCTCTTGGATGGTGGGTTTCTTGGCTCACTGTGCATCACTCTGGCTTTATATGATGTATAATATTATATTAATTCATTTTTATATAATACGAAATATAAACTCATGCAATATCATATTTCTATGATATTATTTGATATTAATATAATATCAAATATTCCATTAATTAATATTTGAAACTGGATGGGGAAAGAGATCCACAAACCTGTTTTGGGGGAACCTAGAACATAGCAGCGTGGCGCAGTGGTTTGACAATGACTCTGGAGACCAAGGTTCGATTCCCAGCTTTGCTATAGAAATCTATTGGGTAACCTTGGCCCGGTCACACTGTCTCAGCCTCAGAGGAAGGGAATGCCAAGCCAAGCCAAGCCAAGCAAACCTCATTATAGATTCACTTTAGGGTTGAAAACGACTTGAAGGCACTCCGCAGCAACAGCAGCGCATAAACTCCGCTCTGGTGCCACCACACATTTCCTGAACTCCATAGCATTGAGCCACGGCACTAAAAGTGGTGCCAAACTGGATCATTTCGGCAGTGCGGATCACCTTTATATAGGGAAGGGATGAAGTTACAGACCTCTTTGGATGTTTTCTAAATACATTTTTATCTTGTGAGTCGCCTTGGCTCCCTTCCTGGGAGAATGGTGGCATAAAAAGGAAATCTAATACAATATAATACATTTTCTTCTGGCACTGAAGTTGTCCAGCAGAGAAAAGGATCCCAGGATCTGAAGAAGGACAGGACTCTGAACTGAAGAACCAAAAGCCTGGCTTTGTAACTTCCCTATTGTTTAGGAAGGACTCAGCGGCTGCATCTTTCTCCCTTTCTTCTTTCTAAACCCAAATGCTCAAGCAACAGAAGCAAATGGCTCCCTAGAGGGGCTTGCGAAGCTAATCCCCAAATTAGCCGCCACCATTTTCCGGGAGGCAAAATCGATAAAGACATTACAATTCGTCGCACGAACGCAGTTGGGGGAAAAAGGCAGCGGGGGGAAAAGGGAGAGAGATCGATGCTGCACCTTCTGATCCTTGTCACACTGTCAGGAACAATTTGAGGTTTTGTTGTTATCGGAGGGTTTTTCTGGACCTTAGAACCAGCGTGGTGCAACTTTGTTGGACTGCAATTTTGGAGAACTAACTCAGCCATGGAAACCCACTGGGTGACTATTGCAAATCCCACTCTCTCAGCCTCAGAAGATGGCCATGGCAAACCCCCTCTGAAGAGACTCGCCAAGAGAAACCCAAGATCGGTTGTCCTTAGGGTCGCCGTAAGTCAGAAAGCACACAACAACATGCGCAGAATGCAATTTTTAATATGTTGGCGTTTCGCCTAAGGACGCGCCTTGATGGTGCAACTCCTTCCAAGGTATAGGAGGAAATCTGGATGAATTTGGAGAGGTCAATGCAGACCAGAAGAACCGGCCAGGAGTATCTCCATTGTTGCTGCTCTGGGTTCCCAACAGCCAACCGGAGACGTAAATTGCTCTGTGTGACTTGACTTTATTTAATATCTACAAGTTTTGCCTAGAGCCAGTATAGTATTGTGGTTTGAATGTTGGTCTAGTTTATCACACAGGAGGCATCCAGGGCAGAAACGGGATTTAAAACAGGATTTAAACCCGCCCAAAAAACTAAGAAGACATGCAAAAAGTGCAATTGATTTTAAGACACATTGGGGTTAACATAACATTAAACCTGATAGGAAGTCGACAAAACACTATTCTTTTTACTTTCGGGATTCTCTGGGAGTAAAAAGAATTGCGTCTTGTCGACTATCTAACCGGGTTAATGTCGCATTAATGCACCTTAACAGTCTGAAAATCAGTTGCACTTTTGCGTGTCCTTTCTACTTTCTGTCCGGGTTAATGTTGGGTTAACCCCGGATGTCATCTGACAATAAATATGCTTTTGCGAGGGCTTTTTCACTTTAAATCCCAGTTTTGCACATGTGATAAACCCCATTGACTCTGGGGACAGGGTTCGAATGCCTTCTCAGCCATGGAAACCCACTGGGTGCCCTTGGGTAAGTCATACTGTCTCAGCCTTGGAGGAACGCAAATGCAAACTCTTAGGGTCATCCTATGTTGGAAGGAGCCCAACAACAATACAGTTTTGCCCGCTCTGTAATAACTATATCATTCCTTCCACCCATTAGTAACTTTATTACCTCTATATCCGAAAAGAACCTGCTTCATTTCTTACGGGGAGAAAACTGCCCATCCCTGACAAGGCAGGGCTTCCCAGGACGGGATGCTAAATGTCAGATTCCTGAATGTTGTGTTAACCACAGAACTGCGACATGAAAACATCATGGCCTGCCATGTTCAACAAAAACACCAGGCTCGCAGAAGGGTGGCATCGTTCCCTATCAAAACACATGACTCAGAAATGGAAGGCTGTTGCAAAATAAAACCAACGCAACCCATGGGAGAAACACAGACACACACACAGGACCGGCAACGAAAGCAAAACAAACACCGCATTGGCAGAAGCTGCCTCACATCCAGCAGAACTATTTTCCTTTGGCCCCGTCTTGGTAGCAGAAACTCATGAAGGGGAGGCACAGCGTTCCTATTATAAACTGGGCAACCATCCTGGCTTTTGGTAACTGGACTAAATTTCCAAGAGGGAGGAATGCAGAGACAGAATCATAGAATCATAGAATCATAGAGTTGGAAGAGACCCCAAAGGTCATCCAGTCCAACCCCATTCTGCCATGCAGGAAATCCAAATCAAAGCATCCCAACAGATGGCCATCCAGCCTCTGCTTCAAGGAAGGAGACTCCACTACACTCCGGGGGAGTTTGTTCCACTGTCGAACAGCCCTTACTCTCAGGAAGTTCCTCCTAATGTTGAGGTGGAACCTCTTTTCTTATTGCTTGAATCCATTGCTCCATTGTGTCCTATTCTCTGGAGCAGCAGAAAACAAGCTTGCTCCCTCCTCAATGTGACATCCCTTCAAATATTTGAACAAGGCTATCCTGGTCTTGGAAAAAGGACTTCCAGATCTGAACCTTAAAGGCAAGTGGACTTTGGCGAGGAACACTGGCCTTTGAGATGAATAAACCTCATTGTACTAGGAGTCTTTGGACCCAAAGACGTGGAGTAAAGAATGGACCCATTCTGTTTGAGATGACAACTGCTGCAATCCAATGGCACTTTGCATGCCTTTCTCTCTCTGTTCCTTAGTACGTCTCACTGGAGGCAAGAGAAAGCTGAATGTAACCCAGGAGAGATCCTTTTGGTTGCACTAGGTTTAGTGGTAGAAGTCAAAGATATAGCTGTGTTACTCTGTGGAGTCAGTATGTAGAGAGACCTTGTAGCACCTTTGAGCTTAACTAAAGAAAGAAGTTGGCAGCATGAGCTTTCCTTGACTTCAGTCTTACTTCCTCAGATGCATGTTTGCAAAACGTATGGCTGTAAAATATGCCTCTGAAGGAAGAAGTTGGCAGCATGAGCTTTTGTAGACTTAAGGCTACTTCAGATGCATATTTTACAACCATACATTTTGCAAACAAGGAAGTAGACTTTAGTCTAGGAAAGCTCACGCTGCCAACTTCTTTCTTTAGTGAGTCTCAAAGGTGCTACAAAAATCTCTCTACATAGGTTTCTTTGGGTTGGCCATAAGCTGGGGAGTGGCAATGAGAGGCTGTTGCCTCTCAAATAAAAACCCTGTCCTCCTCGCAATGAAGTTTTCATTCAGGCCCCAAATTCCTAGCACTGCGGCAACTTTAAAAACAACCGATGGGCATTTGGAAATATTGTTTAAGCCTCCAAGGAAAAAGGGCAGGCAGCATGAAACGGAGAATGTTACTCTGTGCTTGGAAAGCTTGGAAAGAATGTACTATAAAGACAATGGCCTGTTCCAGACTGCCAAAATAAAGCTGCTTCGGGTCTCTTTGGAGGTATGCTGTTTAAATGATGCATGCGCCCTAAGAATCCAAAAGCTGCCCTCCAGTGCTTAGGAATGGAGTGTGGCTTTGGCGCGACCTCCGGACTCTTAGGACCCATGCATCATTTAAATAGCATACCTCCAAAGAGACCCGAAGCAGCTTTATTTGGGCAGTCTGTAACAGGCCAGTGATGGAGAATATATAATAACTATGTGATATATGTAGAATGTGTTGAATGCTTTATGTTTTTTTAAAATAATAATAACAATTTAAAAAGTTACTCACAGTACTCAATGCCCAAGACGATGTCCCTGAAGTAGAGCCGGGCCTGTTCTTCGGTGAATGGTGCGTCGCATGGAACCTCCATGACTGGCCTGGAAATGCGCAGAAAAAGGGAGTAAGAAAAGGGGTTTGCATAGATCCCCTAGAAGCATGCTTTTGTGGAACTATGTCTCCCAGCATCCCCAGCCAACTTGACCAAGGTCTCGACAGCTGAGCAATGCTGGGAAGTGATGCTCAAATGAACAAACCAACACCTTCCATTGCCTCTGTCTATTGCTACTGAAAGAACATATTTGATGCAGAGATCCACAATCCAAACAGGAGCATCACTCTAAATCAGAAATGACTTGGAAGGCACACAACAACAACAACAACAACAACAACAACAACAGCACATGCAATCCTTGTGTATGTTATCTTCTTACCCTTTTCGGAGGAGGTCAAACACTAGAAAAGAGAAAGAAAGAAAGAAAAAGGGAAATTAGAAATAGTGAGTAATGAAAGCACATGTTCTATATGAAGACAATCTGATTGAGCTCAATGGGTAAATCCTGCTGAGTACAATGACACTGTCTATATATATATATATATATATATATATATATATATATATATATATATATATATAGAAAGAAAAAATAAAAAAAAAACCCAGTGATTTTTACTATTAGTAGACTATTAACACTGCTCCAACATGGGTTTGACTAGTGAGACCAGGGTTTGAATCCTCGCTCGGTCATGGAAACCCCTCTTAATTAATAATTAATAATTACTAATATTATTTCCATCCCAAGGCCTTTGGTAACATTAAGGAGAGCTCTTCTTACATTCTTATCAATGACTTACCCATGTAGAGATTGTCTTCTGCAGGGTCATCCAGTACCTAGAAAGAAAGGAAAGAAAGAATGAAAGAAAGAAAGAAAGAATATTTTCCCCCAACAAATCACCTTTGTACCTTTTACTACAAACGTAACAACAATGAAATAAAGAATCCCTAGTGCGTTTGTTGTGCTTTGGCAACAAAAGCAAGTCGATCTTATGGAAGAGGCGAGATAGATTTTTTATTATGGAGAGGGTTCAAATCCAGAGGAATATGCATCTTGTGAGAAATCTGGCACCAAGGGCTGCATCCGCACTGCAGGAATAATCCAGTTTGACACCACTTTTAACTCAATGCTATGGAACAGTGAGAATTGTAGTTTTGTGAGACGTTTAGCCTTCTCTGTCTGAGAGGTCTGGTAAACTATAGTTCCCAGGATCCCTTAGCATTGAGCCAGGGCAATTAAAGTGGTGCCGAACTGGATGATTTCTGCAGTGCGGACGCAGCCCTTGCCATCCTTTCATAGGTAGTGAAGGCCACCATCCTCTGAGGGAGTGTCAAATACCATCAGAAAGTTCATCCTAATGTTTAGGTGGCATCTCTTTTCCTATTGTTTGCATCCGTTGCTCCAGGTCCTGTTCTCTGGAGCAGCAGAAAACAAGCTTGCTCCATGCTCAATATGACATGCTTTCAAATATTTATACAGGGCTATCGTATCACCCTAAGAGAGGAGATTCGTCCATTACTTGCACGGAAATGAGAGGCTGGAAGGGATGATGGCTGCAAAACCAAAGCCCTTGACTCAAGCAAACCAACCAACCTCAATGAGTTTGACTACGTTGATGTGGTCCAGCTTCTTTAAGATGGCTATTTCTTGATAGATGCGATCCAGCGGGGCCATCGGCTTCGGGGTCCCACCGGCGGTCCCTTTGGATCCTCGAGGCGGAGGCCGGCCTGGAGCGAGAAAACCAGAGGTAAAGTACTTTACAAGTTAACTTTACAAGTTGCTTGGGATCAGCTTAACCCCTTAGGATGACAAGGAGCATCCTTGTCCTTATCCTTCGGAGCAGACAATATTTGGAGAGGTGGACCAATGACTTGACATGGTGTCCTTGTTTTCCAAAGCCTTAAAACTATACATATACGGATACCTACGTGGAAATCCATATTGCTTCAGTAGCTTCTTTTTGGAGAGGACTTTCATGGCCTGTGGAAAGATGAGAAGGGTTAGAAAACAGTGTTTATTCCAATGAGGAAAGTCTACATTCAGTCTGAGGTTGCAGAATTGGGGAGGCTGCAATGCGCAACCGCTACACAACTCCGGGAGAGTAAATTAGCAACCCCAAAGTAAAGTCTCCTCCTCATTGCAGGATCTCAGGATGGAGACCTGGAGTACTACTCTTTCATTTGACTCTCTCTTTTTTTCCATCTGGAAAATTAAAACAACGTTGGAGAGGTGAAAACAAGCTGGAAACCCAACTCCAAGTTGTTTCCAGCTGTCAGGGTTTTGAATGGGTAATTGGTGGCCTGGCGTAATTTTGCACAAAGCGTCCCTTCGCCCACTCGGTGTGTATATTATTATTCCGAGGCTCCTGCCAAGCGGGCAATAAAAAGAACGTGGGGTCTGTTTCGGTTTGGAAAGGAAACAACGCGTCCGTCAAAAAGGCGCGGAGGAGCGAACCAACCATTAGCTAATTATACAATTGGGAGCCTTTTCTTCTGAGGTTGCATTGTGTTATTCGTGCGGTTTGGAGGGGGGTGGGGGTGAGTGGGGAGTGGTGAGGGGTAGGGGGGGGGGGGGGGAGAGGCGAGCAGATGCCTTGTCCCAAAATTTGACCACCGAGTCTCAGAAGGCTCCCTATATTTGGCAAGACGTTGGCCAAAATGGCGATGGACAAAGTCACGCCATTTCTGGTTGCTGTTTTGAATGCTGTAGGGCCAAGGAAAAGGGTATCTTTTGGGGTGAATGGAAGGGTACTATGTACCTGTTTTGGGGTCTTTGGTGGTGGTTTGGAGGCCACAATTTTCCAAATTACAATATTAAAAGATGGTCAGGAGATGTCAGGTTCTGCATACGTGGGCCCATATATCCATACTTTCCACACCCTTGGAATTGAGAGTAATCCAAAGAAGGTTGAATAGCAAGACCCCCTTGGGCAAAAATGAAAAGGATGCAAGAGATACGCCTTGCAAAATGTCTTTTAACAGCTTAAAACAGCTGGAAAGGATGGAAGAGGATTCGAGCAATGGCACCGGAAGAGGCACCAGGATTTGGGACATTGATTTGTTTGGACAACGAGGCTCTTGGGTCCCATCGCCAAAGCCAGCATGCAGGGGGTTCAGGAAGCCACTTACATAGTATTGATCGTCGTTTTCATTGTAGGCCAACTTCACAACGCCGTAGGAACCCTAGGAAGAAACACACCGCGGTCATGTCCATGTCAGGATGCATTCTCTGAAGATGTTGGCCACAGATAGTGGCGAAACATCAGGAACGAACTCTTCTAGAACATGGCCACATGGCCCCAAAAACCCACTAAATCAAGCTGGAAGACCTCTCCAATTCCACCTATAACTCATCCAGAGGGATTCTTCAGTCCTCTCCACCTGCCACCTTTTCAGATTGCGCCCTACTAGCATCCCTTGGAACAATATTAATATGGCATATGGTTTAAGTGACTATCTCCATCCTCCTCTAGTTTGGAGGAGCTGCGACCGAAGCAGCCGTTCTTTAGTATTCTTACCTTTGTGGGCACAAGCGTTGTGGGATGCTGGCGGCTAGGTTTAAGATTTCTCCTCTGTTTTGGGCTTCTCCTCCACAAACCTGTTTGTCGCCTCTCAGTTGCCAGCCGTTTTATGCAAAATGCTACGGCATGAAAGAGCCGTTTGGACCACAACTCCAGAATCCGAGAGAGGTCCCCCCGAAACTGAACTTTTCCCAAGTTATGTAAAATGCATCGCAAGGGAAGAGTGGCAACGGTGACTCCTTCCCACAATCCCATCCCTATGGCTGCATCCGCACTGCAGAAATGATCCAGTTTGGCGCCACTTTAACCTCCATGGCTCTGGTTTGGCGCCAGACAGAGAAGGCTAAACGTCTCACAAAACTACAGGCCCCAGAACTTCACAGCATTATTATTATAGTTTATTTCTATTGCGCTGTAAATGTACACAGAGCTTTACATACAACTGAGCCGTGGCAGTTAAATTGGTGCCAAACTGGATTATTTCTGCAGTACGTATGCAGCCTAAGTAGCTGATAGGGAATGCTGGCCATTATAATGAATGAATCAAGGGGGATTTTTCATCCAGACCGCACAAAATGCCACTGACAAAATGTGTGAACTCTTTAAGCCTCTGTTATTTTGCTAACTTGGGGGGGGATCAGTATTTTCTCCTGTAAAGCTGCAATGGCAAACCTCTCTGACTTCTTTTAATGCCTTTGGAAGGGAATGTGCAGCAATCATAATACTCTGCAGCAATGCAATTAAACTGAAGTAGTTCCAAAAGCAGGCAACGAACCAACTCCAACGCTTAAACCGGCAGAACAAATCGTCCTCCATCGGTTCCAGGCTGCGGCTTTCCCATCAAGGGAAAAGCCACATCTCCCATCCTTGTCATGCAGAGCTCAGGTGCGGCAGGACAGGGAGACCTGCCATGGGTATATTTTGAGATACGCGGTCATGATCTCCGCGCCAGGAGGTTGGCATCGGTACCTCTTCCTCCAGAGAACCTCCATCGTGGCACCAGCTGCTCTTGGGTTTGCCAACAACCTGCTTCCTATAGTAGAGCTGAGAAAATCTGGGTTTTTCTCAGCACCCAAAAAGTTGATGCCCAAAAAGATTTAGATATACCTCAGTTAACAAAGCCTATGCCTTTTTTAACAGAACATTTGGTGCCGGAGCCAGAAATAACATGGAAAGGTTCCTATACCACCAACAACAACCCATGTTTCAGCAAATTTTATATCCAAAGTGTGGCATACAACTCCAAGACCAGGATTCGAATCCCAGCTTGGCCATGTAAACCCAGTGATCTTGGGCAAGGCACACTTTCTCAGCCTCAGGGCAAGGCAATGGCAAACCTCCTCTGAACCAATCTGGCCACAAAAACCCCATGAAACGTTCGCCTTTGGGACACCATCGGTTAGAAATGGAGGCGCACAACAACAAACTGTGAATCCCAAAATTAAACCGGAGGCATCCGTAGCAGTTAAAGTGGAATAATAGCACTATAACAATGCAGCATGATGCTCTAGTCCAGTGATGGAGAACCTATGGCATGCGTGCCAGAGGTGGCACTCAGAGCCCTCTCTGTGGGCACATGTGCTATCATCCCAGCACAGAGTTTGTTACTAGAAAGCCAGAGGGACATGGCACTTTGCAATAAATAAGTGGGTTTGGGGTTGTCGTTTGGGCACTCGGCCTCGAAAAGGTTCACCATCACTGCTCTAGTCTATGAAAAAAGGAACTTTTTTGTCAGAGGCTTGGTTCACCGAGACGTGTCTGCAATTCCCCTCCCAGTTATGCCCAGTCAAAACCATAATCCACTGGGCAGAAAGGATGGGCAACTTTTTGGACATCATCATTTTCAAACAGGTGGAATGATACCTTACCATGCAACCTGTCCAAATGCTGGCTGAATATATCCTTCTACCATGGACCCAAACCCATCCTACTTTAATACTGTATCCTTTTTATTTAAATCTTTATGAGCAATGAAAACGCCAGAAAGCCGCACACATAAACAGTAGAAATTACTAAGTACTAATTAAACAAAAACTATAATTGCTTGCAACTATAGTTATAGGATTCAGAGTACAGATGAACCTGATCTTGCTCTTGACTATTGCACTTCATCACAAAAGAAGCGCTGCTTTTCAGTGAACTGGTCGAGGATTTGCCCTTCCCTTTTGTATGTGCTTAGTATTATATAATTATAATTATATTTGCAATAACCTACCTTTCCTATCTCGCTTTTCAGCTTGTATTGGTTCAGCTGCACACAATCCTATGGAGGTTAAACAGAGAAAGAGAAGCAGGAGGTTAGTTCGAAAAGCATTGGAGCAAAAATGGTGCCTAAAGCCATACCCTCCAATTGCACCGATCGATCGGTTAGGGACAGACCCCAAAATCCCTTTGCATTTTGAACTCGGTTTGCAGCTATTGAAGTAATCTGAGGACGAAGGGGGAAGAGAAAAGGGAAACCGGGACATTTTATTCCTCTGTTTTTCTGCTTTCTCATCTGCCTTTAAAATGCAGATGAGAAAGCAGAAAAACAGAGGAGTAAAATGTCCCGGCTTCCCGCGTTTCTCCCTCTTTTGTCCTCAGAGCATTAACAATCCGCTTCAAAATGTTAATTTGGAACGGTCACTAAAACAATATGGTATATAGATATTTTTATAATAGCATTAAACAACAGTCCACTTGAAATGATAATCTGGAACAGTCCCTAAAACAATATGAGATATAAAAAATTAAAGCGCATTAAACAAAAACCCACTTGAAAATGTTCATTTGGAACAGCCTCTAAAGCAATCTGGAATATATCTATTTAAAGCGCATTAAACAACGATCCACTTAGAATCATAGAATCATAGAATCATAGAGTTGGAAGAGACCACTAGGGCCATCCAGTCCAACCTCATTCTGCCATGCAGGAACTCGCAATCAAAGCATCCCCAATAGATGGCCATACAGCCTCTGTTTAAAGACCTCCATGAAGGAGACTCCACCACTCTCCGAGGGAACATCTTCCACTGTTGAATAGCTCTTACTATCAGGAAGTTCCTCCTAATGTTGAGGTGGAATCTCTTTCCCTGTAGCTTGCATCCATTGCTCTTGGTCCTATTCTCTGGAGCAGCAGAAAACAAGCTTGCTCCCTCTTCAATATGACATCCCTTCAAATATTTAAACAGGGCGATCACTTGAAGAAGCACATTGAAACCTCTTGTATATTAGGAACTAACGTATAACATACATAGCATATATTATCTACTGTTATATGTTATATATTATAGCATATAATATATATTAGGAACGAACATAAACGGACGACAGCTCCTGCCATTGCCTAGCATTGAGCCATGGCAGTTCAAGTGGTGCCAAACTGGATTATTTCTGCCATTCGGATGCAGCCTTAGTGGATCAGGGCCCTGGAAGCATCAAATTCCGTTCCTGAAGAATAGCTGGACACTTTCCAATGTTTTGCTGCGTTGGCAGAAGTGTGAAGGTTAGCCCTTGGAGGCAAAGCCAGCGTCATTTTGTTTTCCTCCATCTGTCATCCCCACTCACAAGGATGCGCCCCTCACCTTTCCCACTCAATGCTCCTTCACAAGGGTGTTGTTATGCTATTTTCCTGCGGCACCCGGGTGCGAAAGCAGAGGCGCCATGCGTCAAACATGACAGCGTGCCCAAGTCTGATGATCCCCAAGGTTTTTCGTTGCCTTGGGCAAACGAATATGTCCCTGCGCTGTCTTAGACTATTTCCGAATAAGACAACCAGAACAGATCAGACCTACCAAGGGATGGATGAGATTCATTAAGGAGTGTGGCTGTGTGGTTGTGTGGTTGTGTGTGCGCCTTCAAGTCACTTGTTGTCTTATGGAGGCCCCAGGAAGGATTATCCGGACGATTTTTTAAATTGTGCATTTTAAATTATGAGTTCTAAATGTAGACTGTTTTAATATATGCAGATCTTATTTGTCTTTTTTAATGGATGTGCATTTGAACTGATGTCTTTTAACTGTTTCCCTCGATTCATGGGGCGAGAAGGATAAGAAATAACAACAACGACGACAACTTAGAATCATAGAATCGTAGTATCATAGAGTTGGAAGAGACCTCAAGGGCCATCAACTTAAATTTATTCTTTCTAATATTTATTATTATTATTATTATTATTATTATTATTATTATTATTATTCTGACTAATACAGTGGGCCCTTGGTATCCTCTGGGGTTTGGTTGCAGGACTTTCTAGAAATGTTAGTCAACAAAGTGGCCACCGAAACCAGAACTGACTTATCCACTGGTTAATTTAAGTACTGTACTTTAATTCTAATTATACAAAGGGAACCATCCTTTGGTGAAAGGCCAGAATATCATCTACTTTCTTATCTCATCTTAGTGTGAATACAAACAGCTGGAATTTTGCATGTTCTTTGGCTTTGTTTTCCTTTGCTTCATCCTTTGCATCCTTTGTTCCATGGCCCTAAGTTTGCCTTCAGCTTATCCATGGGTCATATCCAAATCCATTGTTTTGGCCCCAAAATCTGCCCTCAACTTATACATGAAGTTGACTTATAGCTGAGTATATACAGTATGCTTCCAAATGTAGGATCTCAGCCATTGAAGTTCTTAAACCCTCTCTCCGTCATTTTTCGAACTGCACATTATCCGTTTTCCATCTGCACATTTTTTCCAAGTGCACATTTTCCCCCAACTACACATTTGTTGTCAAAGTGCACACTAAAAAAAAAACCCCTGCACCACTTGTCCGCCACACCAATGCGTCATCCGCTTCGGGGACAGAGGTATCCAATGCCAGTTGCCACTCCTAGGAATAAGCCATTTCTGCAGAGATTGGATGGCCATCTGTCTGGGATGCTTGGCTTGAGAGTTCCTGCATGACAAGGGGTTGGACTAGATGGCCCTTGGGGTGTCTTTCAACTCTGTGATCCTATGAAGTCTGCAAGAGTTCATGCTACAGACAGCTCCAATACATTTTGGCTCCTGACTGCTGGGCACACATAAGCAAAGCACAGAGCCAGATCGATTCCATCTTCATTTTTACCAAGACGGCAACTTAACTGGTGTAATGATTTGCAACCGCAGCATGATGGATCCACTGCCGCCTGGAGCTGACAGTGATGGATAGGGGTAGGCGGCCCTAGCCGAGCGTTGCTTGCGAAGGCGTTCTCCGGAGACATCTGACTGTTGCAGAGGGCACAGAAAGAGAAAGATCTCTGCAGAACCAGGCTGCCAAATGCTCCAGAAAGAGCACAGATGCTGGCCTTGCAGAGCGGCGAGAGATGCCAGCGAGCCAACAATGGAAAGCTTTTGGCCCGTTCTTGGTGCCAAAAGATTGTATTATGTCTTTTGACGCCAAAAGAAGGTCCATAGCAGGGATGAAACTTTTAACGCCTGTTCTTAGTGCCTTTATCCTCACAGGGCCAAGATAGGGTGAAACCCTTGCATCAAATCAGGGCCGTGGGTGGCAAAATGGTTATGCTCCCAAATAAGAAGAGAAGCGGCTTTGGGCACAGCGTTTGGCAAATTCTCTTACCGCTTTTATGTCGAGGGTGCGGCGCATCTGAAAGAGGCTACATCTCGGATTTTAAAGTGCTGAAACTTAACCTTAAAACATAGATGTTGCTGTTGTTGTGCGCCTCCAAGTTGTTTCCGACTTAGGGCTATTGTGGGGTTTTCTTGGCAGGTTGCTTCAGAGGGGGTTTGCCATGATCTTCCTCTGAGGCTGAGAGTGGGACTTTCCCCAAGGGTTTCCGTGGCTGAGTCAGGATTCAAACCCTGGTCTCCGTAGTCATAGTCCAAAGGGGTCGGAAATGAAATGGAGGGGAAAGATGCTCGACGTGGGTGACAATAATATTTGAACAGATCCAGATTCAGTATCCTGGAGCATTCCACAGACTAAAACTGGGACAGATGTGGCCAAGCAACCTCAGAGCAGTCAAGATGGAAACGTTCCAGCAACTCAAGGAAACATGATACGGTATCATTGTGGGCAAGTCTCTATTGGAGACATCAAGTCAGAAATCGTGGTAGACATTCACAAGCGGAGACTGTACCGAATATACTGCCAATAGATCTGAACCAGGAAGAGTTAAGATAATAGTATTCATTTCATTTCTGGACTGGAGCTAAAACATTGGTCCCTCTCCCAATGCAATACTAAATAGTACAAAATGAATCAGTGTCACAGTTGGATTATTATACCTGTGATCACCTTTCCTTCAATGTATTCATGGTGCTTCCCATCTCCCTCACTGGATTCTCACAACAACCCTGTGAGG
The DNA here is from genome assembly GCF_019175285.1 of Sceloporus undulatus. NCBI lineage: Eukaryota > Metazoa > Chordata > Lepidosauria > Squamata > Phrynosomatidae > Sceloporus > Sceloporus undulatus. Next base: position 2,519,355 of record NC_056532.1, on the reverse strand, counting down.
TAGGTCAGATTGAGGGAGACAGACTGCCCCAAAGTCAAGTTAACAGATTTCAGTGCTCATTGGTGAAGTGGATCTCCAGTCTAATATGATAACCACTACACTGCCGTGGTCTCTTAAACCTAGGTTTTTACACTTCCCCGCTCTAACCATTGCGCTACCTTGCCTCCCAATAAAGCAGGCACTGGGTTCGTGGCTTTCTTCCCTGGAGGCAGATGTTCAATCCCCATGGCACTGCGATAAGATTATTTCTGGCGGCGGCTGTCATGAATGGATCAGTCTATTCTTATCTTGTATATATTTGGACTTTGCGCAGAAATGTCGCAGAGCGATTATGAAATGCCTCCATTTCAGAACCCCATTTTGGAGCCGCCGTTCACAGACAAAGATTTGTTTCCCCTGTGTTCCCTGCATTTGAAACCACTACAGAAACCGATGGATCCCGAAGTCGCAAAGGACCTTTTCGTCTTTATGGTGGCGCAAGGTTTTGATGATGTTCTGGTCTCACTCTGAAGAATATTTACCCTTATCTTTAAGAAAAAGAAGACAATCCCAGCAAACAAAAACCCTACTATATCTTTCCGCTCAAAAGCACCGCTTGCCAACAATCTGGCTAACGCCCACCTTTTGCCCTCCTTTTAAAAAATTAGCAGCATGCTTTCGGCCCCAATGCTCAGCGTCACAGGCATCAGATGATAAAATAGTCATGAGCAAGCTGCCGCCGCAGATACATCTCCCCGAGGCTGTGCGCTGAAGCAAATGCATTCCTCCAAGCCGACTTTGTGCCATCTTCGAGACAGAAAAGGGTGGAGTGTTTAAATATATAAGCTCTTACTGTTGTTGTTTGTGCCTTCAAGTCATTTCTGGCTTATGGCGATCTGAATCACGGGATTTTCTGGGGCTGAGAGTGTGCAATTTTGCTTAAGGTCACCCTGTGGTTTTCCATGGCTGAGCTAGAAATCAAATTTTGACCTACAGAGTTGTGATCCAACACTCAAACCACTACACCATGCTCTTATTTGTTGTTGTTGTGTGCCTTTAGGTCATTTCCGACTTATGGCGTCCATACAAAATGGCGGTGCAAAGAGAAGCGCCATTTTGGGGCTCTTATTTGCAGTACGGAGGAGCCGCGCGGTTTGGACGCTGGGGCTCTTTCGTGCTGCAAATGGCGGTGGCAGACCACCCATTCTGGGTGGTCTGTAACGTGCCATTGATACCTTTATTGGGCTGTAATTGTGCATTTTGGTTGGTCCATTAAAGGTATCATTGGATGTTCAATAACTATTTGATTTGCTATATGGCCAACATGGCTAGATGTTGGTATGTGTGCAACATGGATGGTCTTGGATCTCCTGGACAGAGTAGTGAAGTTCATCACACTCTACCTTTGAATGACTATCAGCATATGCATGCCTTCCAATATTTCACAGATGAAACCAGAACACATTTGGCCAAGGAACCTCAAAGGTGGTCAAGATGGTAAAAGTCATTAATAAGGAATGGCACACAAGCTGCTGCTTTTAAAAAGCCCCAGTTTTCCATTCCTGCTCCTGCTTTCCCTTTTTGTCCGCAGCTTAGTTCCATGGCTGCAAACTGAGCCCAATGTGCAAAAGGAGTTAACACTCATTTAAACCAGAGGTTTCCAAATTCTGCTCCTCCAGATGTTTTTGACTTCAGCTCCCAGAATTCCTGACAGATGACCTAGCTGCCTGGGACTTCTGGGTGTTGATGTTCAAAACACATTGAGGACCAAAGTTTGGGAACCACTGATTTATATAAGGGACACCATTTCACTGTGCCATTGCATATAATGGGACTTGAGCATCCATGAAGGGGGTCCTGCAACCAAACCCCAGGGGATATAGATATAGAGATTCCAAAAATATTTAGATCTCAAAGATATATAGATTCCAAAAAGCAAACCTTGATGTTGCTACTTAATATAAGGGACACCATGCCACTAGGCCACTTTATCTAATTGGACTTGAGCATCCATGGATTTTGGTACCCAAGAGCCCAATGTACGTTCAGCGTAGACCACCAACTTACCGCTGCGTCTGAGATGGAGACTCGGTGCGACTCTATTGTGGGCCGCCTGAGAATCCGGGGAGAGATGTGGGTGGAAGGCCCCGTGGCGTAAGGACCAAAGCTTGTAGGGTCAGTGCAAGCCAAGTAGTTTCCGGCAGGCCTTTCTTGTAGCGAATACTTCCGGCCGGACAGGATGGGTCGCGCGGGTGCTCTCTTTGGCGCATGGAGCTCGTGAGTCCCATCCAGTTCTTCCGATGTCCCCAAGTCATCTTCCACCCCATTCCTTTGGCTGTCGGGAGCAACGTTGTTGGAGAAGGTGAGGTTGTCTTCTACTGTTTCTTGACCGTTTGAACTGGTGGCATCTGGGTTGAGGGTGACATTGATAGAGGCTACCCGATCAGCGAGGTCACTATCACTGCAAGACCTGTCTATGACTCCGTCGGCAGCTTCATGTGAGGTATCTCCCATACTTGGATTCTTGATATCCACCGTCTTAGATGTACAATATTGCTAGGACCATGCAGCACGTAGGAAGCCTCTGGACGGAGCTTCTTCTGCCCATATAGATCCCTGGAAAAAATCACAACAGCACATTATTATATGTTCCCTTTCATACAAAAGGTCTCCAAACTGAACAACAAACCAGGAAAGTCAGATACTTGTGAAAACGTATTTGACCATAATCCCATATAGATTCCTATTCCTAGTTGTTGCAACACTAAGTCTATAGTAAATATTCTATTATTTACTAGTCATGTTCTAGTTGCTGCAACACTAAGTCTATAGTAAATATTGCATTCGTTGGGAACGTTCTGCTCTTTTTAATACAGCGAAAACGGCGGAAAGTTTGGCGCAGAAAACTTACGCTGCTAAGAAGGAGGTCCATTTCTACTCCTTGCCGCCCAACGCGAGGCAAAGAGACCTGCCTTGCGAGGAAGGACAGCAAAAACGCTGCCCAAAAGAAAAATAAACGGTAAACATTTCAGCAATTGAGGCGGAAAGACATTGCTGCTTCTCATGTCAGCTCTATTTTTAGACAAAAGCAGAAGGAAACAAGCGCAAAGACGGAGCGCAAGAGAGCGTATGGTGGAAGTGTAAGAAGAGACCAAGCCGTCCCCGAAGAACCCAAAATGTTGCAAAGGCAATCTGGTTGCAAAGGCAATCTGGCAATCCCAAAGAGCCCAAAATGTTGCAAAGGCAATCTGGTAATAACTTCCATCTTTGGTGCCACAACAAACTACAAATCCCAGGATTTCCATAGCATGGTGCCATGACCGTCAAAGTGGCGTCTCTTTTTTGTCGCTGTTGTTGTGCGCCTTCACATCGTTTCCGGCTTATGGCGACCCTCCCTCAGGTATGCTGGAAGCCACTGTTTCCCTTTGTAGTGTATTTATTTGTTTTGATTTATTTTATCTTTCTTAGATTTATAACTAGTTAGGTCATATTGTATTGCATTACATTCCCTAAATGTTTTTTTACATGCAGAGAAAGAGTTGGATTTGTGAAGTGAAAGGCTTTCATGGCCGACATCCACAGATGTTTGTGGCTATTTCAGGCTATGTGGTTCCATGTTCTAGAAGAGCCAAACATCAGGAATAAACTCTTCTAGAACATGGCCAGGTAGCCCAAAAAGCCCACAAAAATCTAGAGCTGAATTTGCATTTTGACACCTTGTCGGTGCTTCGAATCCATCCCCGTCGGCGGCTCCGTCTTTATTTGCAGGGCTGGCGCATTTGCGCGGCAGAAGTCACAGAAATTTGCCCTTTGGCCGGCTGGAGCAGGTCCATTTTGAACCGATTCATTCATGAATGTGAACCACAAGTGGGTTATTTTGCAGCAAGAAAATGAGATCGGGGCAAATGTAGTGTGAACCATGCTCCACTGCCAAACCGATCCATCGATTCGGTTCGCAAAGCGATTGATTTGTAAGTGGGAATGCGGCCCAAGTGTCTCCTGCATCACGGCAGCCCTTTGAGAGACCAGAAACGTAGCCAGTTCTTGCTCATTTCATAGCGGAAAACTCCTTATTTTGATTATTTTCGATTGGTGTCACAGTTGCATTGCAAAACTCTTCCCTTGGAGAGGCCAGAAACGGTAGCCGCTTCTTGCTGAGCTCAAAGCGGAAGAGGCCAACAAGGAATCGAATGCACCGCGCACCACGTGCCTCACTTTGAAGTGAACCTGATGAATTGTTTGGTACGAAATGAGGCCTATTGCCAGAATCGTGGCCCGGAAAGATCTAACCCCTTTGAAATAATGTGCTCCGGCTCTATTAATAACATCTATCCGATGCATTCAGGGGAAGGGTGTTTATTGACTTTGCGGAGACCAGAAAACGAAAGGCAACAAGACCCCAAGCGTCTCCTTTTTCATGAGAACAGGAAGGAGCCGTCGACTGGCGCTTGGGCGCCTGGCCAAAAGGAAACGAATTTGCTTCCAACAAAATCCACTTCCCCCTCGGAGACTTGCGTTCATAATTGTTTACGATCCATCTTGGTCTCTGAAAAGCATCCGGCGTGGAGAAATACCGGCATGATGCTAAAACCCACCTCTTATTTCTGTGGCTAGTTTTTTAAATCATTTTTCATGATGCTTGGAAAGGTACCCAGACGCAAGTACAAGCTCATGGAAAGTGCAAGGATGCTCTCAGTCTGTATGGAGCTGGATGGGCAGGTGATTGGAGCTGGAAGACTCAACAGCAAAATCAATGCAAATGGAGTGTCCCCTCAAAAGCTTGGAGGTAATGTCAAAAGGTAAAACAAGTTACCTTTTTGGGTAATGGAAGCAGGATGAATAGACCACTTAAAAGTAACACAATGTTTGAGAAGACAGTTACTTTCCCGGCATAAGCAGTAGTAGGCTGGTGTCTCCCAGGTCAGCAGATCGGCTTCACCAGGAGCTGGTTCTTTCAGCCTGCCAGCCATAGTTTAGTTGCTTATACATATTATCTGGTATTAATATGGATCATAGAATCATAGTGTTGGAAGAGATCCCCAAGGGCCATCCAGTCCAACCCCATTCTGCCATGCAGGAACTCTCAAAGAAGGAGACTCCACCAGATAATGGCACATGCAGTCATGAGCTGAGAACCAGCATGGCGTAGTGGTTTGAGTGGTGCAGTGGTTGGACTACGACTCTGGAGACCAGGGTTCGATTCGCAGCTCAGCCGTGGAAACCCATTGGGTGGCGATGGGCAAGTCACACTCTCTCAGCCTCAGGGGAAGACAATGGCAAACCTCCTCTGAACGAATCTTGCCCAGGATAGGGTTGCCATAAGTCGGAAAGGACTTGAAGGCACATAACAACAACAACTTCCTTACTGGGGTGGTTGCTCCCATTTCTTCTGTGGTTAACAAGCAGATGGAGAAAAGGGCAAAGAGATGGTGGGGTTGTCTACCCTGCTTCATAAAGCATTAAAAACCTGCCCTCCCCCTGCTCTGATGCCAAGCTTTGCATCGAAAAATCCCTCCACGCTTCTGCAAGAAGCCACCTCCATCCAAGAGAGGCGACCGAGCGTCTCCTGCATCGCGGCAGCTGGTTTTCGCAAGGAAAGAAGAGGAAAAGAGAGAGAGGGAGAGAGAAAGCAACCTCCCCCCCCCCCGGTGCATTATCCTTGATCATTCCATGTTCTAATTACACAATGATCCTGATTTGCATAATCAGCCGCAATTATCCTAATTGCATGTATAAGCAATAATCAACCCAAAATTACTCAGGGAAAAAAAGGGGGGGGTCGGGGAACGCATCTCCAGGAAGCAGATTTAGAACGCATTTCGAAAAAGCGAACATTGGGACCACAGAGGCGTTTATCACACTGGGGCAAATTTTGGCATTCAAGAGAGATGAAAGCGCACTGAAAGGATCCCGCAAATGAAGCGAAAATGGTGAGCCGTGGCGCGAATGATTATCGCATGCAGCCGTGCAAAGAGAGTGATATCGGAAATGCCTTGTCGCCAAAATCCCCAAATCACCTGCAGAGCAACATAATTGAAGTGGACAGTGAGTCGGTTTCAGGCTCGCCGCATCCATGTTGTTTTTCTGTAAGATGGCTCATGGCTCCCAGGTCAGCAAATGTAGAAATGAGGCAACTGAAGTAACTGGAGAAAAATGCAAGCCAAGCCAAAAATGCAATACCCCAAGAGAGGAACTCAAGACAGACAACTACAAACCCTGCACCAGTCGCACAGAAATGTGGGGAGACTGGTCCATCTCCAGATATCTGCGGAGATTTGAAGGGCTCTGGGCCCTGATACTTGGGTTATAATAAGGAGAGGCTCAGCAAAGACACCCAACATCTTTCCTTTGCATGAATCCAAAAAATGGCCTCCTCTTCCAGTTCCACTTTCCAGTATGGTGAATCCCTGCTGACTTTTAGTAACAACTTTAAAGGAATCCTTGAAAGTGCAGAACTTATTTTTTGGCAGGTGGGGGACGTTTCAGAAGAGACCCACCGGGTGACTTTGGGCAAGTCGCAGACACTCAGCCCCAGAAAAGCCCTTAGCGTCACCATAAGTTGGGAATGACTTGAAAGTGCACAACAAGAAGCTGGGGATGATTGAAAGGTACACAACAAGAAGTTGGAAACGGCTTGAAGGTGGACAAGAAGTTGGGGATGACTTGAAGGTGCATAACAAGAAGTTGGTGATGATTTGAAGGTGAACAAGAAGTTGGAAACAACTTGAAGGTGGAGAACAAGAAGTTGAAGATGACTTGAAGGTGGACAAGAAGTTGGAAACAACTTGAAGGTGCACAACAAGAAGCTGGGGATGACTTAAAGGTACACAACAAGAAGTTGGAAATGACTTGAAGGTGGACAAGAAGTTGGGGATGACTTGAAGGTGCACAACAAGAAGTTGGTGATGACTTGAAGGTGGACAAGACGTTGGCGCTGACTTGAAGGTGGACAAGAAGTTGGGGATGACTTGAAGGTGGATAACAAGAAGTTGGGGATGACTTGAAGGTGGACAAGAAGTTGGGGATGACTTGAATGTACACAACTAGAAGTTGAGGATGACTTGAAGATGCACAACAAGAACTTGGGGATGACTTGAAGACCCAGGAATATACATCAAATGAAATTATTAACAGTTTGCTGTCTTTTCAGGCCACCCAGAATCTGCCACTTGAGCCCACCTTTTGGTGGGGATGGCCTTGGTTACCTTGGAGAGCTTGCAAGCCGCCACATTTTCTGGGACAAGATAATACAAACCCTTCTCCATGTTGTTAAGGCTTCCAATAACCCAGAGAGGAGTGGGAAGGCACTGAAAGGCTGTGAGAGCCAAGAGAACAATAATGTGGGGAAAGTTGACAATGGCTGCTGCTGACAGAAGGCAGGCGCTTGAAGTATTTATGTGCTCCCGGGTGATGGTATGGTTGTCATCCCTATGGCAACAGATTGCTTACATTCATTCTTTGGAAGGATAAAAAATAAAATTAGTTGCAGAGGATGGGAGAGGAGTGAGGTTTAGAAAGGGGGGCAATCTACCCGCTTTGTGCCAGAGGGCATTAGCCAAAGACTAGGCAAGCCATCTTAAGAGAAACACACAGATGTGTTTTTTTGGGGAGGGACACCATAGCCGGCGCATGGTGCCATGCTTTGAAACTGGAACAAGTCACTTTGTGGTTCTCGTGGTCAATCTTTTTCCACCAAGAGCAACATCAAGGTCTCCAAAATCCAGTGGCATCACTAAGATTGGCATCATTTGGGGCAATAACTCATAAGTCACCGCCACATTGATCTCTTCCCGTACCAGACCATTCTTTAGTAATTGATTTTGTACCGATGTTACTTGTAAATCCTAATTCCCAAATATTGCTGAATGTAATAGCAGTTGTTGTTGTGTGCCTTCAAGTCGTTTCTGACTTATGGCAACCCTCAGGCGAACCTGTTGTAGGGTTCTCTCGGCAAATTTCTTCAGAGGGGGTTTGCCATGGCCATCCTCTGAAGCTGAGAGGATGTCCAGTGGGTTTCATGGCTGTGCCAGGATTCGAACCCTGATCTCCAGAGTCGGTAGTGTAACACTCAAACCACGCTGGCTCTCCTTGTGTGTTACAGCTCCATATTTGTGGCTGAAAACACAACCCCAGAAGTGAGTGGAAGCCTACTTTCAATTTGCAATTCCAGGTTTAGAGGCTGACTTTTCAGACTTTACTGCCCAAGAACAGAGAGTAATGGCTTTTTCTGTGTCGTTCTGCGTAGCGCTTCCGTTCTCAAGGGAAGATGGGTGTCAAAGTGTGCCTTTTGCCAAATGGATTTGTCCCCACTGGGAGTGGCGAACCCACTCTGTTTTTTAGTCCGCTCTGGGATTTAGATGGCTTCTTTAATGTTGACAAAAGCCCTCTCCAAAACTGCGTACCTTGGATTGTTTCTTTTACAGCTCAGTCCAAAATCCAGAGTGGATTTGTGTTGTTGTGTGCCCTGAAGATGTTTCCAACTTATGGCAACCCTATGGCAAACATATCCTGGGGTTTTCTTGGCAAGAGGTTTGCCATTGCCTTCCGGAGGCTGAGAAAGTGTGGGCACCCAATGGGTTTGGAGGCCAAGCTGGAAACCGAACCCTGGTCTTTGTAGTCCTAGTCCAACGCTGAAACTACTGCACCACCCATTAATATGGAAACCGCCTATCATCCCTAATGAATAGAAACAGAAAAACCTAAACATTAGGATCTTGTCGGTGGTGGCGCAAGAATAAAATCTCCAAAGACAGACACATGAATGCCAACTTTGTCGAATCCGATGTGCCAAAAGAAGACAATTTCATTCTCGGTCAACATTAGGTGCGTTTTCCGCCGCCGCGGCCAACACCGCTGTCATTTATGGATTAATTTTTATTATTCTACTAATTGGAGTCTTAACTCATTTGTTCTCTGCCTTGAGAGTTTAATGAGTCGGAAAGGGCCGAGGAAACAAAGAAACGTCTTCGGTTATCATGGAAAAACACAACACAGCCAGCCTTTCGGAGGGTTTTGCTTTTCGGATGAAGAAAAAAGATACTCCAGACGATTGACGATGCTTTTTGAGGGAGGCCTTTGTGAGTCCCATTGAATGGATTATCGGGGCGGGTAGGGAACAAGGAAGATAAGATGAAACAACACACACACAAAACCCGCACACCCCAACCCTCGGCTTTGGTTAATTGTGTTTTGCATGTGTCTAAATTAAGGCGGCGGAGGAATTATTCCCTTCCATCTGGAGGCCTTTGAGCTTTCCGCTGGGAAACAGAGAGCTGTTTTTCTTCAGGTGTGCGGCGGCTTGTCAAAGCCCTGGAAATCTGCCCTACGGAGAGAATAGCAAAACAGCTGCTCCCAACCATGCTAATTATATATATATATATCCTATTTATCCGCCTTTTTCATTTCAGTGCACAACAGGAGCAAGATTACCCTTCTCTCTTTCGGCCTCTTTCCATCCCCCTTGAAAGGATGAACGAAGGGAAGATGAAGAGATGGTAGAAAGGAGGGGAAAAGACAGTTACAAATCATGACCGTCGGCCCTCCCTTATCCACGGATTTTTTATCTACGGATTCAAGCATCCACAGCTTGAACGTCCTCAAAATAAGGTATACCTTCCAAATAGCAAGCCTTTATGTTGCCATTTTGCTATGCCATTGTATTTAATGGGACTTGAGCATCCACAGATTTTGTTATCCACGGGGGTCCTGGGACCAAACCCCAGTGGATAACAAAGGCCCGCTGTAATATATCAGGGACCCAGCTATATTCATTTCTCCTCCAGCCTGATATATTATACATTATACATTTGCTCTTAGTGACCTCCTGGTGTATACAAAGGACGAAGAAGGTCATAGCATCCTAGATTTGGAAGATACCCCCAGGGTCATCCAAACCAACCCTATCCTGCCATGCAAAAAGACACAAAGTACTCTCAACAGATGGCCATCCAGCCTCTGTTTAAAAACCTCCAAGGAAGGAGGCTCTACCACCCTCCGAGGCGACGTATCCCACCATCGAGCAGCCCTTACCATCAAGACGTCCTTCCTAATGTTTAGGTGGAATCTCTTGTCCTGTAGTTTGAATCCATTGCTGTGCATCCTGTTCTCTAAACCTATTATCACAAGCCTTTCTTTGGCAAGATTTGTTCAGAGGAGGTTGGCCATTGCCATCCTCTGAGATGGAGAGAATGTGACTTGATCAAGGACACTAAGTGGGTTGACATTTAAACCCAGATCATAGTCCAGTGCTCAAACCACTACTGGCTCTCTAACTTATTCATTTGGTTAGTTCTGGCCCCGCTTTCTAATCTATTCACTTCGAATTCTGATCCCCTCCTTTTGGGGTATTAGCTATTCCTCCTAATTTGGGCAGATTTGATAAGCATGCCTTCCATTCCTTCATCCAACTGAATTTACGTACTTAACGCATTTGTGCATTTTATATTTGGCATTTACCTATTTAACAGGACTTGAGCATCCACAGATTTTGGTACCCGCGAAGGATCCTGGACCCAAAGCTCAAGCATCCACTGTGTTTTGGGAATGATTTGGTCCAGATGGCCAGGGTTTGGAGCAGCATCACAAGTCATAGAAGAAGGTAACACTTCATCCATGCAATTTCTCTTGAATATTTAGTGTCTTCTCCAAGCAAAAGAGCCAAACGGCACACGGCTCTTGGATGCCGGCCGGCCTCATCTCTTGCTCTTGCATAAGAGAATTAAAAGGCACCTTGCAAGATTATAGCTCCCATCCTCCAGACATGAAAAGCTGAAGGAGGGTGGGGGAAAGACACGCACAAACACACACAAACACAAATCGGGGTGGGATGGGGCCAGACAGAGCCGTTCCTTCCAGCAGGCAGACGTCTGGCGGCTGCAGTTTTTAAGGCAGGGAGAAACTGCAACCTGTCAGGTCTCATTAATTCTCTGAGCCGCTGGGAGAAAAGGGCAGGAGGAGAGGAAAATGAAATGATGGGGGAAAGTGGCCCAGAAAAAGAAGATATCTACTACTCACTGCAGAAATAATCCACTTGAATTGCCATGGCTCCATGCAATGGAATTGTAGGGTTTATAGCTTGTTGAGGCACCAGACCTTTCCCTCAATGTAGACACTATACTTCTACCTAGAACTGCATTGGCTCTTTCAGCTGCCGTGTCACACTGTTGGCTCATGTTCATCTTGTGGTCTACTAGGCTCTATGAAGAGGGTTGGACTAAGACTCCGGGAGACCGGGGTTCAAATCCCAACAGCCATGGGAACCCACTGAGTGATTTTGGGCATGTCACACTCTCTCGGCCTCAGAGGAAGGCAATGGCAAACCTCCTCTGAATCGTAGAGTCTTAAAGCGTTGGAAAGGACCACAAGGACATCTAGTCCAATCCCCTGCCATATGCAGGGATACACAACTACATACCACTTTGGCCTGTTCCAGACTGCCAAACTAAAGCTGCTTGGGGTCTCTTTGGAGGTATGCTATTTAAATGATGCATGCATCCTAAGCATCCAGAAGCTGCACCAAAGCTGCGCTCCAGTGCTTAGGAATGGAGTGTGGCTTTGGCGCGACCTCCGGACTCTTAGGACCCATGCACCATTCAAATAGCATACCTCCAAAGAGACCCAGGCCAAAGCTTTTTTTCCCCCTCCTCTTCCATGGATGCTTTACCCTCCTCTCTCCACAGCATGGACTCTATCTCCACCCGCAACCACCTCCTACTGGAAGTGTGTATGTGAGTCCGAAGTATAATAAAGCTCAGGCTGGAGCTTGTAAAAGCGATCATTTGCAAACTCCGCCTGAAGTCTGTAGTAAATACTTGGCAATACACACTTCAAGTCTCTCCGAGGAGATCTAGTATTGTACAAGTAGACGCAGACGCACACAGCTTGGCCTGATGTTATCTTTTGAATATCAGTCTTTCTTTTCCGCAGATCACTTTTGAACAAGAGGCGTCGAGCTGGACAGAAATATCTCCCGTGTTGGAAAGAAAAGAGATATGCAAGCACTTGCGTTTGCCTCCTACGCCGCTTTTGTTCTATTCCGTTCGGGGAAATCTGGAGGTTTTTTCCTCTCTCTCTGAAAAAGGCATTGCCGATTTCTGCAGAAAGACCCTTCAGGCTTTCCTATGGAGAGCCACTCAGCGCTGCAAGCATGATAATGGATAAAACACATCGGTTTTCAGCATCGGTCCAAGGTTACTGAGCATGGAGAGCATAGGATCAACATCCTGGAGAGGCTTTAGTGCGGTTGTCCAGTCCAACAATTCCAGTGTAGGAAACCCGGAGTAACAGCCCAGCCTTTTCTAGAAGACGTCACCAAGGGTGAGTCCACCGTTCCACAAATTAAATGGCTTTGCAAGTGTACCTCTCATGCCTACTACAACACAACCGTGAACCATAGATCCTTGGCTGGCTAAGACTACAGACACAAATAGTTAAGATGTAGAGTCCAACTAGTCAATACGCTTAGCATGAGAGGTGAAAAGACATCTGTGTGTCAAGGCCTGTGCTTTTCCTCACCTATGTATTTCGTATTTAGCGTGCCTTGTTTTGTGGGTGGCCTTTGGATGGTAAACACAGGCTTAATTTGCAAGTCTGGCTGCTACAATATGTATCTTGGAGGAAATCACATAACATCAGAGGGACTATCGTTGTCATTGTGTGCTTTCAAGGCATTTACGGTGACCCTAAGGTGAAGTTATCACAGGGCTTTCTTTGTTCAGAGGAGGTTTGCCCTGAGGCTGAGAGAGTATGACTTGCCCAAGGCCACTGAGGAACCTAGTGAAATAAGTACATTTTTGCACCCAACCTTAAAAGGACCAGAGCTTGGCCTGATAATGAGTCTGGGTTTGCCTTTATTGCAACCAGGTTGCAAAGAGCGTGGAAAGTTCCTCCCTTGAACTACAACTCCCCAAATCCCCCAACCACTTGCTGGCTGGAGATCTTGGAAGTCAAGGCTCCCCAAAAGATATCTTTTTAAGCTCCAAATGGTGGGGACAAGCTCCAGCAATCCGAGGTCAATTTTCCGCCGGCGGCACCTTCTGGAGAAAGACTTCTCTGCAAATATAGACATGTTTTTCGAGCCTCGGCGACGTAATGGGGAACATGTGCATGGCGCGAGCGCATGTGTGCCTGCATTTCGCCCGCGGCTGCTCAAATCACAAGCAGAAAAGCTGCTTTCCGTCTTGTCAAAGCCAGGTGACTCCGCCGAGATAAGCCGTTTACGGCATTTATAGTTGTGTAAAGGGTTTATCTTGGCCGCCCTGTTTGGAAAGGCTGCTGCGTCTGGAAGGTCTCCTGGGCAAGATGCTCTGGCCAAGATGCTGCCAAGAGCACCAAAGGGGAATTTGGACCGACGGGGCCTTTGCAAAGTCAGCAAATAGCGTGCCAGCCATGCAACTCAGGACTGAAAGCTAGTGCAGGCCTGGTTGCAATAGCGGAAAAGCTAGACTTAATAGCAGGCAAAGCACAGTCCTGGAATCATGTTGACATCAATAATATAGGATGGAGCAAGCTTGTTTTCTGCTGCTCCAGAGAATAGGGCCCAGAGCAATGGATATATATATATTCCAATACATACAGGGCTATTATATCACCTCTTAACCATCCTTACTCCAGGCTGAACGTGTTCAAATGATCTTTTTTGTGTGATGCAGGAACCTATTCCTATTTCCCTCCATGTTTATTTCTGGCTCTGGGTGCAAAGGCCTCATTCCCACTACCTTTTAAACCGGATCGCAAATCAGGTTGCACCGATTTAAATGACCCTGGTTCGCACTTAAACCAAATAGCTTTGGAGAAGGGGGCCATGCGTTAGAACCATTTTTCCCCGCGCCTTTTTGGATAAACCGGTTCCGCGCAAGTGCAAACCAGATGCGAATCGGAATTGACTTAAATTTGCCCTTCGGACGGCTGGAGCGGGTCCATTTTAAACCGATTCATTCATCAGTGCGAACCACAAGCGGCTCATCTCACTTCATTTTGCAGCAAAGAAAAACGATCGGGGCAAATGTTGTGCGAACCACGCTCCGCTGCAGAACCGATCCATCGATTCGGATCGCAGAGCGATTTATTTGTAAGTGGGAATGCGGCCAAAATTTCCATTAAAGAAGCAACACCCAAGATGTGAACCAAAGGCGTACCTATAACTGAGAATATGTTTTCCATTGCTAATCTATGCTAGGATGTTTTTGCCGTCTCCCAAGGGCTGTTCAACATGTACGGTCCTGGGACCTTTTGCATTTCTAGCGTTCTATTTCCCCTGCCAGGTGTATAAAGATCTGCCAAGGTATATAAAGATGTGCCAAATCAGATTGTACTTGGATGAAGAGGACTGAAATCTGCCGAACTTTCTGCCCGGTAAAACGTGTCTGTTTTTCGGATTGCCACGAGATCCTTTCCCACTTTGGCTGCGACAAACTATTATGTAATATCCCAGATATGCCTGCAAAGGGATTATAAAACAATAAAAGCCTATTGATGGATGCGCGGGGAGAAGTTATCTCAGATACAGACAAGGAAAGGGCAAAGCTTTCCCACACGGTCACGCAAAGCCGTACATTGAATCAATCGTTAAATGGGGAAAGTGATCGTTGATTGGCACTTTGCTAACCATGAAGAACTGTCACTCAGCTGCAACTCTGTCCAGCTGGGCCTGGACCTGGGAATAATGCCTAACAACAACAACAACAACAGGTAATAGATGTTGCCATTATGGGGGACAGCAGAACTGAAGACAAAAACAAGGGACAAGAGTATGAAATATGAAGACCGACAACTGTGTCATGGTGAACCTGCACCTGGAAATAATGCCTAATAATAATAATGGATGATAGATGTTGCAATTATGGAGGACAGCAAAGTTAAAGACAAAAATGGGGAAAGTATTACAAAATATCAAGCCCTACATATTGAGATTCGATGCCTCCAAGAAAAGAGGTTTCAAGGGTAATGTTCTGGGAGCAAATCCAAAGCGAAGTGGCAAAGCACCAAATGAAATAATCCTGGTTCGGTTATTTGACTACGACTCTGGAGACCAGGGTCTGATTTTCCGCTCGCCCATGAAACCCAGTAGCTTTGGGCAAGAAGCCACACTCTCTCAGCCTCAGGGGAAAGCAATGGCAATCTTCCTCTGAACACATCTTGCCAAGAAAACCCCATGATAGATGCGCCTTCGTGTCACCATGAGTCGGAAATAGCTGGAAGGCAGGCCCCACCAAAAGTCCCCTAACGCTTCCGATAAACCGCAGCGTTTGGAGAAGGTTGGTGAGCTCAGATCCATATAAGTAGCTCTTTGCATGAAACCAGTATGTACCCCAAAGCCCAGATTTGGGAATCACAACCTAGGCATGCAATATTTATATATATATGTATGTGGCTGCAGGCCAACCTTTCCTTTGTCTGGTTCTAGGTCTGAGATGAATCGACTGAGGATGATTCACCCGTCGTTGGACGACGTGCTCCTGGCAGCCTTTGGACATCCATCATAATGTTGAAGCCGAGGGCTCCCTCTTCATCCAGAGCGCTGATGCATCTATGAAGCGCAGGAACCAGCAGTCTCAAAGCGGGAGAGGTTCACTATTGTCTGAAGAGAAAGTCCCTCGTTGTATGTAGCATGTTCGGAGTCTCCCACTGAAGATCTGAAGATGCTTCTCCAAGCGGGCAACTTCTCAATAGGTCCTTGGAGGCACAATTTTTGCTCCAGGAATGCATGGGCATGGCACAGTCTATTCCAAAAAAGAAACACCAAGAAAGACCAGACTTGGAAAACGAAGGAGTGAAGACAGGAGGAAGGAACGCCCAACTGTCTTAGATATGCAGACGACAACATACTACTAGGAGAAAACATCACCAACTTGGAAGTTGGCTCCAATTTATGGGACCTGCCCCAGGTTTTTCCTGGCAAGATTTATTCCAAGGAGGTTTGTCTTTCCTTTTAAGCTCAGAGAGTGTGACTTTGCCTAAGGTGACTTCATGAGGATTTGAACTCGAGGTTTACACACCAACAGCTACATATATGTCTCCCATGCCATGTGCCTTCGAGTCCATGCTGACTGATGGCAACCCCTTCCTATGCTTTTCATTGAGACTGGAGGCTTCTTATAGGATTTTTTAAAAGCCATCTCTAGACAGGCTGCCTCGGCCAAGAACTAGACACCAATGAGATGTTTTGATATCTGTAAATAGTGCGGCATCGTTTTACTGCGGCGAGCTGCCTTCCAATACAGGCCGAGTCTCTCCGATCTAAAACGCTTGGCATTTGAAGCACTTTAGATTTCAGAATAACTGTATTTGCACGATATGAGATTATTGTGGAGACAGGACCCAAATCAAAACCGCTTCATAGAATCATAGAGTTGGAAGAGACCCCAAAAAGGGCCATCCAGTCCAACCCCCTTCTGCCATGCAGGAACTCTCCATCAAAGCATCCCCATTGACAGATGGCCATCCAGCCTCTGCTTAAAGACCTCCGAAGAAGGAGACTCCATCCCTCTCCGCTTTCCACTGTTATGCAGCTCTTACTGTCAAGAAGTTCCTCTTAATGTTTAAGTGGAATATTTTTTCCTCTACTTTGCATCCATTGCTCCATTGGGTCCTATTCTCTGGAGCAGCAGAAAACAAGCTTGCTCCCTCCTCAACATGGCATCCCTTCAATACTTAAACAGGGCTATCACATCATCTCTTAACTGTTTCTTCTCCAAGTTAAACATACCCAGCTCTCTTCCTCATAAGGCATGGTTTCCAGACCCTTCACCATTTTAGTTGCCCTCCTTTGGACACATGGCTCCAGTTTCTCAATATCCTTTTTAAATTGTGGCGCCCAGAACTGGACACAATATTCCAGGTGAGGCAAGACCAGAGCAGAATAGAGTGGCTCTATGACTTCCCTTGATCTAGACACTATACTTCTATTGATGCAGCCTAGAATCGCATTGGCCTTGTTAGCTGCCGCATCGCACTGTTGACTCATGTTCAACTTGTGGTCTACTTGGACTCCTAGATCCCTTTCACACGTAGTTTCATTCAGCCAGGTGTCACCCATCCTATATCTGTGCATTTTGTTTTTCCGCCCTAAGTGCATTGCCTTACAATTGAAATTGAAATTCATTTTGTAAGCTTTGGCTTGCAGTCTGTTTAATGAGACTTTAGCGCACTACTACTTTCCTTGACCCGGACTAAAACCCGGAGCAGATTCTCCTTGTCGGAGCCACGCCACGCAACTTCAGCAACCTTTTAAACAGGTAAAGGGTTAAGCAGAGTGTCAACTATCTCAAATAATTTTATTTTGGAGGGGCAGAAGCTATTTAGGGAACAGATGCGCGTAGGCCACAAACCGCCCTCGCGCCAGGAGACAAAAGCATTGTGCAACATGACAAAAAGTCTTTGTCGGCAATGCAGAGAGCAGGAAATTTGGGAACCTTCTTGCCTCGTATGCCTTGAACGATTCAACTCCCTCGACACCCGCACAACACACACACACACATGCCTTTTGCAATGTGCTGTCGAGTCTGTTTTTTCATTCCACGAAGCACTGGATCAACCAGTTTCTGGTGAGGCCAGGGAGCAGGTGGAAAACTCATTTCAAGGCTGTGCCAGATCATCAATTTTGAAAGCGCACACAAGCGCACAGGCGCACACTCCCAAACACACCCAACCAACCGTCCCTTCGGGAGCGTCGCAAAGCCACGGTGCGGAAAACATGGACCGACAGAGGACCTTGGCGCCGTTGCAAAGAGACGTGGCACGCTGGAACAAGGGGAGGACTTCAGCTACAGTCCAGAAAATCAGAATTATTCCTCCGTTTTCAACATACACAACATACACACCCCAAAAAAGGAGCTAATGGGACTCCTCTCCGAAGGCGGTGCGATCGAGACAGAACATGTACTAATGCACATGCACAGAACATGTACCAATATGTATTGTATTTAATTTGTTTTTTCAGAACGTAGTGCTATACAAACAAAGCATAATACTATTAATAATAATAATAATAATAATAATAATAGAAGGGATTTGGTTAAGTAATGGCAGACATTACTTAATAATACATGGTAATGCTACTACTACCAATAATAATAATAATAATAGAAGGAATTTGGTAAAGTAATGGCAGAGATTACTTAATAATACATAGTAATACTACTACTAATAATAATAGAAGGAATTTGGTAAAGTAATGGCTGATATCCCATTCTGCTGTTGCAAGATCCAGAGTTAAAAGTATTGCAATTTAAATCAAATTAAATCATGGCCGGCAACCATAGTTTTTTTTGTGGGTTTTCAAGCTATATGGCCATATTCTGGAAGAGTCCCTGTACCAGGATATAAATAATAATAATAATAATAATAATAATAATAATAATAATAATAATAGGTTCCTAGAGAAAACGCTTCTCTAGGCATTTGTAGGCATGATTCTATGGTTAAATTCTGGCAGATGTTGACCCTAGAGTTGCACCGGAGGAGCTTCCAGGTGTTTTGGACTTCAACTCCCAGAAGCCTCAGCCAGCTTGGCCAACAGTCGGGGATTCTGGGAGCTGGAGTCCAAAACATCTGGAAGACTAAAGTTTGGGAATACTAATTTTATATTTCAGGACCCGATCGCTTTATATCAACAACTTCTGAGACTGGTTGGATTGGATGATCTCTTGGGGCTTCCTCCTGTTCTATGATTCTATGACATCTGCTGTATGGGAAATCTCCTTTATTCGGTCCCACTGTTTTTCCCACCTCGAATCAGCGGTTCCCAAACTTTGGTCCTCCAGATGTTACGGACTTCGACTCAGGAATTCTGGGAGTTGAAGTCCGATACATCTGGAGGACCAAAGTTTGGGAGCCGCTGGTCTAGATGAAGGCACTATTTGTCTGCATCCAAACCCAAAAGGGTTTTGGTTCTGTTGGAAAATTTCATCTATACACACACACACACACACACACACACACACATTATGTATTTGAATTCTTCAAATTTTGCTTTTTTTAGTTTTTATATTTAAATATTTCTAATATTTAATATATTTTAATATTTTAATATTTTAATTTAAAATTTATATTTTGCCATTTTCTGCCATTTTCTGTATATGTGTGTGTGTATATATATACACACACACACACACAAATTTACACACACACACATATGTATACATAAATTTAAAATATTTAAATATAAAATATATTACATATTAAAAATATTTAAATATAAAAACTAAAAAAGCACAATTTAAAGAATTAAAATACATAATATATGTGTGTGTGTGTGTGTGTGTGTGTGTGTATACACACACACATACATTTAGACACACATATATGTATACATAAATTTAAAATAATTAAATATAAAAAGATATTAAATATTTAAAATATTTAAATATATTTTTATATTTAAATATTTTAAATTTATGTATACATACAGTATGTGTGTGTGCCTAAATTTATGTCTGTGTGTGTGTGTATACACACACACACACACATTATTATTAAATGTATTAAATGTATTAATATTAAATAATAAAAATACTTAAATATAAAAATAAAAAAATAAAGAATTAAAACAGTGATAAATTAAAATTATAACCTGCTAAAATACTAACCATTAAAATGGGTACAGTCCAGCACTAAAAAAACCCAGTCCTTCTCATCTTAAATCTAGGGAACCAACGTGTGTTTCAGGCTAGGATTTTGGGTTTGCTCAGCCCTGGAAAGACTGGGAAAGTCACACTCTCTCAGCCTCAGAGGAACACAACTCTTTGGGACCAGTCTTGTCCTAGAGGGATTTGCTGCTGCTGCTGTTCTTCCAGTTGCTTCTGAGTCCAAGGAGAAGCCATGCTGGGTTCAGCACCTTGGAGAGCTCCCTTTACAAGTCAACCTCGAACCCAGAGTGGATTTCCTGCTCAGTTCGGTCAGAGCCACTCTCTGGAGATCCATCTCCTGGGAACGTTTTCCCCAGTAATAAAAATTTAAATTAATTAATTAATTAATAATATAAATAAATAGATTTAAAATCTAAGATCTAATTTCTTATTTAATGCTTGTGAGTTTGTGTGTTCTTGTCTGAAATTAGTTTGGTTTTGTTTGTTTGTCTTGGTGTAATTATTTGTCTTTATTTCTAATAGACTAACAATAAAATAAATAATAATAATAAAATAATAATAACATAAATATAAAATAGTTAAATAATAAAAATAAATAATAAATAATAAATAATAAAATAAAATAAACAACAACAACAATAAAATAATAATAATAATATAAGTTAAAATAAATAAAATAATAATAAACAAAATAGTAAAATAAAATAAAACCCAAGAGCCTGAGTGTTGGGACCCTGACTCTGGAGACCAGGGTCCGACTCCAGACTCAGCCCTGGAAGCCCCCTGGGTGACCTTGGCCAAGCCACACTCTCTCAGCCTCAGCCTGCCATGCCATGCAAGGGATGCCACAGACCACAGAACGAGGGTCCTTTTTCACCTTGCAACCAAAGCACCCTTAAAGTTGTTGCAAAGGAGGGATGCCACAAAAAGGAGGAAAGCAAGCCCTTACCTTCCCTTGCAGCAAGGCAGATCCCTCCAGATCTAGCTGCCTCGGAGCCTCATAGAATGCTCCTTCCTTCCTTAAAGCCCGCCTGGCTCTGCTCTGGCTGCTGCGCTCCCCTTGCCAAGCCTTTGCTTCCCTCCCGGGTCGAACCCGCCCCAAAAGGCCAGTGCGGACGCGCCTTCTCTCCGCTTGCGAAACTAATGCCAAGGCAACCTCCAATCACCTGCTCCCTACTTCACGCCTTTCCCGGGCCATTTTTGTGAACGGCGCCGCGATTGGTGCACAGCTTCCCTCTTGTCTCAGCTCCTCCGATTCTGATTGGAGGAAATCTTGACGCTGCCCTGTGATTGGTCGGTCCCTGGAAGGGGCGGCTAGGCTCGCTCGCTCTAGCTTCATTCTGCTCTCAGACACCGAAGAGAACGCTTCTATTCTTTGTCTTGTCTTGTTTGGCTTGCTTGCATTCAACCGACGCCGTTCAAAACAAAGCATTGAAATAGCTTTGCCATTAAACTGTTTACAGTAAAGAAATCAATTCACTGCGTGGCCATATATTTTATTTATTACTTGGTTGGCGGGTGTAATAATTATTTACATTGTAATAGATTTCATTTTTAATTTATTTATGTTATTCATTATTTTATTTGTCGGTTGGTGCAACATTTATTTTATTAACTTGTGTGTATACACACACACACACACACACACATATATAGGGTTGGCATGGCCCTCTGAGGCTGAGAGAGTGTGACCTGTGAGTGTATATAATCATATATAACTGTGTATATAGAATTGTTATGTGTGTGTGTGTATATACATACATACATATACACACAAACACACATACATAGACATATACATAATGTTCTTGTTGAATGGAGGGCTGAAGGGCGGGGTATATATACCATATACTTTATGCAGTTGATAGAATATGTGAATATATGATTGGTAGACTATGTAATTGATAGACTATGTGATTGATAGAATATGTGAATATGTGGTTGATGGACTACATGATTGATAGACTATGTGATTGATAGACTATGTGATTGATAGACTATGTGAATATGTGGTTGATGGACTACATGATTGATAGACTATGTGATTGATGGAATATGTGAT
>NC_056532.1:2487811-2497718 GCF_019175285.1 Sceloporus undulatus | reverse complement strand
CGAAAGACTATGTGATTGATAGACTATGTGATTGATAGACTATGTGGTTGATGGACTATATGATTGATGTAATATGTGAATATGTGGTTGATAGAATATGTGACTTGTAGAATATGTGATTAATAGAATAGAATATCAGTCACATATTCTGCCAATCACATATATGCACATGTCATTCACATTTCATTCACGTATCTATTTATTCATCTGCCTATCCATCATTTCTTTCAGCTATCCATCTATCTCTATCATTTTTCATCTATCAATATATCGTCTGTTTATCATCTATCTTCCATCTTTTATCTATCCGCTTATCATTTAACTTTCATCTCTATCTATCTATCTATCTATCTATCTATCTATCTATTTGCCTACCTACTTACCTTTCATCTGTCCGTCGGATGCAGTTATGGCAAGGCCTCTGTGGCCACAATCCTGTGAAGTCCTGGGACGCATAGTGTCCTGGCGCAACCGAGAAAAGAAACCGAACTCTCTTACGAAGCTACAAATCCCGGTATGCCTTCAGAAGGAACCAGGAACCAAAGCAGTACACCTGCGTAGTGTGAATGGGCTCCGGAACAGGTGCCAGGTGCAAACCCTGGCAAGATGGGTGCTGTGTGTGTGTTGTGTGTTGGCAGGCAAGAAATAAAACGACATATGGCTTGCGTTTGCAAGGGATCACAGACTCCTCCAGACGTTTTTTAAAACGCCAAGCATTCTGTGCAAATGAGACCTAAACTTTCCCGAAACAATCTCTTTCCCCCTCTATAAGGTTTCCCTTAGCATGCAATGAATACTTTAGCAATGCAGTGATGTCTCAGACTTGGGTTTCTGGAGGCACAAATGGGAGCGCCGTCTCTTTTTCTCATTCTTCATTCATTCATTCATTCATTCACCTTTTCCATTTTCTCCTCTCTCCGGATGACTCATTTGCAGGCTCCTTTTTCACTTTGGACGATCTCTGGGAAAATGATCCCGATTTGGACGATGAGCCCGCTTCGACAAACACACAAACACACAACGGCACGACGAGGCCGGGAAATAGAACTACGGACTCCGGATAGGCAGGTAAGGCCCATCTGCAAAATGAGACGACGTTGATTTTGGAGACCGGACCCTTCCCATCCTATACCCTCCAGCCTTTCACAAAGGCATTTCTGCAACTGAGATGTCCCTGCTGTGAAACACAGTTTTAGAAACCCACATCTGTGAAATCAGTATGTGATCTTGTGGCACCTTTGAGACTCAATGGAAGACAGAAATTGGCAGCGCATGCGCTTTCCAACACCTTGCAGGTCCCTATCTCTAAGGTTCGCAACTTACATCTCACATATGGATATATACACACACGCACACTCTCTCTCTCTCTCTCTCTATATATATATATATATATATATATATATTGTTGGCCATATAGCAAAGTATGATTTTACAGACTAACGCGGTTATTGGCTTTGCTATATGGCTATATCACACACACACACACTATATGGCTATATATATATACACCTATATATTGTCCATATAGCAAAGTCTGATTTTGCAGACTAATGCGGTTATTGGACTTTGCTATATGGCTATATATATATATATATATATATATATAGTGTGTGTATGTATACACACACACACACACACTATATGGCTATATATATATACGTATAGTTCATATAGCAAAGTCTGATTTTACTAACGCGGTTATTGGATTTTGCTATATGGCTATATATACATATATATGTGTGTGTTGGCCATATTGCAAAGTCCAATAACGTCAATGACCGATACAACCACAACAACAGGTGAGATGTCAATTGTGGACTTTGCAATATGGCCAACATATATGTTTGTATATATAGCCATATAGTGAGATGTTGATTGTGGACTTTGCAATGTGGCCAGCATATACACTCTGTGTGTCTGTGTGTGTGTGTGTGTGTGTGTGTGTAGCTATATAGCAAAGTCCAATAACATCCAAAATCCACCAAACAGTGATCCCTTTCTTGGACCAACCAAGAAGCACAAAATCTACGTTGCAAGCTTTCAAAGCTCCTCTGGCTTCTTCGCCAGGCAAAGGGGTCACAAACCCTACAAGAGAGAGAAAGATTGAAGATCTTAGTCCTAGGCCTGCATTTTGCTGTTTGCATTTTCCGTTCGGATGGCATGGCCAAGTGGGAGATTCTCGAAGTCCAGGAAATTTAACATCCGTTTCAAATACCCATCTGAACCGAGAGCAAAAACGGCAAAACGCAAACCTATAGGACCAACATACGAAAGCTCCAGCTGCCAACTTCTCCCTTTCCGTGAGTCTACAAGATCTCTCTACATACTGATTCTACAGACTAACGTGGCTATCTCTTTCCTTAAAATTAAATAACGTTTATTAATTTAAAAGACATACAGCGTAAAACATACCACAAAAGCAAACACCTACAAACCCACGGATAGGATAAGGAACAGATGAAGTAAAAGACTGGCATGTATGAATGCAAGACGTTCGGGAGATTTGATCGTGTAGTTTTACCGCTATCGACTTTGACCTGTATGTCTTTTTAAGGATATCAATGCCCATATGAAGTTGATAGATTTGGGTTTGAATGGGATCACCTTTCCTAATGAACGCTTGCGGCGTGTATATTGTGCATTTTGGTTGTCCCAATAAAGGCATCGCTGTTTGGTAGATTTCGGATGTTGTCAGGCATCATTCCCCTTTAAAACATTTTAAAGCAGGTTTTCAGCACTGATACATTGCAAATGCTCTTACCGCTCTCTCCTGGGCAGTCCCTAGTACTGCAAGAAGTAAGACATTTGCATGACCAACGGTTCAGGATGATGGAATTGGAGTCCAAAAACACCTCTCAGAATTGCCAGTGCCCACCGTAGGAGACCCTTTGGCTTCCCATTCCCTTTGGCTTCCAATTCCTATTCCCTTTGCAGGAATGGATGCTGATCCTTGGCCAAGCAGTTGCTTGTTAGTTGCCACCAGATCTTGGGAAAGTGACCTTATTTTTTGGATGCTTAATCCCCGAATCCTTGCTGGATGTACGATTCTGGGATTTGTGATCCCAAAAAGTCGCTTTTCCAATCTCCGATGGCTGCCCAACCAATGCATTTCTTGCTAAATCCATGCCACTGTGAGTTCCTTTGGATAGACTCTGGATGCTACTAACTGTAGAAGACGTTAGATACTACTAAAGGGAATAAGTGACCAAAGCGAGATGAGGTAGTACCAAAAAGTAGAGTTTTTATTGCTCTCTTGTTTTCTCTCCAATGTCCGGCCCGCCCTTATACACCCCAAAATAAAACCTAGTATTTCAAAATCTCTCTTCGACAGCCACACTTTCCCCTGGATTCGTGCAACAGGAACACTTGTTGGTAGAAAAGGATTGCGGGAGGTAGTGAAGAACGGGTGCGAAAGGCTGTGTTTGTGTGTATACGTGTGCGCGAACCTTTCGGTCCCAAGGGTCTGCCCGCGCATGCTAGCGGACAGCCGTGCCCATGTTTCAGGGAGAAAATCACATTGCATTTTTGAAGGCACTGGCGCCGCCTCAAAGGAATGGTCCTCATGCCCACCACCGAGGATTATAAATTGTGGCTAAATTTGAACTGGTTCGCCATTTTCCCCATAGCAAGTAAAGCATTAGTTGGCTGGGTTTGCAACACGACTGGAGGAATTTCCCACTTTCGGCAGCGTCGGCTTAGATGGGAATCGCGAAAACCTCCATCCCTTTGCCACAAATGCCTCATACTCCATGCTCTGCAATCCCTTCCAGATCTCAAACTTTGCAATCCCTTCCTGACTTGTCTTTCAGCGGAGGACAAGATGGCGACCCAAACGTCCTGCATATGGAAGCGAACCCAACCAATAGTAGTACCTCAGTCCAACAGTGGTGAAGGATCGGTATCTTCTCTCATATCTAGGGGAAGTAGGATAGTTTAGCGAAGGTACAGGATAGTCCATGCGGCACCCGCAGCTCCGTCCACCAACTCCTCACCATCATTCCCCACTTGAGGCCATCGCCTCACTCCGACACACAATACGACCGCCATCTAAAATGTGCATTGACTGTGGTGCCATCCCAGCGCACTGTGCTAAAAAACATGGAAGGGTTCAGTCAAGATGCCCTTCTCCAAGGGGTGTGTAAGGCGTTGCGCGGGGAAAAGGTGATCCGTCCCGGAGATCAATGGCGGCATGTTTGGGAAGAAGGGAGAGGAAACAGCATTGATGTGCGGTGCAAGAAGTGATCCTGCAAGAAGAGAAGAAATGAGAAATGGAGAGCGGAGATTGCTTAAAGCAAAATCTACTATTCGTAGAATCACGGAGTTGGAAGAGAAAACAAGGGTAATCCAACTGCCATGCAGGAATGCATAATCCAAGCACCTCCGACAAATGGACATCCAACCTCCGTTTAAAAACCTCCAAGGAGGTTAAACAACAACAACAACAACACATAAAAGGTAGAGAAACTGTAGGAGGATTTTGGAAGGGAAACGGAGATGGCAAATAAGAGGGACAAGAATGATAAACTTGACATATGAAAATAGGCAATACCCTTCTTCATCCTGGAATTGTTTTGTTGTAGTGATACTGTGTTTTTGATATATGGACTATACCTACTGTATGATGACAAGGATGCAGGATGATCTGGATGTACTATTTTAAATTAAATTAAAATAACAACAACAAATAAACCCCAAAACAACAACATCACAGGTATTTTAAAGATCTTTAAAACTGGTCTTCCAACTTACAATTTCCTTGAGGCCCCTTTTCCTTCCCTTGCAAGTTGTACATGAAGGAGCTGTCGGCGTCCTCTTTTTCCTACGGATGCATTCAAAAACATACTTAAATCAACAAAACAAGAGATGCGACCTGGTTATCCGTGACAGTTAAAGATGTCTCAGGCTGAATCTGCACTGCAAAAATAATGCAGTTTGACGCCGCTTCAACGGCCACGGCTCAGTGTTATGGAGTCATAGCGTTTATGGTTCGTTGCGGCACCGGAGCTTTCTGACAGAGAAGGATTAATATTTCACGTAGCTACAAATCCTAGGATTCAACAGCATTGAGCTGTGGCTGTTAAAGCGGCGTCAAACTGCGTTATTTCGGTAGTGCATACAGCAGAAGTTGAACCTTTGCAAGAGCATTTTTCAGTGCAGAATAGAATGGCTTTAAGAGGGGAGTCCTATTGATTAATGCATTGAATCTATTGCAGAGTAAGGTGAATGCACTGAACCTACAACAGTCAAGATGTAGGTAAATCTATTATCATTTCTATCATTTCTACAGTGCGGATGCACCCTTCGCCAAGGTTTCTCGGCCCTCGAGAAACACACTTGGACCATTTTCCCAGGAGTATTTCCAAATATCCTTTCCGTCTCTACATCGGAGGAGGTGACTTTGCTCCAACGTATTTCCGTGCCAAGAACTTGGATTATTTGTGTCTTTTAGGTGTTTGGGAGGCAGGAGGTGCCTTGCCACGCCGAAGGGGAAGACATAGCATCGTACTCACAGGTGGGATAGTGTCCTGTTGTGCGTACTTGAACTTCTTCTGCTTGTAGTAGTCCCGGTTGGATAGGAAATTCAGCAGGAGCACATCGCAAACTACAGAGGCCTAACAAAAGTCAGAGAGGAGAAACTAAGAGGGAGAGATTGTCTTGACTCTAGCGAACATCCATACGAACGCACTACATACCCCTGGCTAGGCGGGTGATGTGTCCTATTCTATAGAGTGCCGTCCTTGTATTTAGTGGGCAGAGGACAGTCCTCTATTTATGTTGTTGTGTGTCTCTGAGTCGTTTCCAACTTACGGAGAACCTATCGTGGGGTTTTCGTGGCAACGTTGGGTTGTTCAGACATTGACATTGCCATCATTGGAGGCTGAGCGCGTCGCGACTTGCCCAACGTCAGCCAATGGTTGAGACGGATTTGAACCCTGGTCTCCAGAGTCCTAGTCCAACACTCAAACCACTACCCCTCTATCTATAGGGGCCCTGTATCCGACAGCCCAGTTTTGAGACACAGGTAAAGATTGATCTGACAGCTGTCAGTCAAACAACAGATCGACTACACATCCGCTTGGTCAAAGTGTTCTCCATGATTATGTTTTGGAGACCAGATTTAAATTTAGATGTTGTGCGTTTAAATTCGCACAAGCACATTTTATCAAAACCGGCACGCTCTGTTTTTGGTGATGTGTGTAAGAGTGTGGCTGGAGAGCCATGTTGCGTTGGATAGGACTCTGGAGAGCGGCGTTTGGTTTATCTCGGTCCAACATGGAATAACTGAATTCTGGTCAAGGATCCCTGTCCCAGGAAGATGCGACCACCTACTTTTGGGAAGATAGAGGAGAAAATCAGAAAACTTACTACGCCGAAGATGCCAATCCCAGAACCGATGGTAGTCATGGTTGGGATGATGTCAAATTTTCCTGCCTGGATAGGAAGAAAAGACGACAAAGCGAAGATGGGAAGATGCGTATTGGAACAACTTTTACTATCAATGATCAGAAATCAATCAATCAATCATTGAAATCAAGTCTTTTAACAGAGTTAATGGGCATCAACACTGGTTTCCTTTTGGCACCAATTCAAGAGATGGCCTTTTTATCAATGCCCTTGAGGGAGCCTAGTTTATTTTTAAATACAAATTTAATTGCATTTTATTGTGGATGAGAAAGTTAGGGATTTAATGAAACATTATTGTATTATTGCATTGTGTGGATATCGTTGGAGAAGAGGGATATAAATAATAATAATAATAATAATAATAATAATAATAATAATAATAATAATAACTTTATTTATATCCCACTTTTCTGTTGCCAAACAATCAAAGCGGCTTACATCTACAATCAATCCAATATACAATACATTGTATATATAATATCCCTGTATCCCACTCTAAAATTATTATTATTATTATTATTATTATTATTATTATTATTATTATTAAATGGTTTTAATTTGCTATAGCCTTTTAAGCTGCATTAACCTTTTGCCTCAGGGTGCATCCACACTATTGAAATAATGCAGTTTGACACCACTCTAACTGCCATGGCTCCATCCCCCAGAATCCTGGGATTTGTAGTTTTGAGAGGCGCCGGCACTCAAGCTCCTGGCCATCTCTTTCCACAGTTTCACGGGGCAGGTAGGGTCATAAATCTCACTTTCATCCGTCAAGAGGAGCATCCCGCTCCAGCCTGAGAAAACCCCGTGTACAATTCCTCCGCAAAGCCAGCATTTACCTTTCCGTTCACCAGGATGTCAAAGCGGATGCCGAACACCTTGTAGAGGTTCCTGAGGTCCCTTCCGTTTTCTCTGTAGTATCTGGCGTGCCTTTCAAAACAAAGAGAGAAACGTTAGTAGGAACGTCCTGGCCATGAGAGGGGTTCAGCCATGGATCCAATTCCCGACGGAGGTGATCCTAGAGTTGGAAGAGACCCCAAGGAAGGCCATCCAGTCCAACCCCATTCTGCCATGCAGGAACTCTCCATCAAAGCATCCCCATTGACAGATGGACATCCAGCCTCTGCTTAAAGACCTCCAAAGGAGGAGACTCTGAGACTGCATCTTCCACCGTCGAACATCTCTTACTGTCAAGGAGGTGGACTGGATAACCCTCGTGGTCCCTTCCAACTCTATGGTTCTACGATTCTAAGTTCCTCCTAATTATATGTTCCCAGGATATTATAGGTATTAAGATACTAATTGGTTAGATGTTTCATGGGAATGATGGAGGAACAGGTTCAATAGCTAGACAGTAAAAATCACGGCAAAGACAGTCAAAGGAAAGGACTGCATCCATGTTGGAGAGTAAAGAAGTCATTGGTTTTAAATACACAATTTATGTTGGAAGGTCAGATGTTTTGAATGGGAAATGCACCTGGAACGTGTATGTATGTGCGTTTATATGTGTGTATATTAAAAAAGAAGTCATCCCTGGACAAAAAGCATCTGGTTTCGTAGGAGACGTTACAATTGTGTAAGACGCCAAGAGGATTCTGGCCCTTGTATCCCTCCTATCTGAGAATTGTTGGTGGTAAGAAGGCATGGCCTCCTCTATTCAGACAACAGGACCATCACTGGCTTCATCCAAAGACCTACAGTAGCTAAAACCCAACCACTTGGCATTGAGTTGGAAAGGGAAACCATCTCACAAGGAAGTGTTGCGATTGAAACAGCTCAGAATCCAAAGATATAGCCACGCCAGTCTGTAGGTTCAGTATGTAGAGAGATATTGTAGCACCTTTGAGACTAACGGAAATAAAAAGGTTGGCAGCATGAGCTTTTGTAGGCTTCATCTGAGGAAGGAGATTGAAGTCTACGAAAGCTCATGCTGCCAACCTCTTCATTGCAGTTAGTCTCAAAGGCGCTACAAGATCTCTCTCTGCTGATGAAGCTGCACCAAAGAAAAGGGAAGACATATCTACCCACCATTTTATTATTGCTTGCGTCATCTGCAGCTGGCATCTTCCTGACGTTTTGCCGACACCTGTGGCTGGCATCTTCAGAGAATGCTGGCATAGAAGAGAGTGGGGTACATTCTCTGAAGATGCCAGCCACAGATGCTGGCGAAACATTAGGAATAAACTCTTGTAGGACATGGCCACATAGCCCCCAAACCCACAAAAATCTATGGATGCCGGCCATGAAAGCCTTCGACTTCACATTACAACAATAATGTCCAAAGGAAGAGAAAGGTCTGCGCAAGCTCAGTCACCCTACCTGAAATTGAAGCCCGGAGAGATGTTGTTGTCTTCGTTGTAAAGCCCATGAAACTGGTAAACAGGGACACAGTATCTCACGGGCCAGTCCAGGTCACAGTCCCAACTGATGGTGATGCCTACAACGCCTCCCTGGAAAAGCAAAAGGGAACGTCTGTCTTGGAGAGATCGCTTGGATCTTTATCAGTTCGTGGGTCACTACTTGGTAGCTACTGAATCCAAAGACATGGCCAGGTTAGTCTGTGGAATCAGTACGCAGAGAGATCTTGTCGCACCTTTGAGACTCACTGAAAGAAAGAAGTTGGCGGCATGAGCTTTCGTAGACTTCAGTCTACTTTCTCAGATGCATGTAAAGTCGGTCCTCCTTATCCGTGGATTTTTTATCCATGGATCCAAGCATCCATAGCTTGATAATATTTTTTTAAAAGTATAGATTCCAAATAGCAAACCTTGATTTTGCCTTTTTATATACTGGGCACCATTTTGCTATGCCATTTAATGGGACTTGGGCATCCATGGATTTTGTTATCCACAGGGGTCCTGGAACCAAACCCTAGTGGAAAACAAGGATCCACTGTAGTGGAGTGGAAACCAAGACATACATGCATATATATATATATATATATATATGCCATTGGTATGGGGCTATTGAGTTTTGGTTAAAAATGTAAGTGGAGGTAGGGACATTCTCTATTAAAACCATGGCGCTAATGTAGAATAACAGTTAAAGCAAGGTAAGCAAAGTGAAGATGCCACCCACAGATACAGGCGAAATGTCAGGAAGACGCTCTTCTAGAACATGGGCACATAGCCCCAAAAAGCCACAAAAAACTATGGATGCCGACCAGGAAAGCCTTCGACTTCGTATTGGACTGATTCACGAAACACACCGACTAAAACCATGGGCCCAGTTACTCTTTCTTGGTTTGACGTATCTCCCTCGGTCGTTGTAAGGAACAATGTGGAGAAAGACAGCCACCTGTGCTACCTTGAGTTAACCAGAGATACCATGCCACCTATGCCACCTTGAGTTAACCAGGGATACCATGCCACCTATGTCACCTTGAGTTAAGCAGAGATACCATGCCACCTATGCCACCCTGAGTTAACCAGAGATACCATGCCACCTATGTCACTTTAACCAGAGATACCATGCCACCTATGTCACTTTAACCAGAGATACC
>NC_056532.1:2471910-2487801 GCF_019175285.1 Sceloporus undulatus | reverse complement strand
ATGGCACCTATGTCACCTTGAGTTAACCAGAGATATAATGCAACAAATCCAAACTACAGCTGGCCCTTGGTATCCGTTGGGGTTTGGGTCCAGGACCCTCCACAGATAGCAATATCCATGGATGCTCAAGTCCCAATACACGCAATGGTGTCCCTTATACAAAATGGCAAAATCAAAATCAAGTGGGTTGGCAATGCAACATAAGAAAAGCTCTGATGTATCTGGCCAACATTCTGTTTCTCTCAATGGACAACCATTGTACATCCCCAGTAGAAGATATGTAGACTGCCTCTGTCAATTGAGGTTCAACCTTCTCAAGAAGTAAACATCCCCACTTAAAAGCCCTGTAACTTTTGATTCCCTCACTTTCGAACAGCCCTCTGCCCCTTGCTTGGATGCCAGCGTTCCTGAATATTGGGAACACCTCCATCGTCTTGGTCCCACCTTCGTCTTCTTGGGTTCCCACCACACATCCTTTTCTGTTGCCCCCAAAACGACGGAGGGATCCTTACCTTCCGAGCAAGGACCGAAAAGGTCTGCCCAGATTCCTTCACCACGTAGCCCAGCTCAAACACAGGGCACAAGGGGTCCCTGACTCTGTGGTAGGTGCAGTTCCTCAGGTAGGGCTTGGTGATTTTCTCAACAAGGTTGCGTCTGCGGGGAAGACAAAAGCCACACTTGATTGCGTCTGCGTTCTTTGATTCGTTGAGTAACGCTTTGAGTCCTTGGACCAGTATTCTGGAAACTAGGACTTGAATCCAACTCAGGTATGGAAACCCGTTGGGTGACCCTGGGGAGGTCATACTGTCTCAGCCTCAGAGGAAGGCAACGGTGGCAAACCTCCTTAGAATAAACCTCCCCAAGCAAAGTTTAGAAGAGGACTTCTAGAAGTTAAACTTGATCTGAAGACACATAACAACAGCAGTTATTTCCTCTGGTTGTGTTTAACTCGTTCCTTGATAGTTATGAACTTATGCTGTTGCTGTTGTATTATTATTCAGCAAAGAAACAAAGCACAAAACAACACAACAACCAAGAAAAAGCATACGTTATACTATACTCTCGTTCCCACTTAGAGATAAATCGGTGTGCAATCCGAATTGATGGATCGATTTGACATCGGAGTGTGATTCCCGCTACATTTGCCTCGATTGCATTTTCTGGCACTAAAACAACCCATTTATGAATGAATCGATTCAAAACGGTTTGGTTCCAGCCAATCGAAGGGCAAATTTGAATCGATTCCGATCCGCTTGTGATTCACACTTGCGTTGAATCGATTTGGCGAAAAAGACGTGGGAAAAATCAGCGTCAAAAAGACGCAGGTTAAATGGGTTTGGTGCATGGCCTCGGTCACCGAATCGCTTCAGTGAATCGATTTCAGTGGGAACCAGTGTCGTTTGAACCGATGCAAACCGAATTGCGATCCGGTTTAAAAGGTAGTGGGAACGAGGCCACTATACTATACTATACTATACTATACTCTATCTTGTGAATGGACACTCGGCATCGCTCTGGAGTTCAGAGGCAATGGGGGAATTCAGGGCAACTCCAGCTCCAGAATATTCTGGAAGCAGCCCAGTGTATTCTGGCCATTGAAGACCTACCTTTCACCATCAGCATCCTTCACTTACCTGGAGACTTTGAACTTGGGGAACGTGATGCTGTTCTTGATAAACAAGGTGAAGTTTTCAGCGGCTAGAAGCAGCGGTGGGCTGCAAGGCACAAGATGCCCAGATGCCAAAACATGGAAGAGGCAAAGAAAAAAGGAGGATTAGAACCTGTTTCTCTAGTTGGACGTCGTTTACCTCCGTTCCGATACTTTCCAACACGTGGCGGGTGAAAACAGTGGGATGCGTGTGCCCACGAAACATCGCAATGTGGTCAAGATGCAAAGCTGAGAGATGCCACAACAGTATGCTTTTGCCTGAATTGACAGGATTTGTGCAAACTGTTTTTTGTGCAAACTACTTTTGCACTTTGAACTCAGTTTGCAGCAATGGAAGTAAACTGTGCACAAAGGGAGAAATGGAGAAAGAAACCGGGACATTTTAAAGGCATTTCAAAAAGTGAGATGACAGAGGATTAATTGGGAATGGATGAAGGCAAACAAACTGGAACTTAATCCCGAGAAGACAGAGGTGCTCATCTGTGGGAATATGCTATACCATACTACTACTACTACTACTACTACTACTATTAAATACCCTTAATGTTTAGTTTTACCCCCAATGGGTCAAGGATCTGACGGAGTATAAAGCAACAATGTTCTTGTGAGAATGAGCATCATTAGGATAAGAAAGCGGAAACTTACTTGGGCACTTCATCATCAATCTCTACAGGGCACCAGCCATAAATCTCACAGGTCTTCTGCGCATGGCTGAAATTCACACATTTCCCAGTCATGATCCCTGAAGAAAACAGATAGCAAATGTATAGTTAGTAAAAAAAAATCATCTGAGAGACCATCATATACAGAATCTAACGTTAGTCACCACTGACTTATACTGGCAAGGACTGCTGGGTGATACAATCCAAGAACACCTGGAAGGCTATAGGATTCGCACCATTGAATTCAAGTAGCAATGCTTGCTTCAAGAGCTCAGAAATGGACCAGAAGCTGGTGGAGATGTTGTGAAAGTGAGATATGGTCCCACAAATCATTTCCCGTCAATGGGGAATGAGTTGAGTGTCCCTGAACCACAGCGGTAGAGTAGTAACATAGCCACCAGCATTTCACAGATGTGGCTGAACAAGCTCAAGAGTATGGTCAAGATGGCAAAGGTTACTCCATAAGGAAGAACGCACAAGCCATGAGAGGTTGCAGGAGTTTGCTTTGGCCAGAGCCCACAGGGAAGGGCAAAATTCACCCTGAATTATTATTATTATTATTATTATTATTTTATTTATTTATATTCCACCTTTTCCTGAAGGAATCAAGGCGGATTACAGCAGACTTGAATTAATTCAGTGCCAACTACTTGAGCTCCGTTTGCAGCAATTGAAGGAAGCTGAGCATAAAGTGGGAAAGTGGGAGGAAGAGAGAGAAACAGGGACATTTTAAAAGCATCTTAAAAAGTGGGACGGTAATGCGACGCAAGAAATTTTGAAAACCAAATCTGAATCAAGAATGGAAATTTATCTTTCAAATATGTTAAACAGGATGCCCTATAATCAGAGGAGAAAAAATACTGGAGAGTCCTATTATATTAGAAGGTATCTATTGTCCGAGGAATAAGGGAATCTTGTATAATAACAATTAAGCTAACCATTTAATATATTTGGTATAGCAACTTTGAAAATGACTTATATAAATTGGTAGTGGTGTGTGTGTGTGTGTGTGTGTATGTGTGTGTATATATATATATAATTATTAAGCTTTATTTATACATTTATTTATTTATAAAGTGCTGTAAAGTTACACAATCAATTAAAATAGATAAAATAAACCTGCCAACGGTGTACATCCTATGAGAATAGTTAAACCTACATCTTAACATTCAAGCAATACAATTCTTTCATTAATAAAATGGTTTCATTAATACAATTAATTGAAACTGCCCTTGCCAGCCTTGGGTATATGGTACATTTTAAAATGCAGACACTGGTGACAGCTACATTTGTTGTCCCCACGCATTTTGATGTCCGAGGCCATAGGTCTTATTTCGTTCCCAAAGCCAAGGTGCTTGGATCAGACATATCCTAGGTCAGACAGGTTACTTTGGTACCTAAAAGAGGCAAATCTCACCCTTCCAGGTAGGAAAAAGACATTCCCGATAAATTACGTAAGTAACAACATGGCATGTCCTTTCATGCCATTGACAATCTGCCACATGCGCTGGGTCGGTCCTGATACAACAAGTGATATAACGGAAGGCTTAAACCACAAATCAGTTTGCAAAAAGAGTTTTTTGGGGGATGCTCTTCTCCTTCTCACCTTGACCCTGGCGAAGGAACTTCCCTTGCGCACATTTACTGTCTTCCTCGCATTTGCTTGCATCCGGATGCTAGGAGAAAGGAGGAAAAACGGGAGTCGTTCAGGAATGAAGATGCAGCGTTGGTAATAAGATCTCATTCTCATTGTCACCTTTGGGATGGATAGCTTCTGGCCTCCAAGACGAGATTGGTCTGGAGCACCTATCATCCTTATGGTTGAGGGCTGATGGGAGCTGCTGTCCAATAATTTCCAGAGGACCACAGCATGCGCTCACCCTACCATTGCGCTCCGCACTCCTTGCGCAGGTCTGTGGCCATAATAAAGATGAACTGAACTCTGCAGTCCTATTGAAAACTTCATCCTTACAAACCGAGCGGTCCTCCTCCAGATGGTCCTCCAGATGTTTTTGGACTGCAGCTCCCATCAACCCCAGTCAGCCAAGCAAGGGTTTGGTTCCAGGATCCTCCATGGATAACAAAATCCATGGGCGCTCAAATCCCATCATCATCATCATCATCATCCTGCCCTTCTCCCAAGGCTGGGACTCAGGGCGGCTTACAACATTAAAAACACACAACATGTAAAAAGACACATTCAAGGCAATGGCATAGCAAAATGGTGTCCCTGATATAAAATGGCAAACCAAGGTTTGCTTTTTGGAATATACACTTTTGGGGGGATATTTTCAAGCCGTGGATGCTTGAATCCGTGGATAAAAAGAATCTGCGGATAAGGCGGGCCAGTACATTATAATGGAAACATTAAAATAGATAGATAGATAGATAGATAGATAGATAGATAGATAGATAAGGATAGTGTATGGCTTACCTCTGGACACGTTTCTTGCTTCTGTCTCCGAGTTACAATGAAGTTGGTCATCACCACAAAGGAACTGTCTCCCTGGAAAGGGAACAGAAGATGAATTGCAAGAAGAGCAATAGGAAAATTCCCCACTACAATAGTCATGTCCAACGGAGGCCGGTGGGTTCTGTGTCGATGGAGGGATGGATCCGTTCTGGGTTTTAGCCTGAACTTTAAAGGAACTATCCAACGTTCCGAATGCCATCCCTCAAATAGGTCCAGCATCTAGGAGTTGGGGCTAAAACCCAGAATGGATCCACCGCCACATTGCTCTGGATCCCAACAGTTTTGCTTTGCCAACTGGACTTAACTACTTGAGGGAGAGGTTGGGGGGGGGGCAACATTTACATCTAAGGCTGCATCCACACTGCAGAAACAATCGAGTCTGACACCACTTTAACTGCTATGTCTCAGTGCGATAAACGTCTCACAAAACAACAGCCCCCTGAATTTCATAGCATTGAGCCAGGGCAGTTAAAGTGGTGTTTTAAGGTTGAAAGCACACAATTATCTGTATTTAAAGTACCCAGTGTTCAAAAAATATGTATTAATTTGCTGCATTTGATGTGTGTGTGTGTGTGTGTGTGTATATATCCCACTTGCCTCCCATAAGTGAAACGTGAAGGAGCTGCTTGATTCCAAATTTTTGCATTTGCTTGTTTTCAGCTGCAGATGGATGCAACGATCTAATGCACCTTGTGAAAAATATATGGACATACATGAGTAAATGGACACCAAATAGGCTGAGTCTGGAGAAGAGAAGGTTAAGAGGTGATATGATAGCCCTGTTTAAATAATTGAAGGGATGTCGTATTGAGGAGGGAGCAAGCTTGTTTTCTGCTGCTCCAGAGACTAGGACCCAGAGCAAGCTCCAGGAAAAGAGATTCCAGCTCAACATTAGGAGGAACCTCCTGAGAGTAAGGGCTGTTCGATAGTGGAACAAACTCCCTTGGAGTATAGTGGAGTCTCCTTCTTTGGAGGTCTTTAAACAGAGGCTGGATGGCCATCTGTCAATGGGGATGCTTTGATTGAGAGTTCCTGCATGGCAGAATGGGGTTGGACTGGATGGCCCTTTTTGGGGTCTCTTCCAACTCTAGGATTCTATGATCCAACTCGACTACGGTACCATTTTGAAGATGGAAAAACTAAGGGAAAGAAATCCATCCATTCTTTCTTTGGGCGCATCTCACCTGAAACTGTGCGTTCTTACCTGCGGTGGGAAAACATAATCCGCCACGTCCCAAATGTACGGACCCATATCGCTAAAGTTGGTCAGTGTTAAGCCTTTGAGCTTCACGGAGACGGAGCTGATGATCCCGTCCTTGGACTGGTAGCCTTTTTCGTAGAGAAACACCCATCTAGGAACAAAATCAAAGAACAATATTGGTCATTGAATAACAATCCTGGTGCAACAAAACGGTGAAGGTAAAATGTTATGGAAACATATAAAGTGCTTGTTCTATATAGTGTCACGGCAGCGAGGATCGTTTTTGAAAGGAAATGGAATTATTTAAAACAGAATGTACTAACATTGTTAAAATATGTCCATGATAAAACCTAATGTACATGATTTGCAGAAAGAGACTTAGAAATGAAACTCCAATGCAATGGGAAAGCCCTGAAATACCAACAATAGAAGACTGTTTAGCTAAAGCGCTAGATATGCGAGAAATGGTCAGCGTTGCTGAAGAAAAGGCCACTCAAACAACGGAAGGAGGGTTGGAAATTAGTCTTTCAATGTTGTAAAGAAAGATGGAATAAAGGGAAATTCAAGTCATTGGAATAAATACACTCTCAAACATACTTAAGAACAATCAGAAATGTGCAATTGGACACGGAAATCAAGCTTAAAGCAGGTTATGGGGAACCAATGTGAAAAATGTTACGACAGAATATGAATATTAGAAATCGATTTCTGTGAAAATGCAATAAATATTATCCAACGAAACGGTGACGGTAGGCATTATAATTGTGTTATTAGAGTCTTGAAGGCCTTACCATTGCTTTGTGAGATTTGCATTACATCTTTTAACACTTTCCCACTTTTCAGCAATGAGTAATAGTTGCAAAGAGGTTGCAAATATGCCAGTGACCTCTGCATGGCAGGATTTGGACTCGGCGGCCCTTGCGTTCCCTTCTTTGGTTCTGGAACAATGACAAAACTGACCAAAACATCTTGCGTTATGGCAGTATGACAACACAATGTTCAGGCTGGACACACAATGTTCAGGCTTTTCAGCCGCTCCAAAATCCATGCTGGCTTTTCGTCGCCATCACGCTCCCTTCAACATTCAATAGCCATTCTATCGGCACTGCATGCTACCTTGGATGCGTTGCTTTTAGGATCGTCCTCTCCACCCTCGCATTGGAGTTTCATTCCTAAAGTGTTTGCGTACGTCTCTTTCTGCAAAAACGACGTTGGCAAAGCTGGCGCTACCTCCCTGTGGCATCTGGGTGGTGCTGTTTGGCCACATAAGCCTCGGCACGCACTGTTTGTGAACAAGTGAGTATGCAACCTCCAAAATAAAAAACTCTTAGGCCTGTTCCAGACTGCCAAAATAAAGCTGCTTTGGGTCTCTTTGGAGGTATGCTATTTAAGTGACGCATGGGTCCTAACAGTCCGGAGGTTGCGCCAAAGCCAGACTCCATTCCTAAGCACTGGAGGGCAGCTTTGGTGCAGCTTCCGGATTCTTAGGACGCATGCATCATTTAAACAGCATACCTCCAAAGAGACCCCAAGCAGCTTTATTTTGGCAGTCTGGAACAGGCCTAAGTAAGGAAGAAAAAAGATCCACTTAAGGGGATAAATACAGGAAAAATCATCTTTATTAGGGGAACTTCCTTCTAAGGACATTGATGGGAAAAACCCATCAATGGGCTCGCAACCTTGTGACTATTGCCTTCATGAAATCTGGAACAGCCTCTCCAGTTGCCAGTGGATCTTTGTGCAAAGTGTTGTCGCACTCTCTCCTTCCTTTCCAAAAAATCTGCACATTGGAAATGATGGATCTGGAGTAACTGGGATGTCTTGCTTTGCAGGGTGTGTTTGTGCGATGCATCCTGGCTTAAAATAGGCATTTTGTGTTCAGAGGGATATAGCCCAATGTCTGGAGGGTGGATAGAAACCAGATTTGCCCCCCGTTCTTTTTTAATCTGTCCGGCTCAACTGAGACCATTCCACAAAAGTTTGGATTTCGTCTCAGAAGGAACGGCGGCCTTTACAGTCTCTGCGATGAAGCCAGGATTAAATTGTTTTCTTGTAATCCAGCCGGATGGATACCGGAGAGTCCAAAGGTTTTAGAGAAACTATCATGGCAATCTGGCAACAAATAAAATAAAATATGAACAAAAATAAAAGAAACTTCCAACCCACATATTTTCAGATCTCTGAATATTTTGCATTTTTAACTAAATATAACCTGGATTAAAATCTTGGCCCATGGTCGGCATCAGGGTCAGTCTGGGGCATAACGCTGATGGATTAAAAGCCCAGTACGGATCGTGAACGGCAATTTTTCAACCCACTCTCATTTTTTCCACCACTGACTTACCCGACTATACAAATCCTTTCCCACTTTGAACTGGGTTTGCAACAGAGGCTCCAAAAATGATCCAGAAGCCTATACAAGGAACAGAAACACTCTGCAAACCTTTCGGGGAAAGCCTGAGAACTGGTACTACCATGCGGCTCAACGCTTTGCTAATCCAGGCCCCCAGAGCCCTCCGTTTTTATGACCTTTCGCTGCTGCTGCGATGGAGCAGAGTACATGTGTAAATAGCAGTTCGCTTCCATGTACAGCCCATCTCTTGTGGTTTCCTTAAGACCAAGATAAACAAGGTACTCCTTTCCCATAGAGTCCAGGATATTGATCTTTCTGGAGAGGATGTAACCCAGGGGCCATCCAAAGAAAGAAGTTCTGCTTTTTCAGTTCCATCGAAGCCTGACTCTTCTACACAATCCCAGCTAGAGTAGACCCTTTGAATGGATGCGGTTTACTCAAGTGTTGACCTACTTTAACAATGGGGCCTAATCTAAATAGGACTACTAACAGGTTTCATGCTTTAAAATAGTCCCTCCATATCTGTGGATTCTTATTCATGGATTCAACCACCCACGTCTTGTAAAGATTTTTAATATATATACATCCCCAAAAGCGAACCTTGATTTGGCCCTTTTATATAAAAGACACTGTTTTACTCTGCCACTGTATTTAATGGGACTTGAGCATCCGTGGATTTTGGTATCCATGGGGGTCCTGGAACCAAACCCCAGAAGATACCAAGGGCCCGCTATACATCCACACTTCAATTTTGGTTTTGATTGTCCTGGATTAGAATATGATTCAATACGATATCGAAAAAAGAATGGATCATAATGTATTAATGGAGGCTATGAGCATGGTTCTTAATCGATCTAAAGACTGTTGAAATTTCTGACCTGGAAATGATGATAAATCCATGAACTGTGTCAACCACTTTCATTGATCCTGTTGCTTCTTGTCTGATCAGGCGTTCGCTATATAATCCAAAGCTTCAAACATGCTGACTCTAGCTATAACTCGGCAACTCAACTCTGTCCAGCTGCATGCATCAGAGGAAGTAGACCAAAGTCTAGGAAAGCTCAGGCTGCCAACTTCTTTCTTTCAGGGAGTCTCAAAGGTGCAACAAGAGCTCTCTATATACTGATCCTACAGACCAACATGGCTATATCTTTGAATTATGTCCAACTTGGTTGCTTGGGGACTCCTGGAGAAATGTTGTTTGCAATTTCTTTGTTAGTGTTGGATACCAAGACTGAAGACCAGTCTGTTCTTGGTCTGCAAGAAGATACCAAGACCGAAGACCAGTCCGTTCTTGGTCTGCAAGAAGATACCAAGACCGAAGACCAGTCCGTTCTTGGTCTGCAAGAGGACACCAAGACCGAAGACCAGTCCGTTCTTGGTCTGCAAGAGGACACCAAGACCGAAGACCAGTCCGTTCTTGGTCTGCAAGAGGACACCAAGACCGAAGACCAGTCCATTCTTGGTCTGCAAGAAGATACCAAGACCGAAGACCAGTCCATTCTTGGTCTGCAAGAAGATACCAAACTGAAGACCAGTCCGTTCTGGTCTGCAAGAAGATACCAAAACTGAAGACCAGTCCGTTTTGGAATGCAAGAGCAGGAATCCACCTGAATCCCATTGCAAAGGTTCAGGTGGATAGCATCAGGATGAAAAGACGGTTCAGTTGGTCCCAATAATCAGATCTAAGCCACCATTACTACCTATTGGATCGTCTCTCATCTCAATGGAAAACCTTGTCACTCCATGCTCTTCCCAGTTGCTGGCGCCTTATTTGTTGCACCACACCATAGCTAGGTTAGGCTAGGCTCGAAAAAATCCTAAGTACAAGCACAAGCCAGAAACATTTCAGATTAAAGAACATCTGTTGCAGAAGAAACTGCTTCATCGCCTAGACCAAGCCTAGAAAAGAAGACAGACCAGTCTTTTGGGGGAAGGAATTTCACAGACTGGGTGACACCACTGAGAAAGCCATGCCACGAATCCTTGCTTTCTCCCACTCTCTGCTTTCCACAGCCCTATGAACAGTCCAGGACCCTGGCATCTCTTAAATTATATTCCTTGGCTATATTCCTAAGGACCCTTTTTAAAAAACCCAAACTTGGCAACGCGCCCGTTGCAAAGCTCTCCAACAGAAACCGACCACATGCATTCTTTGGGACTTATTTTATGCACGGGACTAAAATTAATACCCTCTTGTCCATCTGCCTGCCAGTTTTGTGTTCCCAGCCTCTGGAGCGATGGGCAAAGGCCAGTTACGTGGCACGCCGGAAATGTCTGGAAGGCTTTTCATGTTTAGAGGAAATTCCCATACCGTCGGATGTTTGTTTTACTCCGGCAAGCGGAGCGATCGTCGAGAGACTCAGTGTCAGGCTTCTGTATCGGAGGGAAACACATCTGCTCCAAATTTCAGAGGCTCTATCAAAAGGTGCAGAAACCTAACTTAGGCCTGTTACAGACTGGCAAAATAAAGCTGCTTCGGGTCTCTTTGGAGGTATGCTGTTTAAATGATGCATGCATCTGAAGAATCCAGAAGCTGCACCAAAGCTGCCCTCCAGTGCTTAGGAATGGAGTGTGGCTTTGGCGCAACCTCCGGACTCTTAGGACCCATGCACCATTTAAAGAGCATACCTCCAAAGAGATCCAAAGCAGCTTTATTTTGGCAGTCTGCAACAGGCCTTATATTAGTTTTGTAAAATTGGGATATTGTTGTTGTATTGTCTGGACTTTTTATTGTAAGCTGCCTCTGTTGTCTTCCGACAGAGAGGTGGGGTACAAATAAAGTTGTTATTATCATTATCATCATCATTATTATTAGCAATGCCCTTGTACAGAGATGGCAAGAAGATCATCTATTATTTATTTCCCAGTTGCAAAACGGTTTCCCCAAAAGTCCAGAAGCCCTGCCAGAAAGAATAATGGAGTATCAAGAGTTTTGAATCCTGATGTGTTCCTAAGGATTTTTATGCGCAGGTAGACACCTGTGGCTTGTTTGTGCAAAGCCCATCA
Source organism: Sceloporus undulatus (assembly GCF_019175285.1). NCBI lineage: Eukaryota > Metazoa > Chordata > Lepidosauria > Squamata > Phrynosomatidae > Sceloporus > Sceloporus undulatus. The sequence continues at coordinate 2,476,434 of NC_056532.1, read as the reverse complement.
TTTTCGACACAGGCTGAAGGAGAAAATAACTTTCTGACATACAACGCTTAGGGAAAAGCCAGCCGTCTCAAATGGGAAACAGGCCCACACAGATGGAAGATGTATGGCGAACTCATCTTGCCCAAGGTAGTTAACATTAAGCATTAAGGAGCATGGCTTACATTTCTGGCTGCCACAGTTTTACGGCTGTTGCACTGCGTTTGTCACCGCTTTGAAATACGCAGCCTGGTTTTGGGAGGCTACTGCGGCAGAGATCTGGATAATGTCTAGGACTGGACGGCACTGTTGGCTGACAGCGCTTTGCTTCCGGGGACTGGCATTTCTTCCTTTACTGCAAAGATGGATCGCAAAATAGGAGACATATATATCCAGACTCTGGGGGTTTTTTTTGGACTATAGATCACAAAATCCCCAGTGGGAAGATGGGTAGAGGTTTTTCGGGGTCTGTGGCCATGTTCTAGAAGAGTTTATTCCTGACGTTTCGCCAGCATCTGTGACTGGCATCTTTGGAGAATGTACCCCACTCTCTTCCATGCCAGCATTCTCTGAAGATGCCAGCCACAGATGCTGGCGAAACGTCAGGAATAAACTCTTCTAGGACATGTCCACATAGACCGAAAGACCCACAAAAAGCTATAGATGCTGGCCATGAAAGCCTTCGACTTCACGTTCTTCGGCATTATCTTCCTTTGCTTCATCCTTTACATCCTTCATTACATGCCCCTAACTTATCCAATGGGTCAGATCCAAATCCATAACTGTGGCCCCCAAAATCTGCCCTCGACTTGGACGCGAGTTACAGTCGAGTATATATACACAACATTCACCTTAAGAATAAACATTATTTTCCATCTTACTGTAGGTTTTGGTTCATTTCCAAATATTAAATCTCATTTTACATTTTATTACCGCTTATATTTCCTAACTGCCACGCTCTGAGCCTACTTCGCAGGCTTGTTGTGAATGTAGAGATGTGGGAAAACCATGGCTGAAGAAGGAGAGAGTCAGAAGCAAGGTTCTTCCTATTCCTTTAGAGTTTAGACAGACTGTGTTGGCTCAAGGAGGAGGTTTTGAGTGTCGGGAAAAGACCCCAAACGTCCAACTATTTAATTTGTTATTATTGGACCTGTGCTGCCAAGAATGGAGAGAGATGCTTGGTGGACTTTCTGCCCCGTGTGCCAAAATAATTTGGCTGGCTTTGAGCATTACGCACCTTGAATTGGATGGAGAGAGAGGGTCAGCCCAAGTTCCCACTCCGACAGCAAAACGTCGAGGGCCAGAAATGGGTATAAACATCCAAAATGAAATACCTAGCTAATTTTCCTATTATTTCCATCCCTCGGTTTCAGTTTGGATCAAGAGAGCCTTCTCTAGCTATCATAATATGGGAGTAGGAGCCCAAACCATTTGGGATTAGAGAAAGAAAGAAAGGAAGGAAGGAAGGAAGGAAGGAAGGAAGGAAAGAAAGAAAGGCAACAGAAAGGAAAGATAAAATAATGGCACAGTACTCAGCTGTGTAAACGCACCTTGGACATGTCACACTGGCAAACCTCCTCTGAACAAATCATGCCAAGAAAACCCCAGGATAGGTTTGCCTTAGGGTTGCCATAGGTCTTTTGCAAGTCACACTCTCTCAGCCTCAGAGGATTGCAATGGCAAACCTCCTCTGAACAAATCTTGCCAAGAAAACCCCAATATAGGTTTGCCTTAGGGTTGCCATAAGTCAAAAATGACTTGAACGTGCACAACAACAACACACACATTCCTACGTCTAGCTGAGTTCAAGGAATTTTACTTGCAGGTAGGTATCCGGTTAGTTACCTGGGATCGAGGCTGCTGCTGCCACACTGCAGAAATAAAACAGTTTGGCACTACTTTAACCACCAGGGAAGGCTCAATATCACTGCAAACTGTGTTCAAAGTGTAAAAGTAGTTTGTATTCAGTGTGAATTCGAAGGCTTTCACGGCTGGCATCCATGCTTTTTGTGGGTATTTCGGGCTCTGTGGCCATGTTCTGGAAGAGTTTGTTCCTGACGTTTCGCCAGCATCTGTGGCTTCGGCATCTTCAGAGAATGCTGCCATGGAAGAGAGTTGGAGATACATATACACACACACAGTGTGTGAACCTGGGTATATACCCAACTCACTTCCATGCCAGCATTCTCTGAAGATGCCAGCCACAGATGCTGGCAAAACGTCAGGAACAAACTCTTCCATGGCCACAGAGCCCAAAAAACACACTTTGTGTTCAATGTATTTGGGGGAGGAACAGCAGGCTGCAGAATTCAGCCAAGCCAATCTTGCTTTTTTGAGACATTTCCTTCCTATGATGAAACGGAGTTACAGTTTATCTGCCGTTTCCCCGATGCTTTGCAACCTTTGAAACCTACCAAATGTCAAAATACTCAAATACATGGAGTATTTTATTTTTGCAAATGGTCGCCAAAGACACACATAAGTCATGCAAAGGACACACCTGGGTGCTTGAAGGGCCCCTTTTCTCTAAGAAACTAAAACTAACTACCCAGAGCATGAAAAAGTTACTTTCTGGGGAGTAAAGCTTGCAGGATCCCCAAATGCCATAGCCGCCTTAGTAAGGGTGCTCAACAATGGCTCCTCTTCTTCATCCTGGAGAGAAGTGACCAGTGGGGTCCCACGGGGTTTTGTCTTGGACCTAGTGCTATTCAACATCTTTACCAATGACCTGGATGACAGAATTGGGGGCATACTTATCAAATTTGCAGATGACACCAAATTAGGAGGAGTAGCCAATACTCCAGAGGACAGGATCAAAATTAAAAATGACCTGAATAGACTAGAAAGCTGGGCCAAAGCTAACAAAATGAAATTCAACACGGAGAAATGGAAGGTACTGCACTTAGGGCAGAAAAATGAAATGCACAGATATAGGAGTTTGCAAAGGTCTTTGAACTAAGCAATAAACTGTTTTTAAAGGCGGTAACCAAGGCGTTGAACTTGGCCACTGCCACCAAAAATTTTAAGCACATTGTACAGGTCCCTGAAAGTTCGCACTACAACCCAGGGTGGATTCACAGCCCCGCTGGCATGGAACTGCTAGCTACTACTGCATTTCTAAGGGGTTTGAGTTTTGAGTAGCCAGTGTTGTATTATAAATGTTAACCCGTCATCATCCACGGCAGCCTTCATAAGCTTTGAAGGAGAATCTGTAGTCATGAGCATATGTAGATCGCTCTCATTTTTCTCCGTTGCACTTTCCTTTATGCCCAAAGGAGCTCTCACTCCGGCCACAAGCGTTATCGCAAAACCCAGATGCGCCAGAATAAGGAAGTTAAAAAACCCCAAGCCAGCGATCAAACCAACAAACCAACTGTTAATAATATCTGCCAGCAAAGTTTATGTACAACTTTACACCTGGCCCTTTGTGAGTGAGTGCCACTGAGATCCGGAGTGCTTCTTACGTCTGACCGCAAATGATATTTCTCCTTTCGGATAAAGAGACCCTTGCAAAATACAAAATCATAGGAGTTGTAAAGAACCACAAGGGCCATCTAGTCCTATGCAGGGATACACAACGCAACCAAAACACTCACAATAAACAGTTGACCTAAAGTGCACGATGACTAATAAATGGGTCCGAGAGCAAATCAAGCCTGAACCTTCCCAAGAAGCCAAAATATCTAAACCAAATTGAACCTCAAAGATCTCTACGAGATCTCTATACGTACTGATCCTACAAACTGACACGGCTATATTTTTGAACCCCAGTCCTGGAACCCCAGTGGGACTGGTTAAGCTGGTTTTGCCCCATGCCAGCTCCAGTGTGGACACTCTTTGAGAAGCGTTCCCAATGCACTTGTTTTGGAGAAGAGGCTCACATGGATTTGGCCACAGCATTACTTCTGCCCTGACTTGTGGGTCTGTGGGATTTCAGGAGGATGAAGATGGCACAGCTCCCAGCAAACTATTTTGGGCTTGTTCTTTCCCCCCATTATTTTTAACGCTTGGCTGGCTGTAGATATTTATCCGCAGCAATTGCTTCTGCTCAGCGGAGACGGCGGGATCCCATGTCACTGGGGCAGCGGATCCATTCCAGGTTTCAATCCAAACTTTAAAGGCACTGCTTATGGTTCCACACTGAGCCTTCGCTCCCAAATGGTTTCAGCACATTGGAGAGATCATTTGAAAGTCTGGATTTGAGCAGATCCATGACCGCAGCTTGCAACCGCTGGGGGACCTCGGGCATGTCACATATTCTCAGCCCACAAAAAAACAGTTATAGGTTCGCCTTAGGCTCACCTTCCATCGGAAATGACTTGAAGGCACCCAACAACAAGAAACCCCAGACTCATCTCCTATGTATTGTCTCATCTTCTCCCCTTTAGATAAAATACAAATTGGTTAGGAGTTGTGAAGTCAAAGGCTTCCATGGGCGGCATCCATCGTTTTTGGTGGGGTTTTCAGGCTATGTGGCCATGTTCTAGAAGAACATAGAGATAGATAGATAGATAGATAGATAGATAGATAGATAGATAGATAGATAGA
>NC_056532.1:2435122-2471900 GCF_019175285.1 Sceloporus undulatus | reverse complement strand
CAGACACACAGGGTTTGGGGTTTTTTGGGGGGCTATGTGTCCATGTTCTGGAGGAATTTATCCCTAACACGGATTTATCCCTATCCAGAATATGGCCACATAGGCCGAAAAACCCACAAAAAACCTATGGATGCCTGCCATGAAAGCCTTCAACTTCACATTAAATGAATAAAGACTACATAGGGTTGAGTCTGGGGTAGGCATAAACATTGACATAACCTGAACGTACATTTTTTGGTGGCAACGCCAGACTACCCAGATGGCTTTCTCGCCCGACCCCAAAGCAGTAGACACTTACCCAATGATGTAGGCTAGGACCACCAGCTGGATGAGCCGGAAAGTCACCCCGACCTTCTTGTTCCGGACCAGCACCATCCTTGGCGTGTCATATTCAAAGAGGAAAGAGGTCACTGTCTCCATAAACTTCTGCCCCATGGTGGAAAGGACGCTGGCTTGGCGTCTTCTGCCCAGCCCAGGTGGACAACCTTCTGGTGGACCAGTTGATGGAGCCTCTTGTCTCTGCAACTCCTTTGGTTGTGTTTTCTTCTGCCCTTCCCTCTCTCTCAATCTCTCTTTGGGTGTAGCAGTTCACTTACATCTCCTTAGATGGCTTGTGGGTGGGTGCAGATGGGAGGTGTGTAAAAAAGGAACAGAAATCAGACACAAACCAGCACCCGGGACTAACCGAATTGCAGAAAAATACATGCCTGTGCACTATACTCACAACAATCCCTGCAAAGGAGAAGGGAATTCTGCAGGATGCATGCTGCTTCTCTCTTCCAACATCTTGCAAACAAAAATAGGGGCATGCTTGACCTATGCTATTCCCAAAGGTCGCTTCTGGAGAAATGTTGCACTCCTCCTCTGCGGTGCCAAAGGGCTCTGTTCCATCTTTCGTATGTCTTGGTTCCTTGTGTTGGTTTAAAAGCCAAGAGGTTGTTTGCTCTTTGGGTTAAACAGGGATGCGTATGTGTGCCAACATCCTAGAATAGTTGACAAACGCATTCAAAAGGCATACAAGCCAAAGTGGCGTAGCTGTTAAAGTCTTGGTAGTCAGCTCTCCGCATTTGCGGCTATGACTTTTGCGGGTTTGATTACATGCGGGTTTAATGGATATGTTCTCTCTAGGAATCTTGAGGTCCTCCAGCGCAACTCTGCCATAGAGTTGTGATGAAAAACCTACAAGATCCTACAGAAAACACTTCTCTAGACACCTGTGGGTCCTCAACTATGATTTTATGATCAACCTTTGGCAGATGTGGGCCACAGAGTTGCACTGGAAGACCTGGAGATTCCTAGAAAGGTGTTCTCTCAGGCCAAAAGAATAGCGTTCTTTTATTTTCCCACATTTATGGAGCCCCTTCGCCCACTAACCCTAGCGAATGTGGAGGGACCAGTGTACATTGAATCAGAGAGTTAGCATACAATGTTGTCACAGGTATGGATCACACCTGGTGACACCCCACAATTTAAAAGGACAAGTAAGATGTACACATATTAGAACAATCCACATTCCATAGAATCATAGAATCGTAGAGTTGGAAGAGACCCCAAGGGCCATCCAGTCCAACCCCATTCTGCCATGCAGGAACTCTCCATCAAAGCATCCCCATTGACAGATGGCCATCCAACCTCTGCTTAAAGACCTCCAAAGAAGGAGACTCCACCACACGCCGAGGGAGTGTCTTCCAACTGAAACGATGTGCACACATTCAAATAACATCTGTGCACAAACTGTGCACAAAGATGCACAGATCTGAGTCGACAGAGCTGCGCTTTCGAACTTGGGGTTCGAAGACTGAGCAGCTGGACTAGAAAACTGACGTCTCCGTTCAGAAACACTTTTCTGGCTGGAAGTGGTTTGTGGGAACATATCTCCCTCTCGCAGAAAGATCTCCACCAGCTTCTGGTCTATTTCTGAACGCAATGACATTTGAAATGTATGGGAACCATACAGGCCTCCAGACATTATTGGACTGCAACGTCCAGCAGCCCTAGGTTCGCCTTAGGGATGCCATAAGTCGGAAACGACTTGGAGGTACACGGCAACAACAAACAACACACTCCCAGTTTTCAAGCAACAAGCATCTCAACAGAGCGGTGGTTTGGCTTGAACCGTCATCTTTTCCAGGAGCCTGGCAAGAAAACGATGAACAGCGAAGCATTGGTTTTTACAAACCAAAGAGTCTACAGAGGAAGACGAAAAGAGGCCCTTCACTCTTAACGGCATTTAACGTTGTTGTTTTTCCAGGATGCAGCTGGGGAAGGCCTTGCGGTAGATTATACAAAGGGCTCAGCGTCTCCCGCATAGCATTTTTAGTCACGCTTCCATCCAAGTAAAGAAAGTTTGGACGGTTGCTTTTAGTTTCTATTAATTGATTCGCTCTGCGTAAATGGGCACAAGAGGAGGGAGGGCAAAGAAAAAACAAGGCTCTCCTCTCCAATATGCAGCAGGGGACCAAAACATGGCAACGATTTCCAAAGAGGGCCTTTGGAAGCCCTCTACTGCCTCATCCGCATGGCAGAAATAACCCGGTTTGACACCGCTTGAACAGCCATAGCGCTTGGCTATCGAATCCAGGGAGCCATGGCTGTTAAAGTGGTGTCAAACAGGGTTATATCTGCCATGGGCATGCAGCCTACAAGGACAAGGACAGTCAAGAACGCTGGGAGAGAAAAACAGAACGATCTTCACAATGCATTATGGTTACAGTCTCTCTGTGTTGCAATGAAGACTTTGGTTAACGCCAGCAGGTTCACTGTCAGTGGGATGGTGAACCCCCCTCTGGATTATAGTCCAAAGTGTAAATGAACTATCCAAGGGGCTGGTTCCTAGGTCCCAAATATGTTTAAAATTTGGGACTCAAATCTGGAGACTGTCCTCGATGATGCGGAAGGCACAACTGGTATGACATATGCACATGCAGAGAACATCTGTGCACCAACTGTGCAGAAAGATGCACAGATATGTGTCTGCAGAGTTGCACTTTGGCATTGTTCTTGGGGTTGTGGCTATCACAGTGACCAAGCACCTGCACTAGAAAAAGTACCTCTGCGATTGCTGTTCAGAGCAGTAGTAAGCTAAGCTTTTGCAGACTTGGGCCTGTTCCAGACTGCCAAAATAAAGCTGCTTGGGGTCTCTTTGGAGGTATGCTATTTAAATGATGCATGCATCCTAAGAGTCCGGAAGCTGCACCAAAGCTGCCCTCCAGTGCTTAGGAATGGAGTGGGGCTTTGGCGCAACCTCCGGACTCTTAGGACCCATGCGTCATTTAAAGAGTATACCTCCAAAGAGACCTGAAGCAGCTTTATTTTGGCAGTCTGGAACAGGCCCTGGTCTACTTCATCAGACAACAGAGGAAGTAGTGCTAGCCTATAAAAGCTTATGCTACATCTTCTTTTGCACAGTTAGTTTCAACGGTGCTACAAGATCCCTTTGCATGATCTTCCCACATGTGCACACGGATCTCTTCGTTCCTTCTTGCTCTTTGCTACTCCGCACATCATATATCCGGTTCAAAATCACGAGCCAGAGTCAAAAACCTCAGCAAGGACTGCAGAGGAGACAGTAATGGAAGTGCGAGAACAACACAGTTAACCAAACTTATATCCGCTTTACCAATCCTGGGGAAAAGCTTTCAAAGCTACATTAATTTTCATTTGCAAAAAGAAAGGTAACTCGTCTACCTTCTGTAGCTACGTTGCCGAAACGCAACAAAGCCCTATTTGTTGTGTAGATGTGCATCCATGCAAGAGTGATCCAATGTGCATCGGGCACCTCTGATGGGCATTGGGCACTTCTGACACACATTGGGCGCTTTCAATGCACACCAGGCACCTCTGTTGTGTTATGGCACCTCCTAGTCAGTAGCCCTGATCCATAAAGACCACAAAAACAATGACCACACAGGATCTACATAAAGCCAACCTAGAAGAAATCGAAATAAAGAGTTCTCCTTCTTTGGATCAAACTTTGAGAAGATGACTTGGAAAATGGAGGAGTGACGATAAGAGGAAGGAACAGCAACCGTCTCAGATATGCAGATGACACCGGACTACTAGCAGGAGACATCACAGGCTTGGAACAATTATGAAGGAAGGTCACAGAAGAAAGTGCAAAGGCAGGTAATGAAAACAAAACTAAGCACGGAGGAGCTATAACCGTTCTGCACACTTAGCAGATGCTGAATGGACGCCCAAACGTTTCCTAGTTTGATGAACACTCTCATTGCCACCAGATCCCAAAGACTTGGCCACTACGGATCAGGAACAGAAGACATCCGATTATATTGAATAAGAAAACAGCGTGGATTGGCTTTCTTTAGACTAACCCGATGGACCCGAGATGCTTTGAACTGCAACTCCCATAACTGACCACTGGCAGTACTAACTGGGATCAAACGTTGTCCAAAACCATCACCAGGTCAGGGCAGCCTGCCATTGCTTTCATTGCACAAGAGGTCGGATTTTACGACACTCTTTGCTGTTAAATTTAGACATCCCACTTTCTCCATTGTCACTGCCTTGGCATGGCTGGGTCACGGCACCTTCCTTAGAAGGCTTCGTTTCATCCCGTCCGGTTACGACTCATTCCCTCGCTTTATAAGGCCTGCCTGCTGCTCTCGATGGGCAGATTGTAAAAGGCTGTCAAGGGGTTTTGAAGCCGGCCTCAGGCTCCCTGATCCGATGCTTATCTGGGTCTCTTTTTCAGCATTAAGGCAATGTCACATCGATGAACCCATTATCCGCCTGATCTGTTTTTCCTCCAGGCTTCAAAGGTGCAAATCCAACCATTTCAAATGCATTTCCCAGCCAGGCTATTTAAAGGGACCGACCGCCTTCGTTCCTTCTCCCTTCCACAGAAATCTCCTGAACATCTTCCAGTACTTACGGGGAAAAGAAAGCCAAGGACTAATCGATTAGATCAGGTCTTTGACTGACTAGTGGCCCATATCTGGCATGTACTGAGCTCTGAGGCAGAACCGTCGCCATGCAAACAATGGATAAACATGGTTCAGTTCCTCCGTCCCTTTTTGAGAAGTGGATGTGCAAATCTGGGGTTTCAGGATGATGCATAAAATGGGAACCTGATGGTGCCTGATTCAGATGTAAACCTCACTATGGAAGTAGTTAGATACTTCTCGCTGAGATCCTCCACCGTCTGATGCATCTATGAGGATGGACCTCTGTGGTCACAGCTCCGTCCGCTGACTGTTGTTGTTGTTATCTGTCCTCGAATAGACCTCAACTCATGGTGACCCTGTGCATGAGACATCTCCAGGACCTTCTGTCCTCCATTGCTTTGTTTAGGTCTTCTAGATTCAGGCCCATGACCTCCGTAACTGAGTCCATCCATCTGCTGCGTTGTCCTCCTCTCCTTCTGCTGCCTTCTACCTTTCCTAGCATTATCACTTTTTCCTGGTGTCCCAATGTATGTTGAGATCAATGCTTGCCCCACTTTACATTGGTCCCGATGCACATCACTCATTTTGTCATCTCTCCTAAACAACAACAACAACAACAACAACAACAACAACAACAACAATGCAAAAGCAGCCCTTTACTGGATATGGACGTTATGGAACTGTCCGATTCTAATTCCCACAGATGCGAGTCCACTTACAAAGATATAAGTCCGCAACAGTATGCCGATCCTCTCTAGTGCAACTCCTTTTTTAAGGTTACATTTGAAATGAAACTGGATTGTATTCTTGTTGCTGAAGATTGCCATTTTATTACAGGTAACTTGCAACTACTTGGTAACTTATCCCTCGGAAGCTTCAATAGTATACTCTTGGGAAGCCACTTTGGAACAGGTTTCACCTTAAAACAATGATCCCCAAACTTTGATCCTCCAGATGTTTTGGACTCCAGTTCCCAGAATCCCTATTTGTCAAGTTGGCTGGGAATTCTGGGAGCCGGAGTCCAAAACACCTGGAGGACCAAAGTTTGGGAATCGCTACCCTGAAAGATGCATCAGACCCATTTCCAGTGAATGAATAAATCTGTCCAAACCACATCTGTTCCTTCCTGGCAACATATTTTACCTTGAATTATTCCATAGTGAGAACAGGGTTAATGCTTCTTGGGTTTGTCACAGAGGCGGCTTTCCCCAAATCAAGGAAGAGACAGCAAAGGGGATGGCATTATTCAGACCCCGTTTCACAGCCAAGGAGTGCTGTCAAAGCAATAAGGTTACATGCCTTCAATCTGAGAATGAGACCAAATTGGGGAAGTATCCACAGGGAGAAAGAGGCATTTGTTCAAACAGCTCAAAGCCATTTTGGAGGAAAGCAAAACAGAAACCCAAATAACTTGGACTCAGACCTCGCAATAAATAACTGTGGCCAATGGCTTGAAAAATAAGTCAAACATAACCACATCCAACATTGGTCCTTGGAATGGTTCTAGTGCCCACAAAGGGAATGCACCCTAAAATGGTCCCTTTTAGGCCACGTTCCAACAGAGGGGTGTGCAAAGTGTAAAACCACACCCGCGTAGTTAGACAGTGGCCTGTATATTGGATTGCACCTTTGCACAACAGAAGTCATAACAATTCACAACTCACCTTTCTTCTCTGAAGATGCCATCCACAGTTGCTGGCAAAATGTCAGGAATAAACTCTTCTAGAACATGGCCACAGAGCCCAAAAAACTAACAAACTACAGTAGTATGGATGCCGGCCACGAAAGCCCTTGACGTCACAACTCACATTTCCATTGTGCAATGGGTAATGGACCCCTAGTCAAAGAGCACAAGGGGACACACTTAGCATGGTGTCTCGAAAAGCGCAAAGGTTTGCACACTGGCAGAACCCTACTTGTGCAACCATAATGAAGCTATGACCCTAAAAAGTGTTATGGTCGAGGTGGGGTAACTTATGCTGATAGATATCGGCAACAGGATTCTAGACTTAGGAGGCCTCCTTAGATGCCTTTAAATCTTGGAATCATTGACCTGTTACAGACTGCCAAAATAAAGCTGCTTTGGGTGTCTTTGGAGGTATGCTATTTAAATGACGCTTGGGTCCTAAGAGTCCGGAGGTCGCGCCAAAGCCACACTCCATTCCTAAGCACTGGAGTGCAGCTTTGGTGCAGCTTCTGGATTCTTAGGATGCATGCATCATTTAAACAGCATACCTCCAAAGAGACCCCAAGCAGCTTTATTTTGGCAGTCTGGAACAGGCCATAGACTGGGAAGGGGACCCTTCATGTACAACCCTAGATTACTATTGTTGTTAAATTACTGGTGTATCTCAAGACAGACGCGACGGGCAAAGTTGGCATCTGCAACATCTGGTGACTACAGATCTCTGTTTACCTTGGGTGGGAAGGAACGACTCTCTATCCATGTGTCAAACTCTCAGGGAAACCAGCCTACTCAAATATCATGCGGAGAGTCTATCTCTGTTTAGGGTTTCTGTTGTCTTGGTGATGAAAATCCACAGCACAGCTACAAAAACAAGAAAGAAATCAATCTGATCAAACACAGGCAACTGTTAAGATAAGCATCCAGGCATCAAGGGTTGGGCTTATCAACCTCATATCTTGCAACGGCTCACAGATGAAAACCAGGACACATGTGGCCAAGCTATGTCACAGTGCAAAAGTTAGTAAAGAGGAGAAACACATAAGTTTGCTCTTGCCTGAGCCTCATAGGAAGGGAACGATTCTGTCCCCTTCTCTCCTTTCACCGCTGCTGGATTGAGCGCTGACTACTTTTGTACCTTGAATTCAGTTTGCAGCCATTGAAGTAAGCTGAGATGAAGAGAGAAAATGGGAGAAACTGGGACGTTTTAAAGACAGGTGAAAAATCCAGGACAGCGGAGGATTAATTGGGAGCATCCCTGACAAACCTGGACCTGTGCAACCAATGATAGCTTCTTGTCGATGACATCTCTTTGACATCCTTCCATCCAAGTACTAACCAGACCTGACCCTGCTTGGCTTCCAAGACCAGACAGGATCTGGTGACTTTAGGGGATTTAGGGCCTTAACTCAAGTACGAACACTAAATCCATAGGATTTAACAAGTCCCAATTCTAGGTGAGGTTAACATGCATACAGATTTAAGACAGAGGTAGACATCGCGCGTCTCTCTGGTCACAGGAACCCTCAAAACCATGTCTGGTGCCAACAGGAGGACCTCTCCAGATGACCCTCTGTATGTGTTTTCTGATGGTCTTAGGCAACCCCTGTGAAAGGGTCGTTCGATCCCCAAAGGGGTTGCAACCCACAGGTTGGTCTGGACTATATGGAAATGTGACTAACTACAAACCTCTGGATCTTGCCTTGACTTGCCTTGCCAGCTGAAGACCAAGAGCAAACCCCAGCTGACAAAAGAACCTGTTTTCAGTGCAAACAAATCCGACAGACTTGATGCAGTTGATGGAATAAATCTGAGTTCCAGTTCTGGGAAAAGAGCAGGATACAAATCAATATAATACTACTACTACTACTAATAGATTGCAAGGGGAAAAGGTGCATACCACAAGCCTTTGTCTCATCTCCTTGTCTTTGTCTCATCTCCTTGTCTACTCCCAGACAATTGCCACGGATCGCCGTTGAGAAATACAACCTTCGATGTTTTCATGTAAAGCAAACAGCGCCCATTGGAAAAGCATATTTGCATTCCAGGGCTGGACACGGACCATAAAGGCAAAACAGTTGTGCAAGAACCATACCTGAAATATCAATATCCTGGAAGGAAAGGGATGATTCTCATGAATAGCGTGACTAAATAAGGTATGAGCCCAAGGCATCTTATGTAAGGACAGTGTGAAGTAGTGGTTAGTTAGAGTGTCGGAGTGGGACTCTGCAGAGCCAGGTTCGAAGGGAGGGCTTGTTCATCCCAGTCCAGAAAAAGTGACACCTCCCAGTGCAGCACTTGCCTTCTTTTCCATTTCAACTGGATCAGGCTTTTTGTTCCGGATCATGAAAACCGAGTGCCATTTGCCAATAGCGTATCGGATCAGGATGTTGGAAAGAGTGCACTAACTGCACCATGGCAGTCAAAGCAGTCTCAAACCGCATCAGGTCTGCAGTGCGGACGCAGCCGTAGGCAGCTCCTTTCGATAAAGCCGCGGAGTAAGATCGCTCTATGGACAAGCCATTAGTGCATGAAGTTTTGAAGTGGAAAAGCTGTGTGTCAGGCTTTTACTACTACTGTATATTTTTCAAAGAAGAAGTAATTCATAGTCAGTCGGGGAAATAAATAATAATAATAATAATAATAACCCACTCCGAACAACAGAAACGTGAGACAGAGCGAATGAAGAATAGGTTTTCTTTCTGTTTCTTAAAACAACTCGGTCGGAACCACACAGTTTCTATAAAGAAGTCCCCTCCCTCAATCCCTCCCTCCCCAAAAAAAGCTCCATATTAAAATCCCTCGGATACAATTATATATTAAATACAGTTAACGACATTTCATGCAAAGATTTCTCTTCCGCTCTGTACAGCCCCAACCGACTCAGTAGTATAATATTCAATAGTCTATACATTCCCAGAGGCCTGGCGACAGTCCCAGTGTCTGAATTTAACATTTCACTTTCATTTTATACAATGCTGGTGATAAAAAAGAAGGGAAGGGAGGACCCCGCGCATGCTTTCGGCGTGTACCTTCCAAAGGATTGTCACGTTAAACGCCGTCTCTGAAGACATTCAAAAGTCAACAGGTTTCCTTTTCAAAATTAAAAAAGAGGGAAACAATCACGGATGAACTCGGAGGGAGAGTTTTAGTTTCCGACCTCTTGAAACGATAGTGTAAGTGCTTTAATATATGGCTTACTCGTAGTCTTGCGGGGAATAAAAAGGCCTTACAGTGTAATAGAGCAATCCTATAAGGTCTACTCAGAAGGCCTGGGAACTGAGCGATGCTTAAGTGAGCCTAGCATTGCAACCTGTACATTTCTATTTAGTAGCAAGCCTTGGGAAGTGTAATGGAAAATATCTCCCTCGTGGCGAAGTGGGTTCATCTATTGCTTTGGAGCAGTGAATTTACACTCATTTTTAGAGGAGATCTTTTTTGAGCTATTTGGGGATATCTCCCATGTCAGTGGGGCAATGAATCCGCTCCAGGTTTTCATCAAGGCTTTCAAAGTACTGATCTCCATCCCTGGACAGCTCTTTCTAAACCTTTCCAAAACCTGGAGCGGATTCATTGCCCGACTGACACAGGAGCCACTGTTTCGCTGTGTTAAATCTGAAGACAGCCTGGCAAAGCCCAGCACGGATTTACACCCTAAAACAGCAAAGCCACCAGTCCTTTACATTCATATGTATATATAATAAAAGACACATAAACATTCACAATCAAAATGGGAATGGATCCTGGTTTCAGTGTCATGGCTTTCCCCTGATACTCTTATCTTTCTGTTTCTTAATAGATAAGACCTTTGCAGAAAAGGTTCCCCATTTATGATTTTCTAAATAGGGAAAGATTCCAGCAAATGAGAAACCCTATGGGCACCAATTTAGATGAATGCTTTTTATTATGCTGTTCCATTTGTCCAATGATGACAACATGGAAAGGATACATCCCAATGCTCTGTTGCCTATCGGATTTGGCCATTGGATGATGCCAATCCAAGAAGCAGGAATGAAAACAACTGTGGGCAATGGAAATCAATAACCGATCCTTTCCCACAAAGAGATGAGCATCAATAGTGTTTGCAAAAAACATTCTGGGGGGAATGTTTTCATTCATTTTGCAGAGGAGGTGCATTGAAGGTGCAACCCTTGTTAGGGGTACTAATGTGCCCCCACAGTTGCCCAGCTCCCATTCACACAAAATATATCCTGGAGCCCCTTTGAAACGACAGATTTATCATAGCATGAGCTCTCCTGGGTTACTATGCCCTTCCTCAGGTGCAAGGCTCCTACTGTATCTGCACTAAATTCAAGCTGCTAGTCTCCAACGGCGCACCATTGGCGCACCACTTCCCCCTTTTTTCTCATGCCGGAAAAGCTTCCCACAACTTCCTCCCCGAAACACATTTTCTTATACGTTCATATATATGGGCCCAGGTTCTCGTTATAAAATGGCCAATTCGTGTCACGGAGAACAACATTTTCAATGCAGAGAAAAGCCAACATGTTGAGCAGGAAAGTAGGCTAGGCTCCTTCTCCCTGACTTCCTAGCTTTCCCCAAGCAGGGAGTCCCTGACTCTTGAACTCAACCAGCTGCAAAGCAAATGCCTACAAGTGTCACAGGACCAATCTTTGCAAATGTGGCTGGGATGTGGCTGTTCCATGCGGCAGGCCATGCCAACCTTTTCTGCTCACAAATATTTCTCACGATGGGCCTGCAGTTGACCTGCAACCATCTCCCCAAATCCAGAGCTGTCTGGACTCTAGAACTTGGAAACCTGAGGCATGTGAGTCTCTAACAAGCTCTTGCAACAGGGAGGAAACTACAGGTAACTTATCAGACCGGTGGAGAGGGGAAAAGGTCCCAAGATGGAAGCAGATCACTGGGTCACTTTAAGCTTCCAGGTGAGAGCATCAAGACGTCCCACTCCTGTTTCTCCTACTGTCAACAGACTTTGCCCCAAAAGCCATCTCCATATTCCCTATCCTTACCGGGAGCTGTGTCTAACCAATGAAAGCTGGTGGCTTCCAAGTCAGGGGTGCAATGAATCCATGCCAGGTTCCACTAGAAACATCCAAGCAGCCATCCAAGCCTACCCTCAAAACAGGTTATGGGCCCAGGAGAGTCAGGAATAACGGATTCACCACACTCTTGAGCTGCAAGCCTACCAGCAACAAGGATTTATCGTGGTTGCATGCTGGATCTTCCTGACAAAATAGGGAATTCAGTCGATGCTCATTCTTCTTACCCCTGCGGCCCCATGGGTTCCTGCAAACCAGCTGGAAAACTCCACAGAGCTGGTTATCGGGGAGATAGAAAAATGGAAGTGGCCGCCTGTGCAATATAGGATTTAGCTCATCCCATCCCTCATCCTGAAACTCATCATCAACTTTGACTTCCCTCCACTTCAAGTTAAGAAAATCATATTATTAGGGCAGCGAGGAAGGAAAGAGCAGGGAGGAAATAAGAACATTACGGGGTGGGAAAGACCTAAAATTCTTCAGAAGCAGACCTCTAAGGATCCAGCTACCGTGCCCCCGTTGCAAAGCAAAGGCTACCCCCGCCCGGCACCCACCCCAAACCCATAATTTAGCTGTCCAGTATTTGCACCAATATGTACAGAAAAACAAAAGAGCTACGTAACAAAAACCGGAAAAGGAAAAGGAAGAAAAAACA
Organism: Sceloporus undulatus; assembly: GCF_019175285.1. Classification (NCBI taxonomy): domain Eukaryota; kingdom Metazoa; phylum Chordata; class Lepidosauria; order Squamata; family Phrynosomatidae; genus Sceloporus; species Sceloporus undulatus. The sequence goes on along the minus strand of NC_056532.1, from coordinate 2,459,633 downwards.
ACCCAAAACAAACCAACGAAAAAGAAAAAAAATCAGTTTTTCATTTCACCCGCATTGAGTCCGAGACTTCAAAAAATCAAAACACATGCATATTCCTTGGTGGCTTTTGGTGATGTTCAAGCATGCAAATTCTTCCAAGTCCCAGTTAGGAGTTACGCAGGGTTTCTTTTGCGGAGGGACGGAGCGTCCTTTGCGCCATTCATGCCTTGATCTCTTTGCCTGGAGAGAGAGGCAGGAAAGGTCTGTCAGCATTTAAAAAGACTCAAATCTATTTCCCTACCTCTCCTTTAGCCTGGAATGGCTGGCATCTCCTATATTAGTGGAGATCTACTTCAGGCTTTCGTATAGGGATGGGCAAAGTGCAGACCCAGGACTGTTTTTGAGGGCCAATATTTCCCCAAACTTTTTCAAGGGGATATAATAATAATAATAATAATAATAATAATAATAATAATAATAATAATATATTTATTTATAGCCTGCCTTTCCCCGAAGGATCAAGGTGGGTAACGGTCATAAAATGTCACAATAACATTAATTAAACATACTTCCCTATGATCACTATAGGTTTTAGAGTGCATTTCCACCATGTTGGGAGGCCTTCTGTGCCAATTGATGCCCTTTCTGAAACAGCAAGTGACTTCTTGTAGCTTCCAGTTGTTAAAACCAAGGCCTATCCTGAGTCTAAAATGTCTCAGGAAAGCTCGAAAGCATGGCAGGAATGGCCTCCATGTCTGCTACTGGGTATTTGGGAACGAAATCATTTGATTCTTTGGTGAATGAGTGATTTAGCTTGGTATAAACCAGCTTCCTAAATCCTCCCATCCAGAGTTGGCTGAAAATCCTAGTTAGGATGTAGCTAAAAATCCACAAATCTCCTTAAATCAATTGTGACATTCAGACAGGACAACAAAGGAAGCACCCTTTGTCTGCCGACGAAACCTGCTCCTTCGGAGACCATAAAAGGTCTGGGTGAGCATAACCGCCAATTCCCCCAGCAATTCATTAATACTGGGCACAGAATAGACATTGCGTTTGCCTTGGATCTGGGCAGCCTGGCACCCAGCTGATCTATAATATGTCCTTGTAGGGCAATCCCTCTTTTTCTCTTGTTACCTTAGAGCCAGATCCCTGCATGGGAAGGTGGAAAGAAAGGAGCGCTTTTCATTTATTGGGCCCCAGGGTCCATTTGACATCATGGGTTATTCAATAAAGAAGGTGTAAGGCTGAGAGGAAGGCAGACTGGAGGGATCTGGGATCCTCACTGTCTTCCATTAGTTTTTAAACATACTAAACAAAACATGGCTGAGAAAGTCCACCTCTAATTTCCCCTTTTTAAAATTAAGTTTTAAGAAGGTGCTACAGGCTCCTTGGACTGCTTCAGAGCATATCCGACATCCATAAGGGCTAGAAGCTTGGTTTTTCAACATCTGGAGCTGAGGATGGTCAATGCAGGCATATATGTGGGATGGGAAAGCTCAGCGTATGAGTATGTGCTCTTTCTGGCAGATGCTCTCCTCGGTCTCAGGGTCTTTGCTCCACATCTCCTCTTACCTGGGATGCTCAGCCTGGGGTTTTCCATATGTAAAGCAGAATGAACATGATCCATGGATTATAGGATCACTTTTGGCTCCTCCGAGATTCCAGAGGACCTCTCTGCGCCTGTCATTTTCTGGACAAGCTGGAGTGACATCCCTCAGACCTGGTTGCTTTTAGAGGAACATCAGGGACCTCACTGTTTGGTGGAAAAGAAGCTCACTGGGATTGCATTTTGAAGTTGAATCTGTCTACTGTGGCTCCTCATAGGGCATGGTTTCCAGACCCCCTTCACCATTTTCGTTGCCCTCCTTTGGACACACTTCAGTGTCTCCACAACCTTTTTAAATTGTGGTGCCAGAACTGGAAACAGTTCTTACACAATGCTTGCGATTGAATATGGGACTTTCGGCACCTTTGTCACTGAGCTACGGACACGGTGCTAACTTGTCGCCCTCCAGATGCTGTCGGATTGCAGCTCCCATCAGCCCTTTGTCACGCTCCTTTGGACTGCTGGTAAAATACACAACCTACATGTTGCTGGTGCTTGGAACAAAGGCTGTTGCTTCTTCCTAGGCGTAGGGCCATCCCTGGTCACTGACGGACTTCAGGGATCCAGGCTTTCCCTTTCCCTGGGAGAGGGCAATGAAGGCTGCTCCTTCTTCCTTTCCTGGCTAACAGAAGCCCAGCTGAGCAACAGAGCTCAGCTGGGCAAAGACACTGAGCAAGGAGGTACTAGATATCTCCTTGTGCAATGCCCTCCTAAGTTATGATGCTGGTGTAAGTGGGAGTATTAGTCACCCACAGATTAGCTAATGGCGAAGGCCCATGGGAGTTATCATTCAGCAAGGTACAGAGAACGACAAGTTGCCCATATGTGGTCCAGAGGGCACTGATCCAGGTCTATCCCCTATGATTCTGTAAAACAGTGTTGCCAATGTTCCCGATGGTTCATTCAATGGGATCCCTTGGTGTTCAACCCAGGTTTATGAAATGTGCGAAAAGACTATTAGGAGTGCTAGAAGAAACACTTTACAACCAAAAAGTCTGTGCTCAGTGATTTCGGCATCGTGTGCAAATCACGTGGCGTTCCCTCCCCAGGGAAACTCGCCTGGCACCTCCTCTGCCCTCCGGTGCCAGCCAGGCAAAGCCCTCTCTCTTTTCCCAGACCTGTTAAAATGTCGGCCAAGGCTGAGATTTATTTTCTGCCTTTAAAACCTTACCCTGTTTTAAATCTTGATGACTTGGTGGTGTTTGGCGATCTTGCTTTTATGACCTTTTTCATTTTATGGCTTTCTCCTAATGCCCTGAAAGTGATGTTGATATTATATATGTGTGTGTATTCATATATGTATGTATGTATGTATATAGTCATATCTATCTAGCTCCATATACATACACACACTTATGTTTTATTTTATTATTTATTTGCTTTATTTATTATATGTCTGTGATCGAACTTAGAAAGTCCTATTTTCGGACTGCGGTGTCCAAATCCCCCAGACGCTGTTTAAACTGTTTGGGGCATTTTGGGATTCTGAAAGTTTTAAGCTAGAAATAGCTTTTTCAAGATTTCTTTCTCTATGTAGGATCTCTATGTGTATATGTACACACATATAATAATATAATAAGTATAATATCATGAAGCTGCTACGTACGCACATATAGATGAACCGACTTGCGTTTGCTTATGGCTGCTTGTTTTGCAAAGCATCCTCTCTCCAAAGTAGTCAGGTGTATATATGATTTCACCAAAAGCAGGGCTTGGGAAAAGTTGCCTGACTACTAGAAGACACTTGATGGTCAGTGGCCTTCTTAAGCTGGGGATTCTGGGAGCTGTAGTCCCCAAAAGCAACTTTCCCAGGCTCTGTGCCGACAGAGCTAGTAGACGGGCAAGACTTACCGTCTAAATGGTTGCGAGAGAGGTACTTCAGGCCTTCGTCCAGGAGAATCACCGGCAAGGAGATTTTCAACACAACCACCCATTGGGGCCAGCTAAGCGGCGTCACTTGAAAGATCAGCTGCAGAAGGAAAGGAAGAGCAAAACATGGAATTATGTGCTTGCAAAATCCAGAAGTGGGTGCTCTGGAATTCTGGGAATTCTAGCTTTGCTGTCAGAGAGCTCTCCTGCCGCAATGGCAGAATTCCACAGCATTGAGCCAGGGCAGATAAAGCGGTGTCAAACTGGATTATTTCTGCAGTGCAGAGGCAACCCCAGAAACAAGCAGAAAAATGAGTCCAGATCATGTCATTGCAGGCCATCAGGGGATCAGAGGAGAAACAAACAAACAAATAAATATATCAAATCAAATCAAAAGGCCACAAGAACAAGGCCATTGCCAAGCCAATCCTGAAAGCGAAGAAGGTAGGAGGATGGTGGTATCGGGGGGTCAAATCCTCCTCTCTCAAAGTGCAAGCATCACTACTTACAGGCAAAGGCTTCACATAAAGGATCAGGAAATGGAGGGCCATGGAGACAACTATGGCACCCAGGAGCCAGATGTTCAGCCAAGGGGGCATCCGGAGCAAGGACTGGTTTTCGGAGACACTGCGGAAGAGAGAGACGGCAATGAGTTCCTGCAATCCCCTGCTCCTGTTGCATGCCTCTGAAGTTGAACCATCCTCTATTTGAAACTAGGGTTGCTTGCAATGGTATCAGAAGAGCAGGCACCCTACCCATACAAATTCATGCACCCACCAGCCTTTTGTGCCCGGACTTGCCCACTCAGGGTAGAGACCGAACGAGCGAAAGAGCAAGTGAATGAAATATTCTGAGATTTTTCTTCTCATACCCAGATATTATTTGGTTTTCTTTTGTATTCGTTCGAGGAGGGAGGGAGATGTCTGACGGGGGACGCCATACCTGTTGAGCGCGTTGCACATCTCAATGGTCACCAGCACCGAGAGCGCCATGGTGGTCGGATAGCGGGATTCGAAGATTTGACAGTCGACGTCTTCAAAGATGGGGTTGTCCTCTGTGCATCTCATAAAGTTCCTCTGCCAGGTGGAGAACATAACCACAAGAGGTTTCACCCTCATTTGTTATATGACTATATAACCACATTACTGACATGGAGTTGGATCTACCAACCACTGTGGTCAGTCTGTCTTCCCTTATGGCTATATTGCCCCATTCCAGTTATATACAACGCCCAGGCTGTGAAAGCCATTATTCTTATAGCTGAAACAGTAACCATCTGTATGAATGAATGGAGATAGCAACAGAAAGCTAAAGGGAAATGGAAGCAGCCCACTGAGAACTGGATGGTTACCCAAGGTGGCACCTATTTGGGATGGATGCCAAGCTCAGACATAACATGGTTACTTATAATGGACTGTTGTTTGGGCATCAAGGTTGCAACATGGTTAAACCCATAGGGTAACCTTGGGCAAGTAATGGGGATATTGTGATTTAAAAGGGGCTAACTGTGAATTTTTAACATATTTATGTCATATAAGTTACCCATAATTGTTAATATTAAACTTCTGTTATTCGATACAATTCATTGTATATTAGTTCTATGGCACTTTTATGTGTATTGTTTTATTACTTTGGTTTTCGCAATGGCCATCGGCCAAAAGCAATAACGATTGATTGGTTCACCTTAGGTTCACCATGGCAGGGGATTGGACTGGATAGCCCATTGTGGTCTCTTCCAACTTTATGATTCTATGATAAGTTGGAAACAACATGAAGGCACACAACATCAACAACAACAACTTACCAGCTGATAGAAGCTAACTTGTGGTCCTTCAGTGTCATACAGGAACCACCAGGTAGCTGCACCCACAGTCGCAAATCCAACATACACTGCAAGGGAAGGGGAATATGAGAGAAAGGAAGGGAGGAATAATCCAGGATGACACCACTTTAATTGCTAGGCTCAAGGCTATGAAATTCTGGGAGTTGTACTTTGTTGTGGCACCAGACAGAGAAGGCTCAACGTATCACAAAACCACAGTTTCCAGAATGCCACAGCATTAAGCCATGGCAGCTAAAGTGGCGCAGAACTGGATTATTTATGCAGTGCGGATGCAGCCCATACTGTGCTGCTTCTTTTGGGAGGTGGTTAACCTCAGCTACATCCTGCAGGCAGCTTCAGGTCATGTCTGGTACAGCTGTGCAGATAGTAATGGTAATAGTAAAGATAGTAAAGCCAACATATTACATCCCTACCTGTTATACCCTTCCGTGTAAGACCCTTACACAGATCTTACACAGGGTCTAACACAGAAGGGGTATAATAGGTAAGATCTGAATATCTTAAAATCCAGATGGGTTTGTATAGGAGGCCTTGGTCTTCAGAATTGAGGCCCAGCACTCAACTGCGTTGATGGACCTGTCCTATTGGTGATGAACATGGACGATGAACATCTCAGTTCCCAGGACCCTCACCTCCGATAGCAAGGTAGCGGAAGAAGAGCCAGCCGCTGATGAGAGGCTCTCGCGGGTTCCGGGGAAGCTTATCCATGATGTCGAGGTCGGGGGGATTGAAACCCAGAGCCGTTGCCGGAAGACCGTCCGTCACCAGGTTCACCCACAGCAGCTGGACAGGGATCAATGCTTCAGGGAGACCCAAGATGGCTGTCAGGAAGATGCTGGAAAGTAGAGGCACAAATGTTTGGACACGAGTGGTTTGGAGGATGCTGATGTTTCACCAGAGCCTTCTCAGGCAGTTGGGCTTGGCATCCACTCTGGGTTTTATTCCAGGCTTTACCTAAAGCTAATAAGGCTACCTTAGAGCTGTTTTGTAGATAGGGTTCGGCACTTGCTTTACAGTCGGGAATAAAAACCTTGAGCAGAACAGGAATGTAGATCTTCAACTATTTCATCCTCACATTCAAGGATGAATGATGTACACATTTTTCTTGCCACCACAGGAGAAAATCATAGAATCGTAGAGTTGGAAGAGACCCCAAGGGCCATCCAGTCCAACCTCCTGCCATACAGGAACTCTCAACCAAAGCATCCCCGACAGATGGCCATCCAGCTCTGTTTCAAAGCCTCCAAAGAAGGAGACTCCACCACCCTCCAAGGGAATGTCTTCCTCTGTCAAACAGCCCTTACTGTCAGGAAGTTCCTCCTAATGTTGAGGTGGAATCTCTTTTCCTGCAGCTTGCATCCATTGCTCCATGTCCTAATCCCTGGGGCAGCAGAAAACAAGCTTGCTCCAGCATGACATCCCTTCAAATACTTAAAAAGGGCCATCAGTTTTGGGCACCACAATTCAAAAAGGATGTTGAGAAGCTGGAATGTGTCAAGAGGGGCAACTAAAATGGTGCAAGGTCTGGAAACCATACATCCCTATGAGGAGGGACTTGGGGAACCGGGGATGTTTAGCCTGGAGAAGAGACGGTTAAGGGGCGATATGATAGCCCTGTTTAAATATTTGAAGGGATGTCATATTGAAAGCTATGTTCAATGTTTGGAGAGCCAGAGGTGCTCCAGATGTTGTTGAACTCCAACCTCCATCAACCCCAGCAAGACGTTAGGAACGATGGGGGTTTCAGTCCAACAATTTGGAGGGCCACAAGCCTCTTTCCCTGTCCTATCCTGCTCTGATGCAGGAGACTAGTGCTCCTTACCAGACCACCTCTCCCACGTTGGAGGAGATGAGGTAGCGGATGAACTGCTTCATGTTGTTGTAGATGGCTCGGCCCTCTTCCACCGCAGCGACAATGGTGGAGAAGTTGTCATCGGACAAGACCATCTCAGCAGCTGACTTGGCCACGGCTGTGCCAGAACCCATGGCGATGCCAATTTCGGCTTTCTTCAAAGCTGGGGCATCATTCACGCCGTCGCCTGTCTGGGGGAAGCAAAGGCGCAAAGGGAAACATAGTTGTTTTGTCTGGCATCCTGTTCCCCCAGATGATGAGAAATCTAGACACTTCCCACAGAAAGGACCAGGCTGGTATCTTCCCTTTCAGTGGGGCAGTGAATCCAAATCTGCCAAAGGGCTACTCAACGTATGGAAATAGGCTTCAGTGCCTTTAAAGTGTAGGGCAAAACCTGGAGTGAATGCCCTACTCCACCAACACAGATGCCTCCAGTCACCTTTGGGTAACAATAGGATACATGGGCAATAACCTTGGCTTACTGGCAGACCTTGGAAAGGTTACCTCTTGGATTCAGCTATTGTGGGAGATTCAGAGGGTTGGAGATCCAGACAGGAATTACTGGGAGCTGTTATTCCAAAAGTCACTTATCCAAACTCTGCCCACTGGTGTTTCCTTGCATTTAGTAGTCAGAGGCATTTTGCCATGAGATTACCAAAGAAGTGTCTGCATTATTGCTTTTGTGTATTTGGAGAATGCTCAAACTATAGCTTGTGGGTTCACCCCTCCGGGAAGGAACACAACCGCTGCAAAACCTGTCCCCAAGTCCATCCCAACAAGGTGCCCAGAAGGATACCATGGTCGATGGTACTGAATGCCCCTGAGTCAGAGGTTCTCAACCTTTGCTCCTCCAGCTGTTTTGGACTTCAGCACCCAGAAGCCTTTGCCGGCATGGCCAATGATGAGGGAATCTGGGAGATGAAGTCAAAAACATCTGGAGGACCAGAGGTTGAGAACCACTGCCCTGAGTGGCCCAACAGAACAAATAGGGACACGCGGACTCTCTATCCAGTTCTTTGCGTAGGCCAACCTCCAAGGTGACCAAAGCAGTCTCCATTCCCTAAGAAATGATTTGAAGGCGCACACAACAAAATCAGCCTCATCCAGAAACCTCAGGAGCTGGGAGGCCACCACAAGCTCCAGAACCTTGCCTCAAAACGGGGTCTTAAGCCACACGATGGGAGTCCAGGGAGGTTCAAGATCAAATATCCAAAGGAAGGTTGCAGCATCAAAGCTCATGCTCACCATGGCTGTGATTTCGTTGAATGACTGAAGGTACTCGACAATCTTGGATTTATGGGCTGGTTCCACCCGGGCAAAACATCGAGCTGAACGGCAGGCGTCACTTTGGGCCTCTGGCGAGAGATCATCGAATTCCCGGCCCGTGTAGGCCCTGTCCGTCACATCCTCATTTTCTGAGAAGATCCCAATCCTCCGGCAGATAGCCACCGCCGTTCCTTTGTTGTCTCCCGTGATCATGATGACGCGGATGCCAGCTTTTTTGCACATCTCGATGGAGGACATCACTTCCTTCCGGGGAGGGTCCAACATCCCCACGCATCCCACAAAAGTCAGGTTGGTCTGCAGAGAAAAGGAGAGGGAGGAATTGATCCAGCACTTGATCAACTGATCAAACGGGAAGAACTGATCCACCAATTTACCAACTGAGCCAAAGAGGAGGGAGGAATTCATCCATCAATTGATCAACTGATCCAAAGGGGAAGGAGGAATTGATCCGCCATTGTACAACCTCCACCTTCCCTACTTTCTATTTGGGGAAAGGTACTATCTAGGATTTCCAATCAGGAGTGACTAGGACTAGAACTGAGGTCCCCTGACTGAGTTTGCATTACTTTTGGGACAATCCATTCAAGTTTGCAGAGGAAAAGTTATGGTACATTTATTATTATCCTTCCTGGATTCCAGCACTGTTTCTTTGCCTAGTTCCCACTGGCTTAACCTGACAATAAAAGAGGATAGTATGCACCGCGAGTCCATTTTTGGACATGTTATAGGTCTAACTAAGTTCCCAAAACACAACCAGAACTGGGCTGAATTCCCTTCTGGTTTTGCAAAGCATCCTTCTGGTATGTGCGTACCCACACAATGTCCCTATCCTGCACTTCATCTCCTCTTGAGTCAGGCCCCTTTTTTGACCCTGCTTGGACCGAGCCTCACCTCATAGTTAATAAACTGGCTGGAGTCATCCAGGCGCATGTCCTCTTTTCGGGGCGGGTGGTCTCTGGTGGCCAGGGCGAGGCAGCGCAAGGTGTCAATGCCGGTGCCCCAATCCCTGATTTTGGAGAGAATCTTCTCTTTGGTGGAGAGTGTCAGGGGAACGCGGGTGCTGCCGACGCGGATGTAGTTGCAGCGCTCAATGACGCTTTCTGGAGCACCCTTTGGAAAGGAAAGAAAGGAAATGGAGATTAAGGAGCATGAATTCATGAAGCTGAAAAGATGAGAATCAAATCACATTCATGAAACTGGAAGGGTTAGAATCAATAGGAAGGGATGCCATGTTGAGGACGGAGCAAGCTTGATTTATGCTGCTCCAGAGACTCGGACATGGAACAATGGATTCAAGCTACAGAAAAAGAGATTCCACCTCAAAGTTAGGAAGAATTTCCTGATTGTAAGAACTGTTTGATGCCTTGTTGCATGGTGGAGTTTTCTTCTTTGGAGCCTTTTAAACAACCATCTGTCAGGAGTGCTTTGCTTGCGTCTTCCTGCATGGAAGACAGTTGGATGACCTTTGGGGTCTCTTCTAACTCTATGAGTCTAAGTAATTTGAAACGTGGCGGTGGAGGAAAGTTCTACAGGCCGCATGGGCTACTAAAACGACCAATAAATGGGTTATTTGAGCAAATCAAGTCTACGCTCTCATAAGAAGCCACAAGACCCCAGTTTGGCCATGAGTCCAATTCACAGAGAAGAAGGCTATTGACAGATCATGGCCATCACGATGGCTGTGTAATCCCCTAATGCTAAAAGCATGAGGAGTGTTGCAACGAAATTTGGCACAGTAACACCATCTAGAGGAAATAGATGGTGCTACTGTGCCAAACATGCCCCTAAGTTTTATGCTCAACTAAGCCACGGCCCATATCAAAATCCATAATTTTGGCCCAATAACCTGCCCTCGACTTATACACCGTGGAGTACATATGGTTTACATTAGGAAGAAATTCCTAATGGTAAGAGCTGTCCAACAGTGGAAAACACTCCCTCGGAGGGTGGAGGAGTCCCCTTCTTTGGAGGTTTTGAAACAGAGGCTGGATGGCCATATGTCGGAGGGTTTGGATTGTGCATTTCTACATGGCAGGGAGTTGGACTGGATGGCCTTTAGGGTCCCTTGCAACTCTAGGATTCTATGAATTGTGGAAAGGAAAGCAGATTGCAAATGGGATTGAGAGGCAAAAACTATCCTGCCCTATCACTGCATGTACAAAAATAGTTGGAGTGGCTTAAAAAGCACTCGGCATCACGAGAAAATGTGCAACTCACATTTTGACTGCAAACTCACAATCATCTGAGTGTTGGTCCTGATACACTCAGAATGGCGCCACTCCTGCTTAGAGATGGGACCTTCAGCCGGAGGGCCAGGATGGGTCCATGATAAGTTTCTGGGTCCATATCCAGAGCCAGAAACATGACCATATTTTAGTGGCACAGTAGTTAAATGCTGGTCTTGCAGCCACAAGGTTGTGAGTTTGATCTCAGGGGCTCCAAGGTTGACTCAGCCTTCCATCCTTTCGTAGGCCAGTCAAATGAGTACCCAGCTTGTTGGGAAGCAACTGGCTTACGGGTTGTGAACCGCTTAGAGAGTGGTTCAGAAATGTAAATGCTATTGCTATTAGCTCAAAGCTTTTACTGCAATCTACGAAGCATTAGCAGAGGCAGTGCAATACTTTAGAATGGGTGGGGGGTGGATGGAAAAGCTAGGACACCATTACTAGGACACTCCACCAGATAAAACTGGGCTGAGTTAATTCTCAGGGCCTGAGGTTCTCCACTCTTGCTCAGGTGAGAGATAGATGCAGGTTTAGGGAACGCATGGTTTAAAGAAATAGGACACTCGGGCATGATGTTACCTTGACAAAGAGCTTGCTGCTGGAGGAGTTGTGGCCTTTGGACACCGGCGTGCAGTAAACGGACATGGACTTGCGATCCCGAGAAAACTCCAAGGTGCACTCCTTCTTCATGAGTTGTTTGATCACCTGAGGAGGAAAGATGGAGGAGGATCACCCAAATGGAAAATCTGGGGATTTTCAACACCGAGGAGGGAAAAGAAAGAAAGGAAGAAAGGAAGAAAAGGTGATGAGGACAGTCTTGGCTCTCTGTTTCTCAAGGGAAGCTATAGCGGACTCTCTACATTCTCTGGGGTTAGAGGCACAGGACCCTTGTGAAAGTGGAAAAGCAGTAAATAAAAAAACCCTATTTTTCTTACCTAAGAGAATGCCTCTCTAGGAACCTCCAGGTGTGAGCATGATACAAGAACCTCCAGGTATGAGCATGATACAAGAACCTCCAGGTGTGAGCATGATGCAAGAACCTCCTTCCTTACTCACCGTATTGCAAGCGTTGGCTCTCTCTACTTTGGAGAGGTTGCTGGTGTCGGTGTTGAAAACATTCATCTTCTCTACCAGGCAGGTCAACGCTGTTTCAGTCGCTTCGCCCACCTTTTCGTAGACTTTCTTGGACTGAGAAGGGGAAAGAGACAGAGAAGGGGAAACGTCTTTCAGAGAGGGAGAGGAGAGAGAAACCCCGCAACAGACCTCTCAACAAACCAGTAAACGTAGCTTTCCTAGAAATGTTTTGATGGGGACATTTCCCCTTGCACTTTATATCCCAGCATCATCTCAGCCGAACCCAAAGGATGCTCAACAAGGGTTCCGTTTCATCCTGGAGAGAAGTGACCTGAGCCCAGTGCTATTCAATGTCTTTATGTGCTCTTACTGTCAGAAAACTGAGGTGGAATCTCATTACCAAAGATCAGGTAACATGGATTCTACCTTCATTTATACAACAACCACAAGTTATTTGTCGCACCAAGAAAACCTAACACAACGGCACATTTCCCGGTTCAGTCAGTCCATTCCTTTCCAGCCGCATTGCTGGATTTCATCTCCCGTGAGGGTGCATCTACATTGCAGAAATGATGCAGTTTGGCACCACTTTAATTCCCATGGCTTCACCCTACAGATCCCTGGGATCTGTAGGCACCGGCACTCTTTGGCAGAGAAGGCTACAGGCCTTGTAAAATGACAAATCCCAGCATACCACAGAATGGAGCTACAGCACTTACAGTGGTGTCAAAATGCATCATTCCTACAGTGTAGATGCATCTTGAGACGGCTCAGCCTCCATTGGGTTGTTTTGGGGATTCATCCTGATTATTTCTCAAAATGCTGAGTATCCTGAAGCCTATTGAGACCGCTTTATTGTGCATGAATGGTCCTGTTTTAGCCGAATAAACCGTTGGCACTCATACCTTGAATAGAAGGGGTATGGCCACTAGTATGAAAATGTGCACATGAAAATAAGACACCTAGTCCTGTTCCAGACTGCCAAAATAAAGCTGCTTCGGGTCTCTTTGGAGGTATGCTGTTTAAATGATGCATGGGTCCTAAGAATCCGGAAGCTCCACCAAAGCTGCCCTCCAGTGCTTAGGAATGGAGTGTGGCTTTGGCGCAACCTCCGGACTCTTAGGACCCATGCATCATTTAAATAGCATACCTCCAAAGAGACTCGAAGCAGCATTATTTTGGCAATCTGTAACAGGCCCTAGCTTCAAATCCAACTCACCTCATTGTAATCGAGAGAGGAGTCGTTGCAAAGGGCACAGATTGTCGCCAGCTCCACCAAGCCGTCAAATTTCCCACACTGGACTGGGAGGTCGTCCTTCAAACTGTCATTTCGAAAGAGCGGGGAGGGAAAAGAGATACGAATATCATTTTAATCCGAACGGGAAATGTCAAACCCGGCAGACCGCAGTCCAGACGTCATGGCAAGCAATATGGAACAATGTGCTTATTGTTGACATTTTGTTACCTGTAGTATTTCTACCCTTCCTTCCTATACATATAAAAAGGCACTATGCATCAGCGTCATCATCATCATCATCATCATCATCATCATCATCATCATCATCATCATTTCCAGTTGGAGACTCAAAGCAACTGACCACAGTTAAAAGAAACATGGTTTTAAAATAAATCACATCATACAATAGTTAAAAAGTAATTAAGCTATCCACAAATAAAAGCTATAAGTCTATAAGTCGACCTCATGTTTAAGTCGAGGGCAAGTTTGGGGTCCAAAATTATGGATCTGGCTATGACCCACAGATACGTCGAGGGTAAAATTTAGGGGCATACGGCAAAGGATCTAAAGGACGATGCAAAGCAAAACAACGTCAAAGAACTTCCAAAATCATTTTCTAGACTTATACATGAGTATATACAGTAACATCCATCACATTAGACAAGGCTTATTTCCCTTAAAAGCATCAGTTCTCAAAGGTCTGTTGGAATAAAAAAGGTCTCCATCTCCTTGCAGAAAGATAGCAAGGAGGGTGCCAGGCTGTCCTTCCTAGGAAGGGAGTTGGAGAGCCTGAGAAGGGTCTGTCTGATGCTCCAGCAAACTACAGTTCCTGGACTTCATAGCATTGAGCCATAACAGTTCAAGTGGCATCAACCTGGATTATTTCTGCACTGTGGACACAGCCTATAAGTCAACGGGTAACATGGATGTGCATGCATACATGCACACAAATACACCCCTTTAAACTTTGGACTCAAAGTTGGAGTGGGTTCACCACCCTACTGACACGGATGCCACCCACTGTCGCTACCGTTGTTTGCAGGGACCTGAATCACTCGGACTGAACCAACAAGGCTTTTTAAACATTCCCGTAAGAAGGAAACATCCCACCATCTGTTCTAGAGCAATTTTTAGTCGCTTGAAATAAGGCCGTGCCTTAAAATATCTGGAAGGACTACAGCTGGAAACTCCATCTTCTGACCCGGCGAGTGGTTTGGAGCTGTGTTTCTAAATTGGTTTCGAAAGCGATCTCCAAATTTGCTTTGTTCCTGTTTTTGCTTGCCGTTAAGTCAATCCCCGTCATGTGCCAACGGAGAAAGAAATAGGTTGTGGGGGTGACACTATCAAAGCTATGGACCCTCCAGTCAACATACCCTGAAACTGTCCCCATTTGGCAGACACAATCTGGATTAATCCTCTGCCTTCCCACTGTTTTGAAAATGTCCCAGTTCCATCCTCCCACTTTCCTCCTTTGTCCTCAGCATACCTCCACTGCTGCAAACTGAATCTAAAGTGCAAAAGGAGTTTTGCACACAATGAAATCAGCCATGAAAGAGGAGAGGAAGGGGAAATCTTGCCCTTCCCAGTAGGTTCGGGCAAAAGCAAACTGCTGCACCACCTCCTAGCCTTGTGTGTAACAACTTTTGCCAATCTTGACCGCATTGTTGATGTTGCCGGAGCACACAGGTCCAAACCAAGAACCGGCTCACGTTCCAACTAAAGCTCGCCACAGGCGTTCTCTCTCCAGGCCTAAATCCCAGCAAGGCGAGTTTCCATTTTTGGAAAGCCGGAAGAAAGCCTTCTGTCCGCAAGCTGTTTCGGAGAGAGCGACAAATTGTACCCTTTCGTGAAAAACGTTTGCAAATGTCTCAGACGGAGCACATCTGGGGTGGAAAAGCTCCTGGATTAACCAAAAATATCCCCAGAGGCGCTCAAGGGCAGGAGAGTTCATATAGCTAAAAGCAGAGGAGAATGTGCACATTTTTGTTTCTCGGACCAACTCAGGCTGCATCCACACCGCTAAAATAATCCGGTTCGACCCCACTTTAACTACCAATGCTATGACAATGGTAGGAGGGTTAGGGGTTAATGTATATGTATTTTTATTTTATGTTGCAATCCTGCCTCAATCCGCAGGGAGAGGTAGGAAATATAGATAATATTTATTATTATTATTATTATTATTATTATTATTATTATGGAATCATGGGATCTTTAATTTGCTGCGGCACCAGCGCTCTTGGACAGAGAAGGCTAAACGCCTCACAAAACTGCAAATCCCAGAAACACTAAGCCATGCCAGTAAAAGTGGTGTCAAACTAGATTATTTCTGCAGTGCAGATGCAGCCAAGGTAGTCGATACAGGATTAAAGTTATTTTAAAGGCAATTTATCTAATATTTTTGCAAACTTTGGGCGGACTGTTTTTCAATATTTATCTGCTCATCAGGCTGCTCTCCATTTATTTATTTATTTATATTATTTATTATTAAATTTTTAACTTGCTTATTTTAAGTTTATCTATTCTAAACATTTAACGAATTTAAATGGGGATTTAGTTATTGTATTTTAGTTTAATTTAATTGTTGTGTTTCATGCATGTTGGCCGCCTTGGGTCCCACTTTGGGAGGAAGGCGGGATAATAATAATAATAATAATAATAATAATAATAATAATAATAATTAATAGGAATGTTGTAATTCAGTATTAGTATTTTATAGATTGTCTCTTTGTACCTGTATTGTATTATTTTAATGATATAATCCCGCTTCGATCCTTGGGATCGGGGTGGAATAAAGGGATGAGGGGTGGAATTTTAGTTTGTATATGTTTAAGTATTGTTTATGTATTTTATGTATTTGTTTATGTAATTTCATAAACTGCCTTGATCCTTTGGAAAGGCAGTAGGAAAATAAAATTTATTATTATTATTATTAATATTAATATTATTAATATTATATTTATTTGTGTCCTGCTCTTTTCCCAAGAACTGGGACTCAAACTGGCTTCACAGTATTAAAAGAGCAACACACCTGCTTGCCAATCTTAAAGGTCACCTTTCTTTTAAGTAACCAAAGATGAAATAATAATAGTAATTATTATAATAATATAAAGTATTTCCTAAACACTGGAAGGAGTGGAAAAAATTCATTACCTATTTACCACAATCACAAACCACAGGAACCGATCACTGCAAAAACAAAGAAGGAACTTTCCAAGGGGCTTTGCTTGGCCATAGATGCCCTCGAGTGCCTGGATTTAAGCCCTGCTTGGTCCCAAGCTCCTTGTTATTTTCCCCTGCGCTATACTTAGCCGCGTCCGGATGCACAAAAATCCAGCTTGCGCACCACGATCCCCCGGCTTCTCTTTGGCATGAGAGATGTGGGAGTCCCAAGGAGAGGGAAAACCACAACTGACCCACATGGCCCTGTTTAGAGAGGCCTTACTGGTCAAATCTGGAGCTGGGAGAAGGAAAAAGACCAATGTGTCACGCATTCCTTGGAAGAGATTTATTCTGCTTGTAGTTTCCCATAGCTTTTTTTTTCTTCCGTCCCATTTTTAAAGAAGATTTATTATGTTATTATTAAAACAAGCATGCCGCTTCTATTATGAATTAGGGGAAGTACAAATAAAGAGATAATTATAACCATCAGCCGGTTGGCCGGAAGCCATGTACATTCCCCTAAATGATGATGATGATGATTCAGTGGGTCCTTGTTATCCGCTGGTTGGGTTCCAGGACCCACCATGGATACCAAAATCCGGGGATGCTCAAGTCCCATTAAATGCAATGGCACAGCAAAACGGCATCCCTTCTATAAAACGGCAAAATCAAGGTTTTCTATTTGGAATTCATACTTTTTAAAGATATTTTCAAGCTGTCGATGCTTGGATCTGTGGATAAAAAAGACCCGTGGATAAGGAGGGCTGGCTGTAATAAGTAATTGCATGCATTTTTATTTTTGTCCGTGCTTCAGAGGGTTTGCAGTTTCGATGAGGGCAGCTGGGGGGTTATGTTGGTTATCCTTGTGCACATACATATATGTTGGTTATCCTTGTGCACATCTATGTTGGTTATCCTTGTGCACATCTATGTTGGTTATCCTTGTACACATATATGTTTGCTGTCCTTGTACACATTTACTGGGGTCAGGGGTGCAGGACCCCCATGAAAGTGGAAGAACCACACATCATTTTTTAAAAACCAGTACGTTTATTACCTGTGAGAACACTTCTCTAGGTATTTCTAGGTCCTCTGCCATGGCTTCGAAATTAAATGTTAAAACCCAATGGAAGCCACTGACCACCATGGATTCCTTTTCCAGTTCAGCTTCTGCTGCAGTTCAAGTTGGAGAAGACTTCTTGGTTCTTCTAGAGCCAGCCTTTCCCTTGACGCCCGAAATACGCTTTCCAAAACCCAGTTCAAAGATATAGCTATATAGAACCAGTCCCTAGACAGATCTTGCAGCATCTTTGAGACTCAGTGAAATACCCCCAAAATATGCTTTCCAAAACCCAGTTCAAAGATACAGCTATATAGAACCAGTCCCTAGACAGATCTTGCAGCATCTTTGAGACTCAGTGAAAGATAGAAGTTGGCAGCATGAACTTTCATTGACTCAAGTCTACTTCCAAATGTAGGAAGGAGACTTCAGTCTAGGAAAGCTCCCACTGCCAACTTCTTTATCTCAGCGAGTCTCAAAGGTGCTACAAGATCTCCCTTAAAACCCAGTTTCAGAAACGCTTCCCCGCCATCTCGTTCCAAGATAAATCAGAAGCGGACGTGCCAAAGGCTTACATTTGCCCCTCCGGAGTGTAGGTCGAGCCGGTGATGGTGAACTCGTGCAAACTGCAATGAATGCCCTCGATTTTCTCGACGACGAACATCTGCAATAGAGAGAGGGGGAGATGGTGGTTAAATGGTTAAATAGATATGGTCAATTTTTATCCTTGTATGTCTTTGGATATTCTAATTTTTATATTTTGTATTGTGTCTTCTATTGATATGCTAGGGCTGTGATGGTGAACCTTTTCGAGGCCGAGTGCCCAAACTGCAACCCAAAACCCACTTATTTATTGCAAAGTGCCATGTCCCTCTGGCTTTCTAGTAACAAACTCTGGCAAACTCTGTGCTGGGGAGATGGCACATGTGCCCACAGAGAGGGCTTTGAGTGCCACCTTTGGCACGCGTGCCATAGGTTCGCCATCACTGTGCTAGGGCGACAGCATGTGTGCCCACAGAGAGGGCTCTGAGTGCCACCTCTGCCACATGTGCCATAGGTTCGCCATCCCTGGACTATAGCATTGACCATAAAGAGTTGACCAAAAAGGTAGTCTCAAGGGGTCTCATCCAGCTCCGCAAAAGAACGGGACCCACAGAGAATCTTTGCAGGCTTAAATCTATAAAAGCTCTTGCTACCAAACTCTCTTCTTCAGCATCCACACTGCAGAAATAAACCAGTTTGAACCCATTTTAGCCACAGCTCAGAGTTATGGCAGCACCAGAGCCATGTTTTGCCAAAACAGAGTTCGAAAAAGAAATGCAAAAGCTTTGAGAAACTTTCCCAGCAAAGAGAAAACTCTTGAAATTTATGATTCTTCTACATGAAAAGAAAACAACTGGTTTAAATTTCTCCGAAGACGCCAACCACGGCTGCTGGCGAAACGTCAGGACTAAACTCTTTCACAACGTGGCCACATAGTCCGAAAAACCCACAAAAAACTATGGTTTGAATCATTTGGGGCCAATCTCTGAATGTATTTAGTCGCCGTTCTGAAAAACCTGCACAGAAATGTGCTTATAAATGGTATTTAAATAGCTTTTTGGAACTTTCCCCGCTCGCAAAACACACATTTCTGTGCCCATTTCATCTCCGTGTATGAACTCGCAAAGGCGTTTTCTCTTAAAATGGGTATTTTGAAGCCCATTATCTCAGAAGGACGACATTATCGACCCACGCTGAGTTCGGTCCCCCCTTCCTCTCTCATCTCTTTCTGGTCTCCTGACTTTGGGTCACTTTGGTACCATGGTTTTAAATCCAACCGAGTTTGCGATGTGGCCTGAAGGATATAAAAAGAGGATGCTGTATCCTATGGCAACCGCGTTTTGGCATCCGTTGGCACCACGTTTCGCACGGCGCATCTTCCTTTTGCAGAATCCTCAGCAAGGGACGAAAGAGAAGTGGGGTTTGGTTCCCCTCCCTTCCACGTTACATCTTAAATTAAATTAAACACAAGAGCGGAAATAGCGGGAGGCTAATCTCCAAACCGGATAGACTGGCGTTCCCTCTCGCGCCAGCGCCTTGCCAAAAGGAAGCTGGAGGGCCGCCAGCCCTTGCAAAGCTTCTTCTGTCTATCTGCCCAGAGGCCCATCTGCCTCTTAGGCTCAAGGTGCAAGCTAACACCTGGGTCAAAAGCGATGGAAAACGCCACTGGCGCCTGGTCAAAAGCTTACTCATCCTGCGGCCGGACTGAAAAGCATTCCCAGGTTCCCTTTCCTATAAGGGATGTCCCCTCTCTGAGGATGGGCAACCGTTCCTTTTACACAGGTTGAGTCACAGAATCCTAGAGTTGGAAGAGACCCCAAGAAGGGCCATCCAGTCCAACCCCATTCAGCCATGCAGGAACTCTCAATCAAAGCATCCCCAACAGTTGGCCATCAAGCCTCTGCTTAAAGATCTCCAAAGAAGGATACTCCACCACTCTCCAAGGCAGCGTCTTCCACTGTCGAACCGCCCTTACTGTCAGGAAGTTCTTCCTAATGTTGAGGTGGAATCTCTTTTCCTGGAGCTTTCATCCATTGCTCTGAGTCCTAGTCTCTGGAGCAGCAGAAAACAAGCTTGCTCCCTCCTCCTCAATATGACATCCCTTCAAGTATTTAAACAGGGCTATCATATCACCCCTTAACCTTCCCTTTCCCAGGCTAAACATTCCCAGCTCCCCAAGTCTTTCCTCATAGGACATGGTTTCCAGACCCTTCACCATTTTAGTCGCCGTCCTTTGGACACGCTCCAGTTTCTCAACATCCTTTTTGAATTGTGGTACCCAGAACTGGACACAATATTCCAGGTGGGGTCTGACCAGAGCAGAATAGAGTGGCACTATTACTTCCCTTGATCTAGACTCTATACTTCTGTTGATGCAGCCTAGAATCACATTGGCCTTTTTAGCTGCCGCATCGCACTGTTGACTCATGTTCAACTTGTGGGCTACTTAGACTCCAAGATCCCTTAAGTTTCCTTAAGACAGGTGTCCCCCATTCTACATCCCAAACCAGAGGCATTCCCACCGCCTCAGGGCTAGGCTACAATTGCTACCACCTTCAACTATGCCAAATCCAGGGGATGGTGGGGTCTGTAGTCCATCTCAGAGTGTATTGTTAGGCAATGCTTAGTAGAAGACATTGTGAGCCATGGCTTTTCGATTTGGTGATAAGCTTTCCTCTCCCTTCAAAAGACGAGGGAGAGGGAAGGAGATCCACAGTTGTTTCAACATTGTGCCATCGCCTCACCTTATAGCATCCTCTGCACACACACAACATACATACACACCCTGCAACCTGCCATCTTCTGATCCCCAACTCCATCAAGTCTGAGCTGATACTTAAAACACACAGTTAAAATGCCTTGTCGATTAGGCGGAGGACTCAACTGGAGTGCTAAAGCGATTTGGTTTACTCCGAGAGGCCAAACTCAAGGCGTCTTTGCAAAGGCTTTCCTTCAACTCCAGCTGGTTTTTCAAGAAGAGATTAGGAGAAGAGTGTTCAAACAACCTTATCGCAATAGGTGTACACAACAACACCTCGAAACACAGGCCAAGAATGCCATGCGCCCTACAGGGAGATGTGTGGGGGTTGTAAATACAAATACCCTCCCCATCCTTCGCAGGCAAAATAAAGGATGTGCATGCAATGGCTCAGCTCTTCAAGGCTGGCAATGCAAACCCAGCCCCAAGAATCCATACATCATCCAAGCTTCCTCACCATTGAGCTTTGAGCTGCATTCAATGACAGGGGTCCCTCCATATTTGCTGGGGTTCCAGGTGAAGGAACCCTATGAACGTAGGGAAATTGCAAATAGAAAAACAAAACAAAACACTATTCTTTTTACCCGAGAGAACACCTTTCTAGGAATATCCAGGTCCTCCAGTGCAACTCTGGGATCAACATCTGCCAGAAGTTGATCACAGAGTCATGCTGGAGGACCTACAAATGCCTAGAGAAGTGTTTTCTCTAGGGACGTCTAGGTTCTACAGCACAACTTTATGGTCAACGTCTGGAAGAGGTGCATTGGAGGAGCTAGAGATTCCTAGAGAGAACATCTGAAGGGATGTCATGAAGATGGAGTATGTTAGAAGGAGCAAGTAGATGGAGCAAGCTCCATCCAGAGACTAGAAAATGGAACATAGTAATCAAAACCACAAATAATCAAATCCGCCAAAGTCAAAGCCACAAATGTGGAGGGTCAACTATACTATCCTCAATAGGACCACAGTGTCCAGATCAAGGGAAGAACTGGAGTAGGGTCCACTACTTCTGCTTTCGCTAGACCTCACCTTGAATATTGTGTCCATTTGTGGGTACCTCACCTCAAGAAGGACATTCACAACCTGGAACGTGTCCAGAGAAGAACCAAGATGACCAAAGGTCTTGAAACCAAGCTTTGGGAGGAATGACAGAAGGCGTTGAGTATGTTTAGCTTGGAAAAGAGAAGTCTGAGAAGAGACATGGTGGCCACCTTTAAACATCTGAAGGGATGGCATGAAGATGGAGCAAGCGGATGGAGCAACCTTGCTTTCTACTGCTCCAGAGAGTAGAAAATGAATTCATATTACAAAAAGCAACAGATTACACCTGAATATTAGGAAGAACATACTTACTTGAGCTCTTCAACAATGGATTAGACTGCCTTGGAAGATGTCTCCATCTTTGGAGGTCTTCAAACAGAGGTTGGATGGCCATCATTCAGGAGCGCTTGAATGGGGTATTCCTGCATGGTGGGAACTTGGTCCCTTCCAGTTTTCTCCATGTTCTCCCTGACTACCTTCTCAAACCAATGGCCTCAAATTACAAAGCAAAATTAGCCTAAATATTGGCGAAAACACGGCGCATGCTGTTCCACAGCGGAACAGACTGTCTCAGAACATGACGGACTCTATTTTAGTAGAGGGTTTCCTTTCAAGCATATGCCAGACGGACGGTTATTGGGGGATGCTGAAGGAGTGGGTCTTCTGCATTGGCAAGCCATTGGCACACATGATCTTGGAGTCCCTTCCAACTCTATGATTCGGTGCTTTAATCGCAAACAAGGCGATGGTTGTTTTGGTTAAATAGGCATCACTCATGGAAGAGGTTGCCGACAGTTAAAAACTGGAGACTGCCCAGGTTTTAAGATCGGCTTCAGACACTTTGCCTGACATTACAAAGAAAGGAACGCCTTTGAAATGCCCTCTCCAGGGAGATGTACATATCTCTTGTTGATATGGGTTGAGTGTTCCTTATCCAGAAATCTGAAATGCTCCAAAATCCAAAACATGGGTGGCTGAGATAATGAATATGAAGGGATGCCATACTGAGAATGGAGCAAGCTTGTTTTCTGATGCTCCAGAGAATAAGTGGATTCAAGGTACAGGAGAAGAAATTCCACCTAAACATGAGGAAGAACTTCTTGATGAAAGATGGTTCCTCAATGAATGATGGAGTCTTTTCTTCTGTCTGGAGAGCTTAGATTGTGTCTTCCTGCATGGCAGAATGGGGTTAGACTGGATGGTCCTTGGGGGTCTCTTCCAACTCTATAATTCTTTGTTTCTATGATCTCAATTCTTCTGGTTAGGGCTGGTGACAATTGCACGCCAATGATAAATAGAGGGGTACATGTTCTCCCCTGCATTGCCTGGATTAAGATGGTGGTGGTGGTGGATGGTTCCCATCTACCCCAGGCTTGAACCTGGCTTTAAAAGCCAGGTGTAAACCCTGGCATCTAGAAAAGAGCCTTCCAAGGTGTTGCATCCTAGTTATAAATAGCGTTTCTTGGCTGCATCGGCACTGCAGAAATAATGCAAGGTGACACTACATTAACTGTCATGGCTCAGTGCTATGGACTTCTGGGAACTCGAGTTTGTGTCAGAGCACTCTGGTGCCACACCAAACTACAGTCCCCAGAACTCCACATCATCAAGTCATGGCAATTAAAGCGGGGTCAACCTGGATTGTCAACCTCTCTTTGTGTCAACCTGGTGGCCAGCCTCTCTTTTGGAGACCCAGCGTGGCGCAGTGGTTTGAGCGTTGGACTGTGACTCTGGAGACCACCGTTCGCTTCCCAGTTCGGCCATGGAAACCATGGGTGACCCTGGACACGTCGCGCTCTCTCAGACTCATGGAAAGGCAATGGCAAACCTCCTCTGAACAAATCTTGTCACAAGAGAACCCCACCATTAGTCGGGAAACGACGTGAAGGCACATCACAAAACACAAGCAACCTGGGCATCAACAACTTGGATGTTTAGCCTGGAGAAGAGAAGGTTAAGAGGTGATATGATAGCCCTATTTAAATATTGGAAGGAATATCACATTGAGGAGGGAGAAAGCTTGTTTTCTGCTGCTCCAGAGACTAATAGATGGAGATGGGGAGAGCTTGTTTTCTGCTGCTCCAGAGACTAATAGATGGAGATGGGGAGAGCTTGTTTTCTGCTGCTCCAGAGAACAGGACATGGAGCAATGGATGCAAACGATGGGACAAGAGATTCCACCTCAATATTAGGAGGCAGTTTTTGACAATAAGGGCTGCTTGACAGTAGAACACACTCCTTCAGAGAATGGAGTCTCTTTCTTTGGAGGTCTTCAAGCAGAGGCAGTGTCAGGATGCTTTGACTGAGAGTTCCTGCATGGCAAGGGATTGGACTGTATGGCCCTTGTGGTCTCCTCCCACTTACGATTCTATGGACGATTCCTGCAGTGCAGATGCAGCCCTTGGGGACCTCTTTTTCAAGCTAGCCAAAAGCTGGACTGGATTCCCCACCCCACTGACCTGGCCGCTGTGTTGCCGGGACAGAGAGTCTCTGGGGGAAGAAGGTCTAAGGATCACTGGGAAGAGAAGCCGCTCTCCTCATCTATAAGCTCAAATGAAGGAGGCAGGGAGAGCCAGTGAGTCATCTGCTGGAAGTGCTGGTGACCACAACCTACACATTCATGTACAAATTATAGCACCGAGAGGCAGAGGAATTAAACAGACAGCAGCCTTGATCAATTTGGCAACGAAACGCTTTTCCAAGCAAACCCCGGAGGTCTACATAAAAGCTCTCTAGCTTTTTAATTAACTACCTCCATGGGTGTTTGTGCACACACACACACACACACACACACACACTTTCCGTTGTTCTTAACCAAGAAATTCAAAATCTGGCATCAAGGAAAACCCGAGCTCCTGTGTCTGCGCCTCTTCCGCAAAGGCGCACAGCAAAAAGCCGTAGGGCAGGGGACAAAACATGGGGTCGGCTAGATGTGGGGGTGCTTTGGTTGTGTCTTCCTGCATGGCAAAATG
>NC_056532.1:2399082-2425122 GCF_019175285.1 Sceloporus undulatus | reverse complement strand
CTATCTATCTATCTATCTATCTATCTATCTATCTATCCATTCATCCAAGTAGTGGATGGTTGAATCCATGGATAAGGAATCTGTGGATACGGAGGGCCGACTATATCATGCTTAATGACTCAACCATGGCCTTCCCCTTGCAACATCACCAGGGTCCAATCTCTGTGGCATTGCGAAGAACCGTCCCCAGGTTTTAGCACTGAACTCTCAGGGTTGTGCATAATCCTGACCCGGCAACCCTTCTCAACCATGAAGTTCATTAGGTGGCTCTGGGCCCACACTCTTCAGAGTCCCGATTTAGCAGGCAGAATCCAGATTAATCCTTTGCTGTCCCACTTTTGTAGCTGCTTTTCAAATGACCCAGGCTGCATCTGCAAAAATAAACTACAAACCCCAGAAATCCATAGCATCGAGCCACGGCAGTGAAAGTGGTGTCAAACAGCATTATTTCTGCACTGCAGATGCAACCCCAGTTTTCTCTCTTCCGTCTGTTTTCCCCCTTTTGTCCCCAGGATACTTCAAATGCAAACTGAATTCAAGTTGCAAAAGTAGTTAAAACTCCATTAACTCACCAAGGGATGACGAATAGAAGGGATACAGTTTTGCCCTTCCCAGTAGACTCAGGCAAAAGCAAACTGCTGCACCCTCTCCTAGTTTGCCTGTTCTTCCTTATTATTAATCTTTGCCATCTTGATCATACATTGATGTTGTTTGGTGACACATATCTGCATTTCATCTTTGAAATGTTGGAGGGCATGCCTCTGAAGAAACTTGCCAAGAAAACCCCATGAAAGGTTTGCCTTAGGGTCGCCGTAAGTCAGAAACGACTTGAAGGCACACAACAACAACAGCAAACCGCAGACCATGGACTAGTTAGTACAGCCGAACCTACCTTGCAGAGGCGTTGCGAGAACAGAAAAGCCATTTCTTTAGCACTAAAGGGATGAAACAAAAGTGGAACATTGGGGTGCAACGGGGGAGAAAATGTGTATTGATTTAGAGCTGGAAAAAGTTGCTTTCTTGGATGCAAACTCCAAGAAGTCGTCCAAATACACAGCCGGTAGGTAGCTATTTGCTTCTTTCAGATCAGCTTTATGGATTTAGGCTTAGCTTCAGCAGGGGATGAAGGTAATCCCCCTGTGGAAGGCAACAGCACATGACCGCAATGCAGGAACACAAAGTGGTGTGTGTTTTCTGAATCTCTGCTAGCCTGGCGTTGGGGATGTGGAGCACCATCTCCAAAGATATTCAGCCACCATGCACGCCTTTCCAAACGACGCTTCTAGCTCTCATGCACTAACAAGGTGTGCTTCAGAGCACACAAACCACAGATGTACCTTGTCAAAACTAGCAACACAGGGGTGGGCAAACTTCGACAAACCCGCTCGCCATAGCAAGAATGACGTTTTCCTCTGGCGAGCAGAACTACGACACCGGAAAGACTTCCTCCATGCTTCCCTTCTCCCTTCCAACAAAGGGAAATGCTTGGGCTTGTATAGGGAAGGAGTTGGTCCCTTTCTGATCCCCTTCTTACTACTACTGCTGCTGGAAAATGTGCAGCAAATGGAAGCAGAAATCATATAAGTCATAGAGCAGTGGTGGCGAACCTATGGCACGCGTGCCAGATGTGGCACTCAGAGCCTTTTCTGTGGGCACGCATGATGTCACCCCAGCACAGAGTTTGCCAGAGTTCATTACTAGAAAGCCAGAGGGACGTGGCACTTTGCAATAAGTAAGTGGGGTTCGTGTTGCAGTTTGGGCACTCGGTCTGCAAAAGGTTCACCATCACTGTCATAGAGCTTCCCAAATGAGGTGGAATAATTGTATGCTCAAATCAGCATCTTCAAAAATACAAAACAACAATTCAAGCTAATGCCCCAAATGGCCGCCCGTAACACAGTGTTTCCCATGTCAGCAGGACAGTGAATCCATTTTGGGTTTCAGCTTCTTTAAGAACGCTATCCAAGGCACTGGACCTACTTTATGGCTATGGTTCAGCAGTGTGGATATCTCATTTAAAGTAAAACCTGGACTGGATTCACTGACCCACTGACATGGGCATGACCAGTGTTTGGCACACACAAGGGACCCAGGACTCACCCTACAGACAGACATCTGGTTGGTTGTCAGCGTGCCAGTCTTGTCGGAGCAAATGACCGAAGTGCAGCCCAGGGTTTCCACCGAGGGGAGGCTCCTCACAATGGCGTTCTTCTTGGCCATCCGGCGGGTGCCCAGCGCCAGGCAAGTGGTGATGACCGCCGGGAGCCCCTCGGGGATCGCAGCCACCGCCAAGGCCACCGCAATCTTGAAGTAGTAGATGGCGCCCCGGAACCAAGAGCCTCCGTGAACCGGGTCGCTGAAGTGGCTGATGTTGATGACCCAGACGGCGATGCAGACCAAGGAGATGACCTTCGAGAGCTGCTGGCTGAACTCGTCCAGCTTCTGCTGCAAGGGGGTCTTCTCGGGCTCAGTGGCCACCATCTGGTTCCTGATCTTCCCGATTTCTGTGTAGACCCCCGTGGCAATGACCACCCCAACGGCCTTGCCAGCAGCAATGTTGGTGCCCTGGGGAAAAACAAGAGAATGGTGGTTTTTCATGTTGTTGCTTGCTCAGCGGTGGGGTAATCAGAGCTTGGGAAAGTCACCACAGCTCCCAGAACCATGAGTTGTTCCGGGAGACGTGATCCAAAGCTGTGTTGGCCATTTAGCAAATTCAAACCAAATCCAAACAAACTACTTGGCAGTCAGTCCGCTCTACAAATAGGATCCATGTACAGTTCTTTTCTCTTAGGACCTGCAGCAGACAAGACTTCCCTCCCAGCGTTCAGGAGAAAGGGACAGCAAACATGTTAGGCAATGGGTTGCATGCAAATGCTGGAAGGGTTTTTGCCCCCTTTAATTTCAGGCCAATGGACAACAAATGAAAGGAATAATTTAAATGTGGATTCAAGTCAAGGGTTTGTGGCTAGTAAAGGATCATTTTAATTTTAGATGGAATTTTCCATTTAATGTTCAATGGAATTTTCCATTGCAGCATTCTCTGAAGATCCCAGCCACAGCCGCTGGCGAAACGTCAGGAATAAACTCTTCCAGGACATGTCCTCGTACCCCGAAAAGCCCACAAAAAACCGATGGATGCCGGCTGTGAAAGCCTTAGACTTTCCATAATTTTAAGCCTTTGTCTTGTTCAGAGTTATATAAGTATATTGCAAGCCAAGTCATTTTATCAAAGATAACCTGCTCAGAAAAAATACGGCTGAGTACATAATAAAATAAAGTACAGCATTTCTACATTTCAGTCTTCTGCTCAGGAGGCATTTCAAACTGCCCTCCATTTTGAGCATGACGAAGAAGCATGTATTTAGATTTGTTAGTGTTTTGAACTATTATTTGGCCACATCCTACGTTTTCCTTGTCCTCATTTGCAGTCGTGGCATCCGAATCTACCACGAACCCACTCTGCCATTTCAGGTCCTTCCCAGACGATTCATGTGATGCTGTGCTCATTGGTTCCTGGAATGCATGCAGGTTGGAAAAAAGGAATGGGCTTATCTAAATCCCTTCTCCTGGCAAGCCTGAGAATACTTACAGAAAAAAGCATGTTCTTCTTATCTTGGTTGACAGCCCTGGGATCTGGAATGGGGTCGGTGTGTTTAATGACGGAGACGGATTCGCCTACAAGGAAAAAAAGCAGGCAGGAGTTTCCATCGCAGGAGAAAGGAGGGCAGAACTAGAAGGAAGGAAGGAAGGAAGGAAGGAAGGAAGGAAGGAAGGAAGGAAATAAAGGTTCTATCCCTGAGTAGATCTTGGAAAGACCCTTTAAAGCTAGCAAAACCCTGGAGTGGATTCGCTGCCTCACTGACATGGAACCTGGAGTGGATTCACTGCCTCACTGACATGGAAGCCACCACCAGCTGCCCATACTTTGCCCTCTCCTGGCAAAACCAGCTATGGCGAACACACAACATCTTCAATCTTCATGGTTCCCACCCCGCAGCCTGTGAAAATTAATGCCATTAGGGGAAAACAATACTTCCCAAGGGCTTTGCCTCTTTTCTTAGAGGTCCCCAGGTTGCTCCACCACTTGCACATTTAACCCGTTTACACTCACCAGTAAGGATGGACTGGTCGACCCGTAATGTCGTGGACTTAATCTCAATGATCCGAATGTCGGCGGGCACCTTGTCACCGACTGCAAGAGAGAAAGGACGACAAAGGCGGTTTGGGGGTTACAAAATGTTGCGTCTGAAATCCAGCATGGGTTGAAGAGAGATTCACATCACCGTGGCAAGACCTCTCACTTCCCTTACTGTTCAGTATTTTGTGAGTTTTAATGTAACTAAGAGGCTAAGTAGTGTAGTGCAGTGGAACCCGACTTGGAGAGCCAGGTTCGAGTCTCTATGAGACTCCATCTCTATGATTCTAGGTCTGGAAGGGTTAAAGGACCAAGATTGTTGATCAGCCGGCATGAATATGAGGAACGGCTTAGGGAGCGGGGTATGTTTAACCTGGGAAGAGAAAATTAAGAGAGGACATGATAGCCCTGTTTAAATATTTGGAGGGATGTCATATTGAGGACGGAGCAAGCTTGATTTCTGCTGCTCCAGAGAATAGGACCTGGAGCAATAGATGCAAACTACAGGAAAAGAGATTCCACCTCAACATTAGGAAGAACTCCCTGATGGTAAGAGCTATTGAACCACGGAAGACACCGTCTTGGAGAGTGGTGGAGTCTCCTTCTTTGGAGGTTTTTAAAGAGAGGTTGGATGGCCATATGTTGGGAGTGCCTTGTCCTATATTCCTGCATGGAAGAATGGGGTTGGACTGCATGGCCCTTGGGGTCCCTTCCAATTCTAAGATTCTACCATTCTGTTGTACATTGGCCTTATTAAAACACTTTGGAACTGTCTTGGTCTCAAATGGGCAATTAAGAGCTATTAGCTTTGCAAAAGACCAGATCCTGATGGAGATGGAAACGGCTAGAACTGGATTTTGGGGCGCCTATGCCTCCAGGGTTACCACTTCACCCCTTTTTCTTAGACAACACCATCATCAACCATGTCTACCTGCGGAAAGACCTACCTGCCACCTCCACGATGTCTCCTGGGACGATGTCTCGAGCTCGGATACGTTGGACTCCACTTCGGTCTGCTCTGATCACCTTCCCCATTTCGGGTTCATATTCCTTTAAAGCTTCAATTGCACTTTCGGCATTCCTCTCCTGCAGAAAAGGGGTTGATTTTTAATATACAGAAGGGAAGGGAATCTTGGTTTCTTCATCTGTGTATTGGATCCCTCAATGGGCTGTGGATTTCTGGTAGTGATCCTTTCCATACAAGCCTCTCCCCAGTTTTAAGATCAGTCAGTGAGAAGTCTTTTCATCCAAACTACATATAAGGTTGATGCCTATAAGAATGCCTTTTCTCTGGTAACCACAAAACACTGGAACATCATTTATAATGGTGTAAAATGAAACCTGTGTAGCTACCCTGGAGTTACTGGAGCACTGCACCATGCTGCCTATTGCCCAATAAGTGGCACAACCATACTACCCACTTTTGGCACCATTTGCTGGTCCAATGCCCTACCCACCCTTAAGGTTGCTGGCCATAGTAGCCCCACAAATGCCCTCCTCCTACCTGCCAGACCCCCACCACCGCATTGGCAATGAGGATCATGATGATGACCACAGGCTCCACAAACGCCGTGGTGGTTTCTTCGCCTTCCTCAAACCAGGCAAGGATCTGCGGATGAGAAGAGAGATGAAAAAGAGAGGCAGGGAGGATGTCAAATCCCTGCAACTCTTCCCCAAAAAGAAGCCAACAATCACTCTGCTCCAGAGCAACACTATTTCATGAAAGGTGCTTCTCGGAGGGGCAACATTCGGTATGCCCTGGCAAGCTGTATGAAACCTGGCTCAACCCAGAATTTGGAAATGTTATTGTTTTGGGTTGCAACTCCCAGAATCCCGCAACCAGCTTGGTCCCATTCCTAGTGACAATGCCCAACCTGAAGCACACATAAGCCTCACTAGTTTAGCCCACTGCAATAACTTGCTCAGTGTATACCTGCCAACTGACTCAAATTTAGGCAAAGGACAGTCCTTATTAAACCTTTACTGTCCCATTTCTGTAGCTGTGTGTAAAATGTCCCAGTTTCTCCCTCTTCCTCCCACTTTCGTCCTTTGTCTTACTTCCATTGCTGCAAACTGAGTTTAAAGTGCAAAAGCAGTTGGCACCCCTTTATCTCAGCTGCAGGGAAAGCAGACGAAGAAGTAAAGCCTTGCCCTTCTCGGTCGGCTCAGGCAAAAGCAAACTGCTGCACCGTCTCCTAGCTTGTGTTTTCTTCCGCATTAACAACTTTTGCCATCTTGACCAAAGTCTGCATGGCCACATGTGTCCTAGTTTTCATCTGTAAAATGTCAGAGGGTATGAAATTAGGAATGTAAATCCTCAGTTAGTTCTCCCTCCCAGGCAAAGATGAGTAAAATAAATACTCATCTTTGCATGGGAGAGAATATATGTTACACAAACACCTTCAAAATCTTCAAAAATAGGCTGGACAGCTCTCTGCTGGAGATACACAGTTTAGCAGGAGATCCTTCCATTTTATATAAGGGATGCTATATGCCATTGTATTTAAAGATGCTTGCACATCCATGGATTTTGGACCGCATGGGGGGCCCTGGATCCAAACCCCAGTGGATACCAAGGGCTCACTAGAATAGAACCTTTCTACTTCTGGAATTCAGTCCCTTGCATGGTGTCCAATGCCGTCCTTACAATTCAAGAAAGATACTATTGTTGTTGTTGTTGTTGTTGCTCTTGTGCGCCTTCAAGTCATTTCCAACTTATGGCGACCCTAAGGCAAACCTCTCATGATGTTTTCTCAGCAAGATTTGTTCCGAAGACATTTGCCATTGCCTTCCTCTGAGGCTGAGAGGGTGCGACTTGCCCAAGTGGGTTTCATAGCTGAGCTAGGAATCGAACCCTGGCCTGTAGAGCAGTGATTCCCACACTTTGGTCCTCCAGATGTTTGAGACTTTGACGATCAGAAGCCCCAGCCAGCTTGGCCAAGAGTCAGGACTTCTGGGAGCTGAAGTCCAAAACATCTAGGATGAAAGTTTGGGAATGACGGCTCTAGAGTCATAGTCCAACATTCAATCTACTAGGCCACGCTCGCTCTCTAAAAAGATACCTGGATGCCATAAAACCCATGGGACTGGTCTAATCTCCACCATCATGGGCAGAAGTTTGAATCACTCTCTCCTCATTTGCACAGTCAGTTGGGTGAGAAATTAATCTGCCTTTGGGCTTTTAGGTGGAGAAAGCACGGAAGAACATCAAGCTGGACAGCCGCACCCATCATCCACCTGACCACACAAATGCCAGTCTTGTGCGCCCAGAAGGAAGGAGGCCAACCCTTCAGAGGAAAAGGAGAAACAAGGCCAACCAGCTTTCTATCCCAAGAGGCCCACAGATCACTCTTAAAAAAAGAGGTCCCCCTCCCATGTTGACCTTCAGGGAAGGCCATGTCCGCTAATGGGCTTTGGCGCAAACAAAGCGACACAACCCAGCCCTCTCGCAAAACCGTGCGCGGCAATTAGGACGGGCGCCAGTTTCCTTGCAAGGTGTTTTGGTGGGGCAGGGCACTGCCCAAGACATCAGCCACCTGCCACGGGCGGAGCTGGCATGAACACCTTTTGGCGAGGGTTGCCAAAAACGCCAATGTTTTCCGTTCTTTCCCAGCACTTTCGGGGACAAGGGCTAAAGAACGCATCTGCACTAGATCATTATATCACTTTGATACTCTTATTCTACGATTAGGAAGACGTTCCTGATGATGATAAGGGCTATTTCAAAGTAGGATCAGCCGCCTCGGAGGGCGGTGGGTCCCATTTCTTTGGAGGTCTTTAAGCAGAGTTTGCATGTCTACCTTTCCGAACTTCTTTCATAGTGGTTACTTGTAACTCAATCAAAGCAACCAGGAGTTCGGGGACTGAGCAATACTGCTAGACACTTATGAACCAAGAATAGCAGATGTTTACTGTAGTATGACTGGGGCATCTAAAAATGATCATACAGGCCTGTTCCAGACTGCCAAAATAAAGCTGCTTCAGGTCTCTTTGGAGGCATGCTATTTAAATGATGCATGGGTCCTAAGAGTCCGGAGGTTGCGCCAAAGCCACACTCCATTCCTAAGCACCGGAGTGCAGCTTTTGGTGCAGCTTCCGGATACTTAAGATGCATGCATCATTTAAATAGCATACCTCCAAAGAGACTCGAAGCAGCTTTATTTTGGCAGTCTGTAACAGGCCACAGTCATTGAAAAGTAGAACACATCACCAAAAGGCCAAAACTGATTCCTATATGTATGTAGAGAGATCTTGTAGCACCTTTGAGTTTAAGTGAAATAAAGAAGTCGGCAGATGAGCTTTCCTAGACTTAAGTCTACTTCCTCAGATGCTGCTAACTTCTTTCTTTCCATTAAGTCTCAAAGGTGCTACAAGATCTCTCTGAGTACTGCTTCTACAGACTAACACAGCTACATCCTTCAATTCTACCAGTAAAGAAGTATTGTTCAGTCCCTTGACCTTCATAGTTGCTCTGATCCAATTTCTTAGTTTAGAGACTTGCGGTATGTAGTAGGGTACACTCCTTTCCCCCTACTTTGAAACTGGCAGGAGGCTATACTAGATGTCCCTTGAAGCCGCTACTGCTATTACTGTACTACCATCACAATCATCATCTGTCATTTTTGTCCTCCTTTTCCCTTCCCTTCTTCGCTCTAGTTTTCTTTGGGACTATTCCGCAGGTAGCAGCGAAAGACCCGATTTCCCCTTTTGGCATGGAAAGCCAACGCGGACGTGCACAAAGCAACCGAACAGGTTCACGTTGCGTTAATGCTACATTTGGAAAAGGGCACATCTGGGGAGGGGGGGAAAAAACAAGACGGCTTTTGTGCAAGTGCAATTGGGTTCCCACCAAGCTGGTGGCACTCTCGGTATTTTCATTTTTATCCGATTAAGTAATTGATGTTAATAAGGAAACAAAGTGGAGAGAGGAGGAAAAAGGCAACCCATCGGGGTTTTGACTCCAAGGGTTATAATTCTGCCGACAGCGAGGGGGAGACGCCTTAAGGTCAATTGAGAACGGCATTGTTTCAGATTCCGTTTCACGGGGAGAATTTCCAGCAAGAAAACATATTGCCATAAATAACCATCTTGGCGCTGACATTTCTGAGCGCATACCCTTGAATGCAAACACCCATGACTCCAGATTTTCTGTAGGCTCCATTAGAGCAACACAGGCCTGTTCCAGACTGCCAAAATAAAGCTGCTTCGGGTCTCTTTGGAGGCATGCTATTTAAATGATGCCTGGGTCCTAAGAGTCCGGAGGTTGCGCCAAAGCCACACTCCATTCCTAAGCACTGGAGGGCAGCTTTGGTGCAGCTTCTGGATTCTTAGGATGCATGCATCATTTAAACAGCATACCTCCAAAGAGACCCCAAGCAGCTTTATTTTGGCAGTCTGGAACAGGCCACAACGTACACAATTCCAGTTGTGCTATAGATAGACACAAATGCCATGTCGGATCCGGTTGAAGGCCCATCTAGACGGATGTCTGTACCTTTTCAAGACATCTGGTCACGGATCACCTGTTATATCCCTGAGATTACTGAATCTTTGCCTAACCACCTTTGAAGAAGGTTCAAAAAAGTGTGTTTGGTTCAAAATTATAGTCATATTTGGGCATCCTGAAGTTGGCAACAACTGGCTGAGAAGTCAAGGGAGGATCTGCAATCGCAAGGTGTGCCAACGTGTTCAGATAACCTTTCTTGTTGAGGCAACAAGGATTTGAACCCACGCGACACATTGTACAAACAATGCTCTTGGCGCACGGATATACTTACAAATGAAACGAACGCAGCCAGGAGGAGGATGCGCACTAAGAGATCTTCAAACTGCTCCAAGATGAGTTCCAGAAGTGACTTCCCTACGAATGAGAATAAAGGCAGGAAGGAGAATAATCCAATATATTAGATACAGGACTATAGTTGCAATTTTGCATAGCAGTACCTCTCTTTGAGCTCAGTGGACTTAGGCCTGGTCTATGTGAGCAACAAGAAAAGGCGCAACCTATTTCTCCCATGGCTTTGAAAAGTTACTTTTGGGGGTTATGTCTTGGAAAGCTGGATAATAGAGTTACTTACCTTCTTCAGCCGGAAGTTCTACAGGTTTCCGGTGGAAAATCCAAAAGGAGCAGCAATGGAGGAAGAGGAGAGGGAGGAAGAAAAACAGAGAGTCATTACCGATTTGCAAACACATACATGCACATAATCTCTCACAATTTCAGCTCCTTCTGATTCTACCGATATCATTATTGTTGTCGTTGTTACTACTACTACTATTTGTCATCCTTTTCACAGTTTGTGACTCAAAGTGTGCCACATTCAGACATCACATAGAATCATAGAGTTGGAAGAGACCCCAAGGGCCATCCAGTCCAACCCCATTCTGCCATGCAGGAAATCCAAATCAAAGCATCCCCGACAGATGGCCATCCAGTCTCCGTTTGAAGACCTCCAAGGAAGGAGACTCCATTACACAAACACATGGCAACCATGAAGCGGAAGACATACCCACCAATTGTCCCTGACTGGCAAGGAGAGTCTCAGTTAATCCTCTGCCATCCCACTTTTCGGATGCTTTTCAAATGTCCCGGTTTCTCTTTCCTCCTCCCACATTCTCACTTTGTCCTCAGATTATTTCAGTTGCTGCAAACTGGGTTCAAAGTGAAAAAGGAGCTTGCACTTGACCAACTCAGTGCAGGATCTTGCCCTCCTCAGTTGCTGTTGTGCGCCTTCATGTACGTTCCAACTTATGGCGACTCTGTTGACACTGTTTCTGGAGAGCCAGCATGGTTTCAGTGTTGGACTAGGACTCCAGAGACCAGGGTTTGAATCCCACGTTGGCCGTGAAACCCACTGGGTGACCCACTTTGGGCAAAGTCACACTCTCTCAGCCTCAGGGGAAGGCAATGGCCAAGCTCCTCTGAACAAAACTTGTCAAGAAAACGCCAGGGTAGGTTTGCCTTCGGGTTGCCATAAGTCGGAAACGACTTGAAGGCACGCAACATCAAATGAGAGGATGGGGCAAGGAGATGGAAACCATGGGGCAGCATAAGCTTTGGCCATCCCATCTGCAGTGGCCTTTGCAACAGTTTTCCTTTGACTTTTGCATGCAAGTTGATATGGAGCAAGTGCGCCTGGAGGGGTCCCTGGCAATTTTAGCTGTGTGCCTCCCCCAATGTTTATTTTTTCTTCTGCTTGTGACCTTTCCTGAAGACAATAAACCATTCATTCAACTACCTTTAAGAGAATTCAGGATATCCTGTTCATGATCCCACGAATGCACACAGTTCCGTTTAAGGAGACACTTGCTGATAGGTTCCCATCAATATATATATAGGCCTGTTCCAGACTGCCAAAATAAAGCTGCTTTGGGTCTCTTTGGAGGTATGCTGTTTAAATGATGCATGGGTCCTAAGAGTCCGGAGGTCGCGCCAAAGCCACACTCCATTCCTAAGCACTGGAGGGCAGCTTTGGTGCAGCTTCCGGATTCTTAGGACCCAAGCATCATTTAAACAGCATACCTCCAAAGAGACCCAAAGCAGCTTTATTTTGGCAGTCTGGAACAGGCCATAGACAAGTTTATAAATTCTGGGATGCCCTCTTTTCGGAAAGAAATAATATCACTTAACCACCATCTTCCAAAGACCCCAAAACAGATCCTCCTGGGTTTCTATATCAATGCAAAAGCATTAGCTATTTCTTAGTAGCTGCCAGATTGGTCATTGCTTGCTTTTGCAGAGATCTTTAGGGGATCCCTGGAACATATTCGACGCATGGTTGCAAACGTCGGACAGTGAAGAAAGCTGACCGGAAGAAAATCAACTCATTTGAAATGTGGTGCCGGAGAAGAGTTTTACCAATACCATGGACTGCTAAAAAGACAAATAAATGGGCTCAAGAGCAAATCGAGCCTGAATTTTCCTTAGAAGCCAAGATAACTAAACTAAGGCTGTTGTACTTTGGCCATATCATGAGAAGACATAACCCACTGAAAATAATGCTAGGGAAGGTAGGAAGCGGTAGGAAAAGAGGACGACTTCATTACAGATGGATGGAGTCAATCCTGGATCTGCAAGAGCGGATGCTTTTGAATGACTTGGAGACCTCTCACTCATAGAGTGCCATAAGTCAAAGTCAACCTGATATCACTTAACAACAACAAATTCCAAATGTTGCTCATCTGATATGATTTGCTGTATCAGCTATCTGGTCTTTGCTCTCACATTTGTTAAAGAAGACAGGTAAAAGTCACTTAAGAAGTTAAAATCACACGTGTTTTCAGTCCAAGGTTTGATGAATCCATCCAAAGATGCTGGGCCTATTTTTCAGGGGAGAAGAAGGTAAAAACGGATACCTGATATAGCAAATTGTATCAAATCATCTCCAGTTGCGCTGGAGGACCTAGAGGTTCCCAGACCGAACGCATGACTCAAATCCACGAATACTCAAATACGCAAAAGTCAAAGCCGTAAAAGTGGAGGGACGACTGTAGACTGTATCTGCTGGAACCCTGGATTTCATTGGCTTTTCACATGTGTGATTCTGGGACTTATAATTCAAAACAAGGCGTTCTTCCAAGCTCTGGAAAAGCAGGAAAATGTAAGAGCAAATAGACATTTTGAAAGCTTTTCTTTCAAAACAAAACAAAGCAAAAAGCCACCAATGACTTCTTCAGATTAAGACGGAAAGAGAAGAGAATTCCAGACGGAAACACGGCCAAGGAGTATGGGCCAAACGGAGCGGATTCCTCTCCCAACGGGGACTTCTTTAAAAGCAGCCCACCAATATGGCATGCGACGAACTGAATCGTATTTCGGAAAGGCAGAGGGGAACCAAAATTCGGTCGCTGCTCATTTCTATCCCTCAGAGCTGATCAGTATTCAGTGAATGGATTTGCATTTCGTTGCAGGCTCCCAAATGACTCACACAACTGCAGACAACACTAGAAGGAGAGGAGCAGGGATGAGTAACTTTCGGAGAAGAGAGGAAAGGCACACACACTGCAATTTCACTTTCGGCAGGTTAAAGCAAGGGAGCAACCTTGAGCAGGGATGGGAAAACACACCAAAACACATACGGAAACCCTGTAGACTTTGAAAGCACAAACCTATATATTGACATGGCCAGGAAGTCCCACTGGGTTCAGTGCAGACACAGGGCAATTTAGATGCCATGCAGTTCACTCCCTAGAAAGTATTTTAAGGCCCTATTCCCACTAGCTTATAAAGCGGATCAAGACTCGGATTATGGGGGCATCGTTCCCATTTGAGCATGCATTCAATCCCCACTGCGCTGATTTTGTTCCCATTGGAATGCAGATCTGACCCTCATGTAATCGATTTTTCCAGGGAAAGCCTGAATCGAACCTGGGTTAATTTGACGGTACTTTTTCAGAGGTTTTTCCTGCACCACTAGGGTTGCCATATCCCACCTGGGGGCGGGACTTTCCCGGTTTGGGGCGGGTCTGCATGGTCCTGCCCCAGTTTGGCCCCGCCCCCGGGATTCCCTCCCCCCCAGCGAGGCCCTGGAGGTGGCTCCGTGATCGCGGAATCCTCCAAGGCCTCGTCAGGGCCTGGGAGGAGGAGGAGGCCGCTTGCCACCGCGGTGATGGCTGCGATGACGGACGGCCCCCGCGCCCCTTCCCGGCCTGAGAGGAGGCCGAGGCTTCCTCCCAAGCCGGGAAGGAGGACAAGGTTTTAAAATGTAGGACCTTTTTTTTAAAATTCCCTGGCCAGGAAATTTTTTAAAAAGGGCCTACATTTTTAAACCTTGTCCTACATTTTTCCTGGTTTGGAGGTCCTCAGGTATGGCAACCCTATGCTCCACCTGAGTCTGACCCGAGGCAAATGAATGGGAACAACATGGGTGTCCAATTCGGGAACTTGGGGATGGGAGGAGCAGTGCTCAAGGGGCTGGCCTGGTTGCTGTCACCCGCTTGTTCGATTAGGACTTGGGGGGGAAATTTGAGCCCGAATCGCAACAATATACATCACTGTATATGGGGCCTAAGACTGTATTATGGGGCCTAAGACTGTATTATAATGTCAGCCTCCCTGCGGAAGTGCCTGAAAACATCCCCAAACATCCCAAGCATGCAACAGAACGTGAGAAGTTTTGCTCATGGAAAGATGTACAGAACAAGAAAAATATACAGTGGAGCTCTTAGTATCCGCTGGGTTTTGGTTCCAGGTCCCCCCTATGAATACTAAAATCCATGGATGCTCAAGTCCCACTAAATACAACGGCACAGTAAAATGGTGTATCTTATACAAAATGGCAACCCCCCCCCCCCGGATCAGGTTCGGCACCTTGGAGAACTCCGTTAAAAGCAACAAAAACCTGGAGTGGATCCACAAATGTATCAACAGTGGTGCCACAAACCGCCACATGAACTGTGACATGGAAGGACTAGAACCAATAGCTGGAAAAGACAAGATCTAAACATTAGAAAACATTTCCTAAGCAGACAAGATCGGTAAAGCTTACAGCTCTCCATCTCAGGTGATGCATAACCAGAAATTGGACTCAGTATCTTGAGATAGTATCTTTGAGACTAACTGAAAGGAAGAAGTTGGCAGCATGAGCTTTCCTAGACTCCAGTCTACTTCCTCAGATGCATATAGATTGCTATTCAGAAGGTGCATTTTGTGTTACTCTTGCAAGGAGTTGGGGATGAGACTAGATAAGGATTATAGATTTTTGTGGGTTTTTCAGGCTATGTAGCCATGTTCTAGAAAGAGTTTATTCCTGACGTTTCACTAGCGTCTGTGGCTGACATCTTCAAAAAATGCTGGCATGAAAGAGCGCATGGAAGAAAGCATCTCTCTTCCATGGCAGCATTCTCTGAAGATGATGGCAAAACATCAGGAATAAACTCTTCTAGAACATGGCCAGATCGCCCGAAAAACCCACAAAGAACTATGGATGCCGGCCATGAAAGCTTTCGACTTCACATTAGATAAGGACTCTTCCAACTCTTTAAGTCAAGGATGGAGAACTGCCATTGTATCTGTTCTATAAAGCCAGGCCAGGTTAATAAGACAAAAATGAATTTGACTTTTGGACTTTACGGCCAAGATCAGGCAGGTACAGGTTAAACCTTCCAGGGATTAAATTTCTCCGAGATTGATTTGGAAAAGAAATAAAATAAACCACATCACCGGGGGAACTGGAAGTCCAACTCCAGTCGCTGTTTGACTAGCGCTGACATTTCAGCGCCTGCCAAGTCAAACAAACATCCCTTTTTCTTTCAGGAAGGGAAATCCTCGGCCCGGCATCCCTTGCAACTTAGCAAACGCAAGGCAGGCAGGTGACAGAGAGGTGGATAAAACCAGGCAGGGATGTCCGTCCTGAAAAAGGAGAGCAAAAATATCAGCCTCCGAGGGCACCAAGGGTGCACCGGCCTGCGCTGGGCAAATTACGTCAAGTGGAAAATATTCACATGGCGCACTATATCTACCTTTCCAAATTTGAAATGTTAGTCACGGGGAGGGGGGAAAGACACACCTTGGCCACCCCAGAAATTCAACTGAATCATCCGCCGCCGCCCTCCGTGCGCCGCACACAATGCAAATTTCCCCACGCTTATCTTCCCAACCATAGGGACCAGAAGTTTACGGTCTGTTTGTGTCACGACACACCTGGCACCACGGCTCAAATTTGCAAAGCAGAGGAGCGCCTAGGGAAAGCAGTGAGGCGTTTAATCCTTCCTTCTCTGCTGCTTTCCCTCCTGGAACTTACTTGTTGGTTTTATTTTCTCACTCGGCACAGCAATGTACAGCGGGCCCTTGGTATCCGCTGGGGTTAGGATCCCCCGTGGATAACAAAATCGGTGGATGCTCAAGTCCCACTAGGACACAGTCAAATGGTACCTCTTAAATAAAATGGCCATATCCAGGTTTACGTATTGTAATTGATATATTTGGGGGAATATTTTCAAGCCGCGGATGCTTGAATCTGTGGATAAAAAATTCATGCGCCAACTGTAGATTTTCGTGGGTCTTTTGGGCTACAAGGCCATGTTCTGGAAGAGTTTATTCCTGACGTTTCACCAGAATAAACTCTTCTAGAACACGACTCATAATCCCACGAAAAACTATGAATGCCGTCCGTGAAAGTCTTCCACTTCATGAAAGCCATTTTGTTGGCGCACTGGACTATGAGTCTGGAGTTGTCGTTCTTGTTGTGTGCCCTCAGGTTGTTTCTAACTTTTCTTGGCAAGTTCCTTCGGAAGGGGTTTGCCACTGCCATCCTTTGAGGGCAAGATGACTCTGGAGGCCAGGGTTCGAATCTCCACTCGGCCATGGAAACCCACTGGATGATCTTGGGCAAATCACATGCTCTCAGCCTCAGAGGATGGCAATGGCAAACGCCTTCTGAAGAAGCATGCCAAGAAAATGCCATGGTAAGCTTGCCATAGGCTCTCCCTAACTCAGAAACGACTTGAAGACACACAACAACAAAGTATGTTATGGGAGCCACATGCATCGCACATGGCTGATCTTCCAAGGGGTAACCATCTCTCCTAAAACCTTCCAGAAATAATAATTCATCTCAACTACTTAACATCCGAACCGGATGTGCTTTGAATATTGGGCAACAACTCTAGAGACCAGTGCTTGAACCCCGTTTGGCCATGAAAACTCACTGGGAGACCTTGACCAAGTCACACTCTCTCAGCCTCAGAGGACGGCAAAAGCAAACCCCCTATGAAGAAACCTGGCTAAGAAAACAGCAGGATCGGGTCGTCTCTATGTTGCCATAGATCAGAAACAGCTTGAAGGCACCCAACAACTAAACATCAGTTTGTGATCCCTTAAAAGTCTGCACCAGAATGTGCATCCATTTTAAAATATTTCCCTTCGCTTCCCTTAATATATTGATTGCTTCTTCCTAAATCTATGATGGTTTGCATTCAGATCTGCATTTTTGTGTGAACCTTCCCATACTGTGCAAATCTGCTTTTTGCTGCAGGTAAAGATGGGGATGGAATGGCTTTTCCACCACCTGTTTCTTTCCTTAACACATATTCTCTTACCTCTCTTTGTAACCTTCAAAACATCAACCCGTAACTGAAGAAGACAATCTGTCAAGGAGAGGGGAAAGACAAAGAACAGCCCTCATCGGTCAAGACCATTTTGGGACACGGCGACGCTTTCGGAAAAATAAACTGTTATTCTAATCTGCTTCATTTCATCCCCTGCCTTGGGTGCAAGGAGTGCATCATGCGCTGAAAAGAAGACAGGTCTCTGTCTTGTGTCGGCTGAAGTTGACAGCCTCAAACAATATTCTCCGTTCCCAAGTTTCTTCCTATGAATTTTCTGCACTCGTTTCCGGGCAGCTATTTATCGGACTTTCTTTTGCGAAGTTACACAAGCGAAAAAGGGAAATATCCCGGGGTGAACTCCGTGCAAAGCTGGAGAAAAGATACAGGATGCTACCTTTTCTTTGGACGAAACATTGAGACATGACATTTGGTACCGACGGAAGCCTTAAAAATTAATACAGGGAGATCTTGATATTTGCTGAGGTTTGGTTCCAAGACCCCTTGGATGCCAAAATTTCTGTGGTCAACATCTGGCAGAAGCTAACCAAAGAGTCACAATGGAAGACCTAGAGCAGTGATGGTGAACCTTTTCGAGGCCGAGTGCCCAAAGTAAACCCAAAACTCACTTACTTATTGCAAAGTGCCATGTCCCTCTGGCTTTCTAGTAACAAATTCTGTGCTTGGGTGACGGCACATGTGCCCAAAGAGATGTCTCTGAGTGCCACCTCTGGCATGCGTGCCATAGGTTCACCATCACTGACCTAGAGATTCCTAGATTCTCTGGGCATTTGTCGGCCCTCCAGCATGAGTCTATGGCGGCAGAGAACAAACTTGTCTCTTTCTCTCTGTGGCAGTCTTTTACACCAGTGCACCCCCCAAACTTTGGTCCTCCAGGTGTTTCGAACTTCAACTCCCAGAAGCCCCAGCCAGCTTGGCCAATGGTCAGGAATTCTGGGAGATGAAATCCAAAACATCTGGAGAACCAAAGTTGGGAACCTCTGCTTTCGACATTTGAAGAGCATGATCCTGTCACCGCCTCAGCAAAACAAACTGCTTCTTTAAATACGAAGGCGCAAATCGATCGTGGCCATAGATCCCCTCGAAGCATAAAAGCAACCAATTTTTAAAAATGATATTTTGGGTGGGATCAGAGAAAGCAAAGGCCAGGCCTTGCCAGCGACTCTGTTTCTCTCCATTGAGCATTTGTCTTTCAGTGTTTGACCTCCTCCCTTCTGCTACGTTTTTCCCCTCTGGTCTCCTTTGTTGGTTTGCACACTCCTCCGCCCATCGAAGGCCACCTGGCGTGAACTTTTGTTGCTTCCACGACGCAAAAGTGACGTGGCTCAACCGAAGCCAGGATTTCCCAGGTCCTCTTTGGTAGTGAGGCAGCCCTGTTTGGCTTGGCAGGGCAAAAGGAGCAACGGCGAATGAGAACATACCCTCCAACATTGTGCGGATGAAAACCAGGACATGTGCAGCCAAGCAATGTCAGAATCCATCCACAATTGCAGCATCGAGCCACAGATGCATGGGGCGGAGAATGTGGCCATGCAACATCAGAGTCTGGCCAACATGGCACACACAAGCTAGGAGATGCTGCAGCAGTTTGCTTTTGCCTTAGCGGACAGGGAAGAGGAGATTCCGTCTCTCCTCTCTCTCTCTCCTTCTCAGTTTAGCATTCAAAGACATAGCCATGTTAGTCTGCAGAATCAGTATGCAGAGAGACCTTGCATCCCCTTTGAGACTAACCAAAGAAAGAAGTTGGCAGCATGAGCTTTCCTAGACTTAAGTCTACTCCCTCAGATGCATTTAGTGGAGTCCATCTCAGAAAGCAGACTTTAGTTTAGGAACGCTCATGCTGCCAACCTCTTTCAGTTAATCTCAGGGATGCTACAAGATCTCTCTACATACTGCTCAGTTTAGTTGAGGGCAAACTAATTCCTGCCTCAAGCCTTGCAGAGAGGCAGGTAAGAAATT
This sequence comes from Sceloporus undulatus, assembly GCF_019175285.1. NCBI lineage: Eukaryota > Metazoa > Chordata > Lepidosauria > Squamata > Phrynosomatidae > Sceloporus > Sceloporus undulatus. The sequence goes on along the minus strand of NC_056532.1, from coordinate 2,405,966 downwards.
AATAGTAGTAGTAGTAATAGTAGTAGTAATAAATGTCTTACCCGACTCTCTTTAAGCGAAACCCTGTAAGTCAGTTTGCAGCAACTGAGTAAGATAAGGGCAACAACAACAGCAAGAACAGCAAGAACCATTATTATTTGCCCATAGCATACTTCAGTTGCTGCAAACTAGATCCAATGTGCAGAACAACAACAACAACAACATAATTTAATTATTATGCACATCAATTTTAGCAGACAGCAGAGGACTAATCCAGACATGCTAAGGGACCTTCTATATTACAGGTGGTTGAAATGGAGCTTGCAGGCATTGCAGGCTCTCAAAACAGCCCTCTTAATGTCACAAAAATGTTATGGAGAGGAGTATGACCCCTGGGGTCCTGGAAAGGCAATGGGGACCCCAACCCCTGGCATTAGCCCACCCTTGCGCCACATGCTGTACTGCCAGTTTGAAAGCGACCGGAGGCCTACTAGCAAAAGCTGCGACCTTAGACAACCGCAACGGTCAATCCGGAAACAGATACTCGGGGCAACGGTATCAAACACTCCCAAGTTACTCACAGGAAACCACAACACTTCCCCTGCTATCAGGCTGGTGCCTTGTAAGAGAGGTCTCCCTCGCAAGGTATTTTCCATCTCCACCCATCTAGATACACACAAATGTACACACACAGAGAGAGAGAAAGGGCTTTTTGTTTTGTGCCAGTTTTGTTTTGGCTTGCTCGAGTTCGTCCCGGGCAGCTTTTGGCACCAAGAAACGATGGTTTGCTTTCCGCACCGCCACATCGGCCCGATAAGATCTAGCTAACTAGTTGCTCTGCTGGCCGCTTGTTTTGCAAACAAGTGCTGAGAACAGAGCTCTTGCAAGAGAAGAGGGCCTCCGACTGATAGAGGTTCGTGGCTTTCCGGAATCCTTTGGTAACCACCACCAAGTGCATAAAAATTACTCTGACCCATTTGTTTAAAGAAACAAACAGTACATGCTGAGCTAGACAAACCGGGGGAGAGAATCAAACTGCCAACCTAAAGGCTTCCCAACTAATAGTGTTGTGGTACGTTTGAGGTTCAACACCCAGCATGATGGTCCCAAGGAAAGGATTAAAAATTGCAGGTGGTTGTGTTCCTTTGCATCAATGAACCTACTCTAGCATCGTAGAGGAGGAAGAGACCACAAGGGCCATCCAGTCCAACCCAATTCTGCCATGCAGGAATTCTCAATCCAAGCATCCCCAACACATGGCCATCCAGCCTCTGTTTAAAGATCTACAAAGAAGGAGACTCCACCACTCTCCAAGACAGTGTCTTCCGTGGTTCAATCGCTCTTACCATCAGGGAGTTCTTCCTAATGTTGAGGTGGAATCTCTTTTCCTGGAGCTTGCATCCATTGCTCCAGGTCCTCTTCTCTGGAGCAGCAGAAAACAAGCTTGCTCCCTCCTCAATATGACACCCCTTCAAATGCTTAAACAGGGGTATCATATCACCTCTTAACTGTCTTTTCTCCAGGCTAAACATCCCCAACTCCCTAAGTTTCTCCTCATAGGGCATGGTTTCCTGACCCTTCACCATTTTGGTCACCCTCCTCCAGTGGTTTTGCTCTCCACTAACAACAGGAGCATAATGTCCAGATTGAGGACTCCGTTCTGCTTTGGTCAGACCTCACTTTGCGGTCCAGTTCTGGGCACCAAAATCCAAGAACCACAGAATCATAAAGTTTGAAGAGACCCCAAGGGCCATCCAGTCATCTACCATTAAAGGACCCCTGACAGATGGCCATCTCACCTTTGTTCCAAGGCCTCCAAAGAAGGAGACCCCATCGCCCTCCAAGGATAGAAGAAGGATGTCAACAAGGTGGACCATGACCTGAGAAGGGGGACCAAAATGATCAAAGGTTTGGAAACGAAGACTTATGAGGAACAACGTAGGGAGATGGCTATGTTTAGCTTGGAGAAAACTGAGAGGTGACATGTTAATACTCTGAAGGGATGTCATGTAGAAGATGGAGCCAACTTCTTTCCTCCTGCTCCAGAGATCAGATCATGAACCAATGGCTTCCAATTAGAAGAAAAGCTTCCACCGAGACACTCTTATTGTGTGCCTACAAGTCGTTTCTGACTTATGGCGACCCTAAGGTGACCCAATTGCGCAGTTTTCCGGGGCTGAGAGGGTGTCACTCACTCATGGTCACCCAGTAAGTTTCCATGGCTTGAGCATGGAATCGAACCCCGGTCTCTGGAGACGTCTACTCCAACCACTACGCCACAATGGCTCTTCATCAAAACATTGGGAACAACTTCCTTGAAGCTACAAAACATCAACATATGTATTGACTTATGTACTTACCTATTAAGTACATAAGTAGCAATTGTTTGATCAAGAAAACTGCTATCAATTTCCTCTGGAAAACGTATTGTTTAATTTATCCAGAACATTTATACAAATGCCGCACGTTGCACAGATTTCTCAAAAGGGATCGGTTTTACACACGGAACAAAATCACGAAGGAAATCGCAGTCACGAAATCTGCAGCTCCGTTTTTGTACGACTAAAACCCCATCAATGGGAGTTACTTCTGAATACAAAGACATAGGGATAATTATAGAAGAGATAAGATAGAATATAAAAAGTATAGATATAGCAACTGCCATCGCAATCAGAAAATATGTCTGTTACTACAGATTTCTTCCGCCGATAAGTTACTATAGAGTTCCCCTGCCGACACGCGGATCAAGTACAAAATGTCTAGAGATAATCTACCATAGATTTACCAAATGCATCTGAGGATGTAGACTTTAGTCTATGCAAGATCATGCTGCCAACTTCTTTGTTTAGTGAGTCTCAAAGGTGCTGCAAGATCTCTCTACATACTGATTCTGCAGCCTAACATGGCTATGTCTTTGAATTCTGCCTTATATTTATTGTTAGTGATATGCTTCCTAAAACTTGTTATTCTTTTTGGAGCTGACAAAGGCAGGGATGCATCCTCTTAAGTCAACACTGGGTTTTATCCATTTTATTACACTCCTGCGCTCCTTCCGCAATAAAAGAGACGATGAAATGACACATTTTTCTGAGCCTGCCAGTCCATTTCGAACTCGCGGCGGTCGCCAGGAACTAGACGCAAAGGGCAAATATTGAGGTTTAAGAATCTATGTGCTTAGCACTTCGCCTTCGCTTACTTTGGGCTGCGTGAGTCAGGGCGGTGTATTTATCCATTGCAATTCGATCCCGCTGTTCATCTTGCAAGCTCCAGGTGGCATTCACAGAGTGCCCAGGCGGCTTCCCATCCCGAGGAGAGTCAAAACCTGGCACCGTCTTGGGATCGCGTTGGCATGGTCCTATAACTCGGTTTCCGTCCTTGCAACTTTTTGGAAGGGGCTGTGCAACTCTTCCAGGGCCCTGATCCACACAGTCCTCAGGCCAACCCAGGCTTCAGGGCATGTCATAATGAAAAACAGTCTCTGAAGATACCCGCCAGGAATAAATTTATCGAGAACATGGACACATAGCCCGAAAAATCCACCAAAATCTATGAAAGCCTTTGACCACTACACAGTCAATAGGTTTGTTGATCACATGGAAATATGAAGCAGGATGGAGCGATAAAACCCAAGGCAAAGGCAAAGTTTGCTCTCGGCTCTTAGTTGGTCAAAGGAGTCCTTCACCACAGATATGTCCACCAGGAGCCCCACAGAATCATAGAGTTTGAAGAGACCCCTAAGGACCATCCAGTCCAACCCCATTCTGCCATGCAGGAAATCCAAATCAAAGCATCCCCGATAGATGGCCAATAGAAATGATAAATTAGTTGTTGTTGGGTGTCTTTGAGACGTTTCTGACTTATAGCGACTCTAAGGCGAACCCTCTCATGGGCTTTTCTTTGCCAGATTTGCTCAGAGGAAGTCTGTCATTGCCTTCCCTTGAGGCTGAGAGAGTGTGACTTGCCCAAAGTCACCCAGTGGGTTTCATGACTGAGGTGGGAATTGAACCCTGGTCTCCAGAGTCATAGTCCGACACTCCAACCACCACGCCACACTGTATTTGGGGCCAATACACACACACACATATATATACACATGCACACAGCAGGAAGGCAGCCCTCCAAATTCTTCTGCGGGGCTAATGCAGCCCCATGCCCTTCCACTGTTACCTAAACCTAGTATAAAAGGATGCTCCATTGTAAGATCTGCCCTCATACCAACCACCTGAAGTAGAGAAACAACTTCATAGTAACTAATGCTTGTATGAGTTGGCCTAGACGGAGACTGAATCCGAAGGTGGCGGCGATGGTGAGAAATTAGTCAGCGGTGATTCAAACGCATCCCAAGCGAAAGGGGCAATGACAAATCCGACTTCAAGGATTTCCATTTTTCCCCCTGCAAGGAGGTGGCAAGGCCTCTCTCTTGGAGACCGAGTAAGAGCACCATCGTCCCCCGAAACGCAGCCCACCTTGGATTGCACAGAAGCACCCCAGTGTGGTCTCCATGGCATCCAAGATGAATCATGATGGAGCAAGGTTCAAGGCGAGGACTGGGAGAGGAATCCAGTCGCAATGGCAGGATCAACATATTCGCTTCAACCTACATTTTCCAGTTTGCTACAGATGCACTGAGAGGGAGAGGGGAGCATTTCAAACATGCCCAAAACACAAGTTTCCAAAGTTTACTGCGCAGGCACAGATATAACCCATCTGTGTGATTCGCAGAGACCACGAAGAAGAAACAACATCCCATGTTTCAGAGATGACAACTGGGACACATGTGGGACCAAGCGGGATGAGAATGCGGTCCACATGGCAAAAGTTATGGAGGAAGAAGAATGCACACGTTATTTGTATATTTTATTTATGGTGTTTATACCCCGCTTTTCAGCCCTAAAGGCCCTCAGAGAGGCTTTACAGATAGTTATTCAGATGGCTAGGAGAGGCTGCAACAGTTTTACCCTCGAAGTATCCCCTGGTCATATCAAAATCCATCATTCCGGCCCTTGACTTGTACATGAGTTTGATTTCTATATCGCCATTTGCAGTCTGCGAACTCAGGGGAAAGGAAAGGGAGCGGAGTCTTGCCCTTCGCAGGAGGCTCAGGCAAAAGCAAACTGCTGCACCCTCTCCGAGCTTTTCCTTCTCGGCCACTTTCTCAGGTTGCATGGCCACATGGTTTTCATCTGTGAAATATGTCGGTGGGTATGTGTCTACAAAGACCTGTGTACGAAAGAGATGAAGGAAAGGAGGGCAGGCGTATCTTTGCAGTGCATTTCGGGAACCGGAAGGAGCCTCGCTCTTTTGATAACCACTTTCAAATCAGCCAGCAAAGCTGATAGTCTTTCCTGGCCCAGTTTTGTACCTCCCTCCTCCGCCTCTCGTTCTTCCGCCCGTTCTTCTGCGCTTCCTCCTCCCTGCATCGTTTTTCCATTTTGCAAGCCCTCGGGGTGGACAAAAAGGGCCAAAAGGAGGAAAATATGGCCAGCCGGCGGTGGCGTCGAGGGAACCACAAATGGAAACGCCACACACGAAGCGGTGCCATTCTTTTAAGTGTCTCTCCAACTTGGAGAGTCCTTCCCAAGTTGCAAAGACTGACCTGAAACTTAAGGGTCCACTTCAGGCAGCATTATTCGAGGGACTACATTTCGAATTGGTAAAGAACCCAATGCGCACACACCAGACTCTTGCAAGGTGGCCAGGTATCACAACCACAAAGGAGGACAAAATGCTGGAAACACGGATATAAACATAAACGCATGCTTCTTGGTGATGCTCAAAACGGAGGACGTTTTGGGAATGCCTCCTGGACAGAAAGCTGAAATGGAGGGCATGTCCTGGAAAAGGAGGACATCTGGTCACCGGGGACTCTTGGCACAACTGGGCCTGAGATGCCAAAGAAACACACACACACAACACAAACATACAGAGAGATTTTCCTGACCGTAACCATATATGTGAATGGAGTCCTTCAGCAGAGACAGAAAGAATATTCACAGATATTTCTTCCCAGGTTGAAAAATTAATAACTCTCTCCTTCTGGATAATGCAAAAGAAAGCACAAAGTCTTCAAGAGACTGAGGGATACCGGGAGTTTAATTTGCATCGAAACATCGCCATTGCTAACCATGCAAAACCGATAATATATTTGCTATCTGCATATGGTTTTTCTTTCCAGGAAGGAAAGGCCGGGTGGAGAGGCAGAAGGGGAAAAACTCTCTCTGTAATCTTTCAATACCCTTCCTCCTGCCCCTGGTAACCAAACCAAAAGCTGTTTGCATCATGGAGCTTAGCAACGTAAACCCACAACGTTGCGGAAGGGCACAACTGCCCCTTTGTTTGCTCCTGGTTTGTGCTCTTGCACCAGAATGCGCATGGCAACATCCCACCGATTCACAGCTGACACCGAATGTGCAATGGCGAAACAGGCCTTTGGCTTCCGCAACCACAGCTCTACCGCCATCTTTGAGTCATAGTGTTGGAAGAGACCACAGGAGCCACCCAGTCCATCCCCAAACTGCCATGCAGGAACTCTCAATCAAAGCATCCCCATTGACAGATGGCCATCCAGCCTCTCTTTAAAGACCTCCAAAGGAGGAGACTCTGAGACTGCATCTTCCACTGTTGGACGGCTCTTACTGTCAATACGTTGCTCCTAATGTTGAGGTGGAATCTCTTTCCCTGTTGCTTCCATCCATTGTTCTATTCTCTGGAGCATCAGAAAACAAACTTGCTCCATCCATTATAAAACCATAGGTAGAGACCCACAAGGGCCATCCAGCAAGAACTGGCTTATTCATAATATTCCTGCACTACTTTTCAAGTAGTCTCCTGAATCCACAAAGTAGATAGATAGATAGATAGATAGATAGATAGATAGATAGATAGATAGATAGATAGATAGAATT
>NC_056532.1:2351948-2399072 GCF_019175285.1 Sceloporus undulatus | reverse complement strand
AATATCAGCATCCAACATTTTAAATGACGGCAAGAATAAAACCGCATTATAAAAGACAGGGCTGCATTCTTTCACATTACTTGCGCTCCAGCACATCCTGCTCACACATTTTTTGGCACTTTGGGTTTCGACGCTTTCCAACCTTGCTTACATTTTAAGTTTTAAAACTGTCAGAGAAGCAGCCTGCTTTCTCGCACCTGGGCCTTGAGAGGTTCTTCTCCAGAAAACTGTCTGGTTTCACTCCTGGGATCATTCGCTCCCGGATTTACATCCCTCGAAAAACAGAGCCGGGGGGTGTAGTGGTCTGAGCGTTAGACCAAGGCTCTGGAGGCCAGGGTTCGAATCCCACATTGGCCATGAAACGTACTGGTCGATCCTGGGCAAGTCACACTCTCTCAGCCTCAAGGGGAAGGCAATGGCAAACCTCATTGAAACTGCATCGCTGGGCACTGTGCAAAACAAAAGGGGGTGAGTGAATGAATGAATGAATGAATGAGAATCAAATGTGTTCAGAAGTCATCACGTTCCCCAACGCAAACGCTCCTCAGCGTTCGTATTTTCTAGAAGCTAAGGGCGGTCGCTATTGTCGGCTCCCCTGTCGGTGGGGCGACAAATCCATGCCAGGTTTTTGCAAGCTTTAGAGGAGGTCTCCAAGATGCTGAACCTATTGGGAAGATATGATTCAGCCCCTTGCGGAGCTGCGTTACAATCCGGAGTGGATCTGCAGCCCTACTGACACGCAGTAGCGCAGGGAGTTGAACAATGTCTAACCAAGACAATAGACCAGTGTAGAGTAATGGTTAGAGCAGGGGTGGGAACTGTGCAGCTCTCCAGACACTCTTGGACTGCAGTTCCCAGCATTCCTCACCACAGGCGATACTAGCCAGGGCTTCTGGGAGTTGCAGTCCAACACGGGGGGGGGGGCACACAAGGGGGTGGGGGGGGGGGGGGGTGCAGGCTGCGCCAGGTGACACCCTAAAGGGGGTGACACCGCTGCTCCCTAAAAATCTTTGGGGATGTTCAAAGGTGTCCCTTTAAAATGTTAAAATGAGTAGGGTGAGGCTTGGTGGGAGGAAAAAGGAAAGGGCCTATCTATCTATCTATCTATCTTGCATAAGGCATAATATAATTATAATATATATAAGGTATATATATATACTTAAAATCACCGTATAGACTCGATTATAAATCGACCTCATCTATAAGTCGAGGGCAGGTTCGGGGGACAAAATTACGGATAGTCCTGATAGTCTTTGTATTTAGTTGTATTTGTGTTGTCATGTATGTCCATATAGGGTTTTGTCGTTTGTATGTACTTGTATATGTTTGTGTCTTTTAATACAATAACATTTTGTTTTAAAAAATAAACTGTGTGCGTTTGTGTTAATAAAATCCCGAAAAGAGCTCCGTTTATTTCAAAAGGTGGCCGCTTTCCCCCATGCCCATATTGTACCCAGCGACAACAGCAGCGCAAAATCCGACCAAAGCCACGCTGTCAATTGTCAAGGAGATAATGAACCGCTATTAGGTATTAATTATAAACAGTCTAATTAGCGGCGGCGGCAGTCTCTGCATATAAATATCGCCAAGGCACAGAATAAGCCTGGCTGAATGCCGGTGGTGCGTACGGAGAACTGGGTTAATGCTAATGTCATATTGGGGAGGGAGCAAGCTTGTTTTCTGCTGCTCCAGAGAATAGGACACAGAGCAGTGGATGCAAGCTCCAGGAAAAGAGAGTCTATCAAAACATTAGGAAGAACTTCCAGATGGTAAGAGATGTCCAACTGCTTTGGAGAGCAGCGGAGTCTCCTTCTTTGGAGGTCTTTAAAGAGAGGCTGGATGGCCATCTGTCAGGGATGCTTTGATGGAGAGTTCCTGCATGGCAGAATGGGGTTGGACTGGATTGCCCTTCTTGGGGTCTCTTCCAACTCCATGATTCAAATAGACTTTTGGTGACCCCATGAACGTCGCAAGGTTTTCTTAAGCAAGGAATACTAGGAGGTGGATTGGCTAGTTCCTTCCTGTGAAATATCACCTAGGATCTGTTGGTGGTCTCCCATCCAAGTACCAACCAGGGCTCATTCTGCTTAGCTTCCAAAACCAGACAGGATCTGGTGCTTCCAAGCTATTTGTTGTTGTTGTTGTGTGCTTCCAAGTCATTTTTTCAAAAACCTATGGCAACCCTAAGACCCTTATGAGGAACAACCAAGGAAGAGAGGTATATTTAGCTTGGAAAAGAGCAAATCGAACATATCCAAACACAACTTTTGGCTCAATCCAGCAGCCGCTCCCACTCCTTTGTTGGGATTTTCGCCCTGCGTTGGTGTCCTGAGGTGCAGTCAAAGATATCCACATCAAAGCTGGAAAAAAGACAGCCAGGAAGGAAGCGGCCGACTCCAAAGTACAAGACAGGGACAGGAACCGAGGGAGTTCGACAGCAAAGCAAAAAGGCCACCCGTTTGCAGCAAGGAAAAGGGATTTCCTCTCCAAAGGTCACGCTTCCATCATCGCCGGCTGAACATGAGCCGTCAAAAACACAATGCCACTGACACAGGTAGACTGGCGCAACTAGCACAAGGCGAGAAACCATGCCTTCCAAGCTGCTTTATATACATTTGTTGTTGTCATATGCCTTCAAGTCACTTTCAACCGAAGGCAAAACTAGCATGGGGTTTTCTTGGCACGATTTGGGCAGAGGTTTGCCATTGCCTTCCCCTGAGGCTGAGAGAGTGCGGCTTGCCCAAAGTCACCCAATGGGTTTTCATGGCCGAGCTGGAAATTGAAGCCTGGTTTTCAGAATCATAGTCCAACATGTTTAAGTGAAGGCACAACAACACCAAATAGATGGATCAATGAGTGGATGGATAGCCAGCATGGCATAGTGGGTTAACACTATGCCATGCTGGCCATCCATCCATCCATCCATCCATCCATCCATCCATCCATCCATCCGGTGTTGTTGAGTGCCTTCAAGTTGTTTATGCAGGGATGTAGCCAAGGGGGGGGTTCTTGGGGTCCGGACCCCCCCTTCCATTAGAAAAATGAATGGTGTGTGCTGCTGCGCCACACCACACCCAAGCCCCATTATAATGGTGGCACTTAGTCTGGACCCCCCCTTCCTAAAATCCTAGCTACATCCCTGGTTTATGTCTTATGGCAACCCTTAGGCAAACTTATCCTGCCGTTTTCTTGGCACGATTAAGACATTTTGTGCCCCCCAAATGGCCAAATATCCTAACATTGCCCTCAAATGCAGCTCTTTCCTTCCCTCGACCCCCTGAGATTCCCCAAAAGAACCTCCAAAAAGAAAATAATTGAACAAAACGGCAACCAGAAGTGACAAAATGCATCAATGCAGCCCACTGGGTGGGTACAGAGTGCAAGGCGTGCCACCCATCTTCTCCACTGTCTCTATGGGGCAGACTGAGCTTTGGGGACAGCAGGGCATTTCACACATTGGCAAGGCTATCTCTGGGCTTCGGGGCCAAAAGAGAGCCCTTCCAACTCAGATTAAATTGGGTGGGTTTGGGGGCTTGCGGACCACCGTTTGCATGAACAGTTGTGTTTACAAAGGGATTTCGGATCGGTCTCGTGTGGCGCAGCCACGAAAGCAACAGGAGCCTGCCTTTCATGTCACCTGGCAACCCTAAGCTGGGCTTTCTGCATGCTGCTTAAAATGAGCATGAGAGCGTTTGCCCATGTTTGTGCGTTTTTGCAACGCTTAAAGCCAACTAAAAGGAGCCTTCCTTCCACCCAAGTTCACGCCGATTATCTCAACAAAGGAAAAGCTAAGAAGGATGTGATTTTATATATATATATCTATGTATTTTCCCCCACAGCCCTGAAAAACAAGTGGCATGCTTCCAGTTTGGCTTTGACAGCTTCTTGCAAAAAACAAAACCAAACCCAAAACGGTTAGCGAAGCTTTAATCCTACGGAAGCATGCATCTTGCAAACAGACGGCGCACGTCATGGAAACCCTCGAGAAACCACCAAATCTTCTCGGACTCCTCCCCAGCTCCCTGAATTCAAGGCCACAAAGTTCATGTTCTCCTCCGAAGGGGCTCTGGCCACCCTTGAAACACCAGCAAGCATGGATGGGAAACATGGAGTGGAAGGGAAGGTGTGGGTTTCAGCGCCAGAAGGACTGGCTGCAAATCATACCCACCGTCTCTGACTTTAATAGTAAAACCTAGCCTATATCACTGCTATACAATACACTTTACTTACTGGTGGCTTGCAATGGAGGGAAGCATGATAGCCCTTTGCAGACAGCTCCATAGGAACATAACTACACGACCACGAAATGCATAGCTATAGGATGGGGACCCCTGGCTTCACAAGGTGACATGTGAAAGGGATCTAGGAGTCCTAGTAGACCACGAGTTGAACAAGTGTGATGCGGCAGCTAAAAAAGCCAACCCGATTCTAGGCTACATCAATAGAAGTATAGTGCCAAGAGCAGTGATGGTGAACCTTTTCGAGGCCGAGTGCCCAAACTGCAACCCAAAACCCACTTATTTATTGCAAAGTGCCATGTCTCTTTGGCTTTCTAGTAACAAACTCTGGCAAGCACTGTGCTGGGGTGACGGCACATGTGCCCACAAAGAAGGCTCTGAGTGCCACCTCTGGCACGCGTGCCATAGGTTCGCCATCACTGGCCTAGAGCAAGAGAAGTGATAGTACAGCCAGCCCTTCTTATCCGTGGATTTTTTACCATGGATTCAAGCATCCACAGTTGGGGGGGAAAGAATAAATTCCAATTATCAAACCTTGATTTTCCATTTCATATAAGGGACACCATTTTGCAATGTCATTATATTTAATGGGACTTGAGCATCCACGGATTTTGTTATCCATGGGGGATCCTGGAACCAAAGCCCAGCGGATAACAAGGGCCCACTGTACCACTCCATTCTGCTTATTCTGGAATAATACTGTGTCCAGTTCTGGACACCCCAATTCCAAAAGGACGTTGACAAGTTGGAGCATGTCCAGAGGAAGAGGAAGAAAATCGCGAAGAGTTTGGAAATCATGTTCTACGAGGAGAGACTTACGGAGATGCTGGGTATGTTCAGCCTGGAGAAGAGACGGTTAAGAGGTGATATGAGAGCCCTATTTAAATATTTGAAGGGATGTCCTATTGAGGAGGGAGCAAACTTGTTTTCTGCAGCTCCAGAGAATATAACCTTAAGTAATGGATTCAAAGCATAGCAAAAGAGATTCCACCTAAACATAAGGAAGAACTTCCTAACAATCAGAGCTGTGCAACAGTGGAAGATGCTGTCTCAGACAGCAGTGAAGTTTCCTTCTTGGAAGGGTTTTAAGCAGAGGCTGGATGGCCATCTGTCTGGGATGCTCTGAATGTGAGTTCCTGCATGGCAGAAAGGGGTTGCATTGGATTGCCCTTGGCGTCTCTCCCAACATTATGATTTACTATCTCCAGCATGAAAATTCACAGAGAGTTTTCATGTTGATGCAGGAATTTGAACCCTTACCTCCCGGGATCCTAGTCCAGCACTACAAGCGCTACACCACAATGTCTCTCTCTGGTACTAATACCAGCACAAAAGACCTGCTCCTTGCCTACTCCGCTTTGAGAGTTTGCATAGATCCACAAGCCAACAAGGCCTCCACCACATGTCTCAGGGCTTCTCCAAAGAGACCGTGGGGGAAGGTAGGGAAGCGCAGGTTTATGAATCAGACGGTTTTAAGTGTGCAGCACGTTGGAGGCTGGAAAGTGGGCGAATGTGCCGAAGAACAGAAAGCGGAGCCGGATGAGTCAGGAAGGCCTTTTTTAACAAACGGCGTTTTGCCTTTCTCTTGCTTCTTCCTCGGGAAGCTCAAAACTCCAGCAGAGAAGAGCTGTTGTAATAGGATCAGGGATGTAGCCAAGGGGGGAGTTCTTGGGGTCCGGACCCCCCTTCCATTAGATAAAATGAATGGTGCGTGCTGCCGCGCCACCACACCCAAGCCCCATTATAATGGTGGCACTTAGTTTGGACCCTCCCTTCCCAAAATCCTGGCTACGTCCCTGATAGGATCATAGGTTAGAAGAGATCCCAAGGGTCATCCAATCCAACCTTCTGCCATGCAGGAACACCCAAGCAAAGCGCCCCTGGCTCTTGTCGCTGTTGTTGTGTGCCTTCAAGCCCTTTCCAATTTATGGCCACCCTAAAGTGGTCAACCTATCATGGGCTTTTCTTGGCAAGTTTTCTTCAGAGGGGGTTTGCCATTGCCTTCCCCTGAGGCTGAGAGAGTGTGACTTGCCCAAGGTAGGCTTCCATGGCTTAGGGAGCTGGGGATGTTTAGCCCGGAGAAGAGACAGTTAAGAGGTGATATGACAGCCCTGTTTAAATACTTGAAGGGGCGTCATATTGAGGAGGGAGCAAGCTTGTTTTCTGCTGCTCCAGAGACTAGGACCCGGAGCAATGGATACAAGCTGCAGGAAAAGAAATTCCACCTCAACATTAGGAGGAACCTCTTGACAGTAAGGGCTGTTCGACAGTGGAAGATGCTCCCTTGGAGAGTGATGGGGGTCTCCTTCTTTGGATGGCCACCTGTTGGGTATGCATGGATTGAGAGTTCCTGCATGGCACAATGGGTTGGACTGGATGACCCTTGTGGTCTCTTCCAACTCTATGATGCTATGGCCAGGTCGGGATTCAAACCCTGGCCTCCAGAGTCCTAGTCCAACAATCAAACTGCTACACCCCACGCCGGCTCTAGAGATTGCAATGATAGTACAGAATTCTATAATTTATCTATGTTAAATGATGGAAGGGGAGGTGAGTAATGTGTGGCCCATGGCAAGTAGGTACATGCAGGTCCTTCAATGTGGACCCCCCTGGCTTAAGGAAAGGACTGGCATCTAGTGGCTTCACCCTGGGTACTGAGGGTATTACTAGGGGCATGCAAGACACTCTTAAGACAGTGGTTCCCAAACTTTGATTCTCCAGATAATTTGGACTTCATCTTCCAGAATTCCTGATGGTTGGCCAAGTTGGCTGGGGCTTCTGGGAGTTGAAGTCCCAAACACCTGGAGGACCAAAGTTTGGAGACCACTGCTCTAAGGGGAGTGACACAACTGGGGCTCAACCATCTGCCTTTGGGCAGAAAGGGGATGTGGCATTGCCTGCAATCCTTTAAAACGGCGATCCCCAAACTCTGGCCTGTAGCTCCCATGAGCCTGAGCCATCTTGGCCCATAGTCTTGGATTCTGGGAGCTGAAGTCCAAAACACCTGGAAGTCCAGCGTTTGGGAATTGCTGCAAAATGCTAGAGATGGTGTGAATCAGGCTCAATGAGAGGAGAAAGAAGAGGCTGCAGGTTTTTAATATTAATATTTTATGTGTGTTAAATAATAATAATGTTAGCTAATGTTGCTGTGCCAAGTCATTTCCAACTTATGGCAACCCTAAGGCGAACCTGTCACAGGATTTTCTGGGGCTGAGAGCGTCTGACTTGCCCAAAGGCACCCATCAGGCTTTCTATGGGTGAGCAGGGATTCGAACCCCAATCTCCAAAGTCCAGGGCCTATGCTCAAACCACTAGACCACGCTACCTCCTAACACTGCTGCAAAAAAATAAATGGCTGCAAATCTTGGAAGGCAGACCCCTTGCCACCCCAGTGTTGCCAAGGCTGAGAGGGTTCCACGTTTCCCTGACTGCTCTGCCTATTACCAGCAAACCCATCCCACAAATACATCTTTGCCAGGCAGGGTGCAAATGAAAGGTTTGTTTTAAAAAAGAAATCAATTAGCTCTGCTCATCCAAAGATTGGTGACAGCGGATTTTGTGGCGACAGAGCTCTCTCACGGCGAAGACTGACTGGCTCACAAAATTACAAAGCCCAGAATTTGGATGGCGGTTCAAGTGATGGCGGTTAAAGAGGTGTCAAGCTGGATCGTTTCTGCAGCGTGGACATGGCCTATGAGTGTCCCGAGGAACAAAGAAGAACGTCTGCATCCCGAGACCCGTTTGAAATCTGCCAACCCTACAAATCTGTTGAAAGTGTCATAGACTGATAGAGTTGGAAGAGACCCCAAGGGCCATCCAGCCCAACCCCCTGCCACACATTCTTGACAGATGACCATTGAACCTCTGTTTAAAAACCTCCAAAGGAGGAGACGCCACCAGCCTCCAGGGGTCAAGCCGCCTCTCCGTCCCCATTGCTACTCTTCACAAATGTCCGGGGACAACTCCTAGGCTGGGTACCTTCTCTCCTTTGGCTCTCGGCCATTCCCTAGCCCAGTGATGGAGAACCTTTTAGAGACTGAGTGCCCAAACTGAAACCCAACACCCATTTATTTATCGCAAAGTGCCACGTCCCTCTGGATTTCTAGTGACAAACTCTAGTGAACTCTGTGTTGGGACGATGGTGGTGTGCCCACAGAGAGGGCTCTGAGTGCCACCTCTGGCATGCGTGCCATAGGTTCGCCATCACTGCCCTAGCCACTAGAGGCCAAGCAGGCTCCACATGCCCAATGTGGCACTCAAGAGTGGAAAGCCAAAGCGAAGGTCTGGAAGGACTACAGACTCATTTGTTAAGGCACCCAGCGCATTTCCAAGGGATCCAAGTGTTCCCAAGCTTCGCTGGCAGTTTAGAAAGCAAAAAAGTACCGTGGAGAGCACCAGGAGAAGGACAACACACCACACACCATTATGCAACCAATTCTTCCTAGCAACCATTTATCACTTCTTCCCCCCCCCCAAAAGGGCTTAATAAATCTATACGTTGCGGCCAACTTTCCATTCCCGTCAAAGCAAAAATGATCCAACGGTCGAGTTCACAGCAAAGGTACCAAAAGTTCCTCTTCTTCAACCATGCTGAGAAGATCGGTCGTCCTTTGGTCCCCAAGGAAGAAACCTTCACTCCAAAACGGGTCCTTTAACTTCCCAGGCACAAATGCCGACCTTAAACCAGGAGCAGTCCACACACTGCAGATTTATAGCAGCTTGATCCCGCTTTAACCACCCGACAGAAACCTGGGATTTGCAACCACTTAAGAGTTTCTTTCCCTGAATTGCAACATTAGGCTCCCTTGGCAAACCATTCTGGGTACTGCACCCAATGACAAAGCCAAGTACATTCCATTGGATGGAGTGACGGCATTTAAAGTGGTATCAAAGTGCTATAACTGTGCAGTGTAGATACCCCCCCCCCTTATGCAAGAAAACAAGCAAAGAGATTTTCACAGCTGGGAGGAAATCCCATTGAACACAACAGGTTTGGTTTCTGGTTTCCTAAGATTGTTCCATCCATCGATTACTATTTCAGGGGTATCCGAGTTGGTCGTGTAGCAAAGCGAAATAACACCCCAAAATCCACCGAATAGGGATACCTTTATCGGACCAACCAAGATACGCAAAATACAGGGAGCCTTTGGTATCCGCTGGGGTTTGGTTCCAGCAATGCCAAAGTCCGTGGATGCTCAAATCCCAGGTCTCTCCAGGCCTAGTCCAAATCCTACAAAGACTCCCATTTTAGGCCCAACGTTAGACTCTGCTGGACTCTCTCCAATCATTTTGCCTTTGCTGTAGTGATGATTCACTTTGGGTTGGCTCCCTTCGCTTCTTTAAAAGCCTTCCAGGACGCGACAAACTGCAACCTCCTTTTAATTACAGAATTACAAACAAACCCTGTTCCAAAAAGGCTTTAAATAATAATAATAATAAAAAGATTCTAGCTAAGCCAGCAATTTATAAATGTATTCCTCTTTTAACAGCAAAAGCATCCATCAGAACCAACCTCGCTCTCACTTGTGCCGCGGAAATTAGGCTCCAAAATGTGATTTGTAGGCGCCAACAAATGGTCTAAACACACACCAAGAGTGTGTGTGTGTGTGTGTCTATGTGCCTTCATCTGTGAACATAAGGCAATCCCCATGGATTTCATAGGATTTTCCAAGGCAAGGAATCCTCAGAAGCATTTTTGATGGTCCCTTCCTCTGAAATGCAACCTGCAACACCTGGTCTTTGTTGGTGACCTCCCATTCGAGGATTATCCAGGGCTGACCCTGCTTAGCTTCCAAGATCAGCCAGGATCGGGTGCTTTGGGGGAACTTCAGGACCTATTTTACATACACTTGCTTATAGAGGAATGGCTGAATTCCTGGGAAGGCAATGTCGTGTGTCCCTTTGCATTGGGTTTTCCTAGGCGAGAGATCCTCAAAGATGGTTTTGCCAGTTCCTTGGCTGGCATCTTCAGAGAGGCTGGATGGCCGTCTCATTGAGACGCTTGGATTGAGAGAGTTCCTGCATGGCAGAAAGGGGTTGGTCTGGATGGCCTCTTGGGGTCTCTTCCAACTCTGTGGTGCTGAGATTCTACAATGCCCTCCCAAGGCTCACTCCCTGGCAGGAAGGGTGTGTTTGTGTTATGTGTGTGTCTAAAACCACCTTCGCATTCATCACACCTGCGGACATGGGAAGCCACCAACTGCCAAGACATCTGAGGTCAGCGCAAGTTCAAGAGTTTTGCATCCGTGGGTGGGAAGCCGACACTGACAAACGCAACCAAAACTATGTGCAGGAAAAAACTTCACACTTGTTGGAATACAACCACGGCAGATTTTTCTGCCAACAAGAAACAGCCACGTTGGTTTTCTCAAAGACTACAGACTCAACTTGAGTGTGCAAGTCCACCAACCGACGCATCCCTTCCTCCATCTGTTTCATCTCCTCCAACACACTCACTCACTCTCTTTTTCTTCCTCGCAATGCTATTTGCATATGCAAATATTGCACCGGTCGCATTTTCCAATGCAAATTAAAAATTAAGGCCAATGTTGACTCAGGTGCGGTTAGGCCCTCTCCCTCGGGCCCACCCTTGTTTGCATTCGGCTAGCCAAATTTGGCACCATGAAAAGCTCAAAATGAAACCCATGTTGGCGCTGCTCAGAGCAAAGGAAGGCCCCAGGCCCTGCTTCCTTTCACCTTAGCGTCTATTCGTGTAAATCTCCCCAAATTATTCCATTTGCACTTAAGTGTCGTCGGATTAACACTAACCCTTTTGGTGCACACATTTCCTTAAACCGAACCTTTGCACCTTGCTCCACGTTGCGCTCAACCGTCGAAGCAGCTCAAGGCATTTGGAGTGATAACAATAAATGCAGCCGCAGAATATATATATATATATATCCCCGCGAACACAAAGCATCTCCCCAAAGCTCCTAAAGTTCCCAAAATATACCTAAACTGCAAATCATAGGAGAAAAGAAGGGTCACACCTTCAGCAGAGCTTTAAAGTGGTGCCATTTTCCATCTTAAGGCTGTTTTAGTGGCTGCGTCCGCACTGCCAAAATAACCTAGTTTGATACCACTTTAATTGACACGGAACTCTGGGAGTTGTAGTTTGTTGGGACACCAGGACAGAGCTTACAAGAGCTAGAATGGAAATTTAACCCGCTTTCATTTACACTGTTGTGTATTTGTCATACTTGAGTCTCAATTCGGGGGGGAAAGCAGGATATAAGTATATACAACAACAAGGTAGTGTAATATAGTAATAATATGACTATAACAATAATGCGTAAAGAGATCTTGTAGCGCCTTTGAAGCTAACTGAAGGTGCTACAAGATCTCTCTATATTTAATAATAATAATAATAATAATAATAATAATAATAATAATAATAATAATAAATGTATACCCTGCCTCTCCAAAGAGATCTTGATCTCTAGTTCTCTCTATATCTCTAGGCTATATCTTTGAATTCTATAATAATTCTATAGTGATGATGATGATGATGATGAGTCAACAATGATGATGATGTTATTATTATTCAGTGGCAGATAGACACAATAGAACTTTCGTTTGCGCATATAAAGGGGCGGGGAATGACCAATCCTATCAGACATGTAACCAATTTTAAGTAAAGTGGAGTACCTTGCAGCGAATGACACACTTGTCACGTTTTTTGTGTAGCTGTTTAGATTCTGTTTGCACGGATTTGCTCCATCAACTCCCCGCAGCCTAATGTAGGTAATCTAAAATATAAAATAGAGTGTTAGGTTCAGAGAGAACCATATATATGTATATATGGATATCCCAGTAACCAAACACCTAATTTTATTATTTATAGAACTACCTATTATGTGTATAGCATACCAATCGCAAGCCATCAAGTTAAATAATATATATATATACACAAACACACTACTACACACACACACACACACGGAGGCTGCATAGTCCCCAAGGAAGGGGTGCTGGTAAGGTTGTTGGCCTACAGAAAACATAACAGAGCATTTATTTTCTTGAATAAGTAACTGACTGTAAGGTAAAACTCTGGTGTCACAACTAACTACAGTTCCCAGAATTCCATAGCACGGTGCCATCAAGCCAGATTGTTTTTGCAACGCGGGTGCGGTTGAAATGAATAAAGCCCTTTAATTTCAGGGGTAAAGAAAAGGGGACAAGGCCGATCTTGAAAAATAGAAACATCCTTTGAGTTTTGTTCAGACCTGGAAAACTTGGGTTTGGTGGATTTCAGCTCCCAGAATCCCCCAATCCATACGTTGTAGTCCATCAAAGGCTGCATCTACACTGCAGAATGAATACAGTTTGGTATCCTTTTAATTCCCATTGCTCAATGCAATGGGATTCTGGGATTTTCCGTGGGCCATTTAGCTTCTCTCTCTGGCGGAGGGCTCAGGCGCCAGAGGAAACTACAGATCCCAGGATTACCGCAGGATGGAGCATGACATTAGCAATAATGATAATAAGGACAGTTATTAGGACAGTGGGCCTTTGTTATCCGCTGGGGTTCGGTTCCAGGGTTCACTATGGACAACAAAATCCATGATGCTGAAGTCCCATTAAATACAATGGCACTGGAAGATGGTTCTCCTTCTATAAAATGGAAAACAAAGGTTGGCTATTTGGAATTTATGTTTTCTTTGACTATTTTCAAGCCGTGGATACTTGGATCCGTGGATAAAAAAATCCGTGGATAAAGAGGGCCAACTAAAGTTTGCAACTCCTCATTGCTTCTCTGCTACTCTAGTGACAGTTTCCAGCCCTAGACAATGCAAGACTGCACTTCCCATCATCCCCGATGGGCATCTGTAAACTGCTTAGAGACGGCTTAGGTGGTACGAAGCGGTATATAAATGAAGCGGCTAGGACTACCAAGTCCAACTGTACTGTGCAACTTTCCATACCTCCGAACTTTACTTTTCAGTATTAGTCAATCCGGTTAGGCGCTTTCGCTCCATCCGTAACCATTTTATCCAAACAGACCCTCCATCTTCAGGTAGAGTCTACCTGTCCGGAGGAGGTCCAAGGGACAAACCAAGACACTGGGGTCGGGGCCCTTGGATCCAATCCCATTGGGCCCCCTTTGGAGTACAGCCTCCTTTGTGTGCTATACATTTCTTTATTCGTTTTCACACTTTAAAAGAACAAAAATGTCAAGCTAATGTTAAACATGCTCTTCAGGTAGACTGTACCTGCAGATGGAGGCTCTGTTTGGATAAAGTGGTTACAGATGGAGCGAAGCGCAGTGTCTACCATTCAGCATTAGAAGGCAATAGCTCCTCAGTTGTTTTCTATTAGGCTTTTCCGTACCGATCGCATTCAATTCATATCTACTCTCTTATAGCCTCCTTCAAAAACAGACTAAGGTTCGAGACACACTGTAGAAATGATCCAGTTTGAGACCGCAGCTTGACACCCATTGAATCACCTTGGCTCTTTAAGGGGTTTGGGCCAAACTACAGATCCCAATAGTCCCAAGGATAGAGTTAAAGATCCAGGACACACTGCAGGGATGATCCCAGGTCGAGACCGCTTTAACTGCCCTGGCTCAAGGCCAGGGAACCCTGGGAGCTGTAGTTCTGCTGACATTAAACTACAAATCCCAAAAACTCCCTAGCACTGAGCCAGGGCAATTGAAGCGGGACCATCCCTGCAGTGTGTCCTGGATCTTTAACTCCATCCTTGGGACTATTGGGATCTGTAGTTTGGCCCAAACCCCTTTAAGAGCCAAGGTGGTTCAATGGGTGTCAAGCTGCATCCTTGCAGAAATAGCCCAGTTTGACCCCGCTTTGTGGACTCCATAGGCTTCATTCTTAATGGGAATTTCTTGGCTCTGGCTCAAACTACACACCCAAAGCGGTACGAAAGCGGTTTAACCGTTGCAGTGTAGACGATGCCTAGCAAACTCACCGTTGGGGCCATACTTCTCCCGGAGTCTCCGGACTTGCTCTGGGCTCAGCCCGCAGCTCTCTCGGACGCCGAAGTGGCGCAGGACCTGGTCGGCGGTGGAGCTGTGGGCGCTCTCCATGATCCCAACAGATCCCCCAACAGATCCCCAAAAGATCCTCCTCTCTGTGAGGCTCACAGAGAGACAGGGAGCCCCATCCTGCTCCGACCAACTAGGCTTCCCTGCAGAGCATCCCTTCCTCAGTCTTCTTCCAGGATCCCCTTCTTTTCTCTCTCTTCTGGATCCACTGAATCGATCGAGAGATCGCCTTTCTCCTTGCGAGCTCAAGGAGTGTCTCCCCGCCCCATTCACAAAAAAAACCCTCCCTGCCGCCTCGCCATTGGCTCCGCCGCTCCTTTGTTCCCGTCCTCCGCGCCCGCCATTGGCCGAGGGAGGAGTCCCGATTTGCATAAGAGGCCGCGCCCCTCTCCTTTTAAGGCCTTGCCTGGAAGGGGTGTTCCCTCGGCCTTTTCGGCTCACCTGCGCCTTTGAGCATCCTCAATTTGGAGCAGGTGGGCTGCCTTTCGTCCCTTCCTCCCCTCCCATTGGCCGAGGGAGGAAACCTAATTTGCATAAAAACCCCTCTCCTTTTAAGGAGTTGGCTGGAAGAGGAGTTCCCCTTTCTTCCTCCCAAGCCTTTGAACCTCAGCATCCTCAAAGGGGGGCAGGGGGGCTGCCTTTGATCCTTTCCTCCCCTCCAGCCATTGGCCGAGGGAGGAGTCTTCATTTGCATAAAATAACTCTTTCCTTTTAAGGCGTTGGTTGGAAGGGGGAACCCCTTCCTCTGCCTCCTCTCACCTGGGACTTTGGACCTCAGCATCCTCAATGGGGAGCAGGTGGGCTTACCTGGCCCTGCTTCACCTGTTGGGTGTCTGCCTTTAAACAGGACTCAAAGCAGCCATTGGGGAGGCATAAGGGCACCTTAGCCTCCAGCAACACCTGCATTACTGCATTTCCCAGCCCTGATTGACACCCAAATTCAGCTTCCTCACCTGAACCAGGCTAGGCTGCATCCACAGGGCAGAAATAATCCAGTTTGAGACTGCATTAACAGCCACTAGCCTCAATAGTCTGGGGTTTGTAGGAGGCGGTGGTCCCAGAGGTCTCTGAACACCTCGCCAAACTACATCTCCCAGAATAATAATAATAATAATAATAATAATAATAATAATAATAATTATTATTATTATTATTATTTATATCCCACCTCTTTTGATGGCTTACAATAGGAATAAAAATACATAGCCAAAAATAAGAAAACCCATTTGCTTGGAAAGACCACTTGCTCAGAGCTTGAGAAAGTTACCTATCTCTTGGCAGACCAGAGTCAGTAAGGTCAAGCGAGGGGATGCTGGGAACTGCGATCCCTTCTCCAACAAACACCCAACCTTTGTCCCGTTCACTTAGGGCTATCTGGTGTACCTCAAACGCACCTTTGCCAAGCTCTGGTTGCCTTGGTTTTTTCCCCCCTTTTTCATTCCACTTTTAATCTCTTTCATAAAGCTCTGAGCGGACAGCTTGGCACAGCCTGGCACCTCAGCTGCCACCTGCTTTGAAAAGCTGCCCAGAACGCAGATCTGGGAAAGAAGGCAACCTCATCCTGGCTGGAAGCAGAAGAAAACACTCCTTTTTCACCTAAGGTTGGGACAGCGAACCTGGCATGGATGCCACCGCAGGGAGGTTGGCAGGGCATTGGAGAGAATCAGGAGCGGGCAGAAGGTCTACTGGGATTGACTGGTTTACATTAGCAGGAATTAGGAGCAGGAGACGGAGTGGTATAGTGTTTTACAGGACTCCAGGAGACCTGGGTTCGAGTCGCCACGCAGCCCTGGAAACCCACTTTCTCTGAGGATGCCAGCCACAGATGCTGGGGAAACCCTTCCAGAACATGGCCATGTAGCTGGAAAAACTCACCCAAAACCACCTTAGGCCAGTGGTTCCCAACCTTTGTTCCTCTCTGGCTGTTTTGGACTTCGTCTCACGTCCTTCCTGACTGTGGACTGGCGCTTCTGGGTTCTGAAACAGGGACGTAGCCAAGGGGGGGGGGTTTCTTGGGGTCCGGACCCCCCCCTTCCGTTAGATAAAATGAATGGTGTGTGCTGCTGCGCCACTGCACCCAAGCCCCATTATAATGGTGGCACTTAGTCTGGAACCCCCCCCTTCCCAAAATCCTGGCTACGTCCCTGTCTGAAATGCTCCCAAATGGAGGACCAAAAGGTGGGAACCGCTGCCTTAGGCAAGTCACACTCTCTCAGCCTCAAACCGCCAGTCCCTCGAAGAAACCTTGCCAAGAAAATCCTGGGTTAGGGTTGCCACAAGTCACATAAGGCACATGCCAACACAAGTATGTTCCCAAGAACCAACATGGTGCAGTGGTCTAAGCGTCAGACTGTGAGACCAGGGTTCAAGTCCCAGTTCAACCCCATAGGTTGGCCATAAGTCAAAGTTGACTCGAGGGCAGTTAACAACAACAACAACTAATCCTTTTGCAGTGGCAACTTTCCACTGGCCATGCCAGCTGTTTCCAGTTGCTATTCCAAGAGACAGGGAATTGTGGAGAAAGGGAAAGATAGAAGAGGATGGGAAATAGGAAGATAGGAAATAAGGGAGGAAGAAAAGGAAAAGATAAGAAGGAGAAGTGGAATGAGGAACAAAGAAGGAAGAAGGGAAATGGGAAGGAAGAGGTGTAAAGAAAGAATAAGATATGGGAAGGATGGAAGGGAGGGAGGACAGGAGAGAAAGATATGGATCATCACTAGGATAAGATAAGAAGAGAAAAATGATATAAAACATGGAATACAGATAATAGAAAAATAGTGAGAGAAGGATATGGATCATCACTAGGATAAGTAGCATAGGGTCATGGAGCTAAAGTGGTGTCAAACTGCTTTATTTCTGTAGTGCGGATACACCCAGAGTATAACTTTATGCTTACAGAGTTACACAGTGAAATTCAGTAGAGACTTGTGATATTGTACTTGTGGTATTGTGTCTGTCTGTCTGTCTGTCTGTCTGTCTGTCTATCTATCTATCCATCCATCCATCCATCCATCATCTCCTTCCTTCCTTCCTTCCTTCCCTTAAAATAGTCCTATCCTGCAATTGTGTGAGGATTGTCCATGCTGTAGTATTTTCAATTGCTATGTCTTACTATGAAAGCTCAGCATAGGAAGCTGCCAGGAAGGACATCCATCCATCCATCCCATCCCATCCCATCCCATCCTCCTTCCATTTCTTAAAATAGGTCTTCCCCCACCCTCATGTATGGCTTGCCCATGCCATAGCATTTTCCATTTGTGTATATGATTGTGAAAACTTGGTGAAGGAAGGGGAAGAAAACCAGCTCCGGGCCCATTTGCCATGCACAAATATAGTGCTTTATTCGGCTCCCATTGCCATGGCAACATCCTATGGGATCCTGGCGTTTGTCATTCAAAGAGGGAAACTCTCCTCCGTCTGAGAATGGCGAATACTTCTCCTTGATCCGCCAATCCCAGGATGTTGTCATGGCAGTTAAAGTGGAATATAGTACTATAACGGTGTGGTGTGAATGGGCCCTCCATTGAAACGTGCGGGAGGAGAGTGGGGCAAAAGGACCACCCAAAGGCAAATAAATGGGCGCTAGAGCAAATCAGGGATGGCATAAAGACCCCAAAGGCATTAGGTCCTGTCTGATCTTGCAAGCAAAGCAGGGTCGGCCCTGGTTAGTACTTGGATGAGTAACTGTCAATGGATACCAGTTCATAGGCCCTTGGTATCTGCTGGGGTTTCGTTCCATCGGTGGATGCTCAAATCCCATTATATATAAAGCAGGGTCCCTTAAATAAAAATGGAAAAATCAAGGTTTGCTTTGGGTTTTTTTATTTACAGTGGTTCCAACCGTGGGCTTGCATTGGATGGCCCTGTCTCATTAACATCAATGGTGACATGTGCACATGGCTGCATGCGTGGCACACCACCATTAATTCCCATGGTTTTTGGCATCTGCGAGGGGGGTCCAAAACAAAACCTCAGTGGATAGGAAGACCCGATTGTATGTATTTATGGGGATATTTTCAAGTTGTTGATGGCGGAATCCATAATAAAGAATCCATGGATAAGGAAGGCCAACCACATCTCAATGGCAAAACCACCTCTGAGGATTCCTTGCCTAAGAAAACCCTATGAAATCTGTGGGGTCGGCATAAGTTGATAAGTCATTTGAAGGTACATAAAGACACAGAGATTGCAAATCAGTACCAAACTCTTCTTAGAAACCAAGATGAACAAACTGAGGCTATTCTACTTTGGACACATCATGGAAATGCATGACTTGAACATGATAATGCCGGGTAAACTGACCCATTAGTGCTGAATATTGCTTAGGTCCAGACTATCCCAAAGCCCATATCTCCACTAATGATGACAACGACGATGGTTAGCAGACATATGGACTTTGGGATAGTCTGGTCCTAAGCAATATTGGGTTGTATCTGCACTGCAGAAATAATGCAGTTTCACAGCCCTTTGAGTGCCATGGCTCAATGCTATGGGATTCTGGGACTGGTAGTTTTGGGAAGTGCTTAGCCTTCTCTGTCAGCTAGCTGTAACGCAACAAAGTACAAATGCCGGGATGCCATTGCATAGAGCCCTGGCAGTCAAAGCGGCATCAAACTGCATTGTTTCTGCAGTGCAGATGCAGCCTGAATGAGTAAAAGTGTCATTAAATGTGTGTTTGTGTGTGTTAACCTTCTCCTTCTCTTTCGCCAGAGACACATACAGTTGAACTGACTCTAGGTGCATTCGCCCTGCAGAAATAAAGCCGTTTGCTACCACTTCAAGCAACACGACTCTATCTTACAGAAGCCTGGGATGTGTAGTTTGGCAAGGCACCAGTTTGACAGATCAGGCCAAGGACTTGGCCAGACTACAGATCCCAGCATTTCACCGGACGGAGCCACAACAGCTGAAGTGGTGGAAGTCAAGGGAGGCCCAGAGTCCCTGAGTTTGCAAGACCTGAGCAGAGCAGCTGAAGGCTATGGGCCTCTTGGAGTTGTCTCATCCACAGAGTCTCCAGTTAACACCAGCATCTTACCTTCTATTGGGAGATTTTAGAGGGGCATGCTATTAAAACTCGATTATCAATTTAAAGATTATGACATTTATCCATTTAATGGGATGTAGCGGCTTGAATGTTGGCCGGGAGACCAACCATGGTTCAACTCCCCGCACAGACCTGGAAACTAGGGATGCAGTTCTTCGCTGCTTTTCTTCTCGACGCTTTAGCCATTTGCTTCCCACTGCAAGGAGTTTATTGAACGGAAGAATTGATTTTGGAGGCAACAGGGAGCAAAGGGGAGAAAAACCTCCACTTTGAAAGGACAATAATCCCCCCGTCCTCCTTATTCTCATTCCTATTATTCCAATTATTGTTCCATCACTGCATCCCTTTTGCTTCAGCAGCTTTCAGCAATGTCCCAGCATTATCATTACGGTCGAAGGACAGGGTGTTATTTTGGAACGGCAACCACAATTAGGCCCCCGTTTCCTAGAGTTTAATGAATCTAGCTGTCAGTCCATCTTAACTAACTGCGCTTCCAGGACACAAAAAGCGGAAACAGGGCTTCATTCAGTGTGTCATTATCCATGCTCTGGTCACATCCTTTTTAGACTACTGTAAGGCATTGAAGTCATTCTCCCTTGGAAAGTCTGTAACCAAAATCTGGTGACCAAGTTATTAACTTGCAGGACCAGGACCTGCATTGCCCCCCAGTATTTCAAAGATGAAATCCGGGACACATGTGAATTAGCAACGTCGGCGCATGTTCAAGGTGGAAAAAGGTATTAAGGGGGACGAATGCACAAGCTGGAAGAAAACGCAGCAGTTTGCTTTTGCTGGAGCTGACTGGGAAGTGCTCTTCCTTCTATGGAGTTGATGGAGTGCAAACGATTTTTGCCACTTCTGCGCACTCTTCTAGCGTGTCGATTTTTCCTGGTTAATACCTTTTGATATCTTGACCATGCGCCGGAATTCAAAGGTATAGCCGTGTCAGTCTGTAGACTCAGTATGTCGAGAGATCTTGTCGCACCTTTGAGACGCACTGAAAGAAAGAAGTTGGCAGCATGAGCTTTCCTAGACTTCAGCATACTTCCTCAGATGCATTGACCATATGCTGATATTGGTCAGCAGATGCATTGGTCAGGTGCATCAACCATATGCTGATATTGGTCAGCAGATGCATTGGTCAGGTGCATCGACCATATGCTGATATTGGTCAGCAGATGCATTGGTCAGGTGCATCGACCATATGCTGATAGTGGTCAGCAGATGCATTGGTCAGGTGCATTGACCATATGCTGATATTGTTTTGATGGAGACATCAATGCTTTAAAGATGCATTTAAGTATCTGAAGGGATGTCATACTGAGGAGAGAGCAAGCTTGTTTTCTGCTGCTCCAGAGACTAGGGCAGGGAACAATGGATGCCAGCTATAGAGAGAAGACTATTAGATCCTGGCCTTTTGATGCAACGTTTTCATTCTGTTACTTGTTGAAGGAACCAAGAAGCAACGCAGAGGACATGTCAATAGGAAGTCATTGTAAAGAAGCCTGGCGTGGATCCGTTGCTCCGCTGACATGGGATTCACTATCCACTACTGTTTCTATCCAAGGAAAGATGGGCCGCACAGCTAAAGGACCAAGGGATGAACTAAAAGAGCCGAAAGGGAAACAGAAACGCAAGAAGGGAGCGTGCAAATCCACCGTTCCTTCCCGGAAGGATGTTTGTTTTCTGCATGCGCTGCCTGCCC
This sequence comes from Sceloporus undulatus, assembly GCF_019175285.1. Lineage (NCBI taxonomy): Eukaryota > Metazoa > Chordata > Lepidosauria > Squamata > Phrynosomatidae > Sceloporus > Sceloporus undulatus. The sequence continues at coordinate 2,378,079 of NC_056532.1, read as the reverse complement.
CACACCTTGCGTTTCTATTTTCATATTCAAAGTGGGAGGAAGGTTTTGAGGTTCGGGAGATCTGAAGAGGAGGACGGGGCAGTCGGCAGCGTGCGCGGCGTGTGCGCGTGTGTTGTTCCCCTGCGACCAACATCTGTGATCATTCGGAGTTAAAACAGTTAAACAACACGGCAAATGTTTGTGCTTTGAGGCTTGTCTCTCTTCCATTTTGGCCCCAGGTTTCCCCGCATCACATCATAGCGGAGCAGCTGGGGAAAATAATAATAATGGCATTGATTCTATTAAAAGGGCCCAAAATAGGGAGAAGAGATATTGGCCTGTTCCAGACTGCCAAAATAAAGCTGCTTCGGGTCTCTTTGGAGGTATGCTGTTTAAATGATGCCTGGGTCCTAAGAGTCCGGAGGTCGCGCCAAAGCCACACTCCATTCCTAAGCACCGGAGCGCAGCTTTGGTGCAGCTTCCCGATTCTTAGGACCCATGCATCATTTAAACAGCATACCTCCAAAGAGACCCCAAGCAGCTTTCTTTTGGCAGTCTGGAACAGGCCATAGTTTGCATTTCGTTGTCAAACTATCCGTTTGACACCTCCGGAGATCGGGCAGAAACCTGAACATTTCTGAGGCTTGGAATAGATTTCAGCAAAGGAAAAGCTTGCACACGAAGCCTTGCATGCATTTGAAAAATGGCAAAGCAATGGTAAATCTCAATTTTTCCTGACTCTCAATGAATGTTGGGAAGGAAAAAGATTTTCATCTGGAGCTACAAGACACTTGGAAATTCCCTGACTGGAAATTGTGCAGGTTTTCTACAAGGGTTGTGTGTCTTGTCCAGAAAACCGCACAGTTTTCCTGAAACTGCAAAGCACAAAAATGGAAACCTGATCAGCTTTTTTCTTGGAGAGGAAACTGTGCAATATTCAGACTAGTATCTGAAAAGTCTGTATCTTCAATCAGCTTAGAGTTCATATTCTCCATTGCTACATGGAAATGTATTGCGCCTGCAACTGAATGTCTCTTTTGTAGGCCTAAACCAGGGATCCAGTATAATCCTGGGCTGCATCAATAGGAGTATAGTATCTAGATAGAGGGAAGTAATAGTACCGCTCTATTCTGCCTTGCTCAGACCTCACTTCGAACATTGTGCCCACTTCTGAGCATCACAGTTCAAAAAGGATGTTGAGAAGCTGGAGCATGTCCAAAGGAGGGAGACTAAAATGGCGAAGGGTCTGGAAACCATGTCCTACGAGGAGAGACTTAGGGAACTGGTTATGTTCAGCCTGGAGAAGAGATGGTTAAGAGGTGATATGATAGCCCTGTTTAAGTCTTTGAAGGGATGTCATATTGAGGAGGGAGCAAGCTTTTTTTCTGATGCTCCAGAGAATAGGTCACAATGGAGCTCCAGGAAAAGAGATTCCACCTCAACATTAGGAAGAACGTCCTGATAGTAAGAGCTATTTGACAGTGGAAGATGTTTCCTTGGAGTGTGTTGGAGTCTTCTTCTTTGGAGGTTTTTAAACAGAGAGGCTGGATGGCCATCTGTCACCAAGAGTGCTTGGATTGAGAGTTCCTGCATGGCAGAACGGGGTCGGACTGGATGGCCCTTGGGGTCTCTTCCAGCTCTACGATTCCATTACCTTTCCCCACCCTGCTGCCTGGATTTGGTTAACGGAGTTGCCGGCAGTTGAACTTCCAACATGCAAAGCAGACGCTGTATCCTGAAGCCATCCCTGACCTCTTTTGTCCTTGCCATTTGGCTCATGTTCGGAGCAAAGCCAAGCACCTGTTGGATGTTAAACAAATGAGGGACTCTGTATCTCCAGAGAATATCCTCGTGTCATTTGCATGCAATACCAAATTCATTGCTCAGATTTGGAAAACTTGCATACAGGAGCTGGTACCATCTCTCTCTCTCTCATTCTTTCTCTCCCTTATTCGTCCGTCTCCTCATCTTCCTTTTCTGAAGATGCAGGTGCATTTTCGGGAGTAATAGGGAATTAAAATGGAAAGACCCAGAAGAGTGATTTCAAGCACCTGCAGCCCAGCGGCAACCATTTTGTGCATCATCCAGTGCTCTCTCCTCAAAGCAACTTCCCATTGCATTTCTCAGAATCATTGCATGGATTTTGAGCCTCATTTCCCCTGCATTTCTCAGAATCCCACAGATGCTCTCTTCTAGGGAGGTAAATCTCATTCTTGGATGCAAGGAAGACATTCAAATTTGTTCTCCCGACAGGATGACGTTTCGAGTTCTTATGGATGTCTCCAAAAACCTTCCATTTGGGAGCATTTGGGGCAACAACAACAAAAAATGCATGCACAAGCCCCATTCATTTAAATGGGGCTTGAGCATAGGTGTTTCTTGTCTTACGCGGGGAAGTCCAGAATGGATCCCCCGCATAAACAAAGGGCGCACTGTATGACATCCCTTCAAATCCTTAAACAGGGCTATCGTATCACCTCTTAACCATCTCTTCTCCAGGCAAAACATACCCAGCTTCCTAAGCCTCTCCACATAGGGATTTATGGCTTCCAGACCCTTCACCATTTTGGTCACCCTCCTCTGGACATTGCCCTGGTTGTTTCATGGATGAAGAGAACGATCACCTAAAAATCACTTATGTGCACTCATTTTATGTTTAGTCCTTTTCGATGGCTTGTCAGCTATACATTATAGGCCCCAAACTCTTTGGGGGGGGGGGATATTTTTGAATTTGCATCTGCATCTTCTGATGATCACTCCTTTTACCCTTGAACAGCTTGGCTGGGGCACACATGGGAATGTGTGTGTGTTCCCAAGCGCATGGGAGGGCTGCCTCCTCGCTGAACACCTGCAGTTCATGTACAGGAACGGCTCATCTCCCAGGCATGCAGGTTCACTCTTTCCGCCTGCATGCGCCACCCCAAAGCGATCGGGTTTCATTAAAAAAAATGTGTTTATCGCGCACGGAGCCTGGGTTCCCTGCACACATTAATACATTTTGTCATGGAAACAGCAGAAAGATAGCTTGCTCGATACCATGGTAATAAATGCATAGCGCCGCAAGGTCAATCGACTCCTGCGAAAGGCAACCCACGGAAAAGCCATCGTTTTGGATTCCATATGGCGGGGTTGGCAAATACCCCGGGGCCTATTTTACGATCCCTGAAACCTCACGCCATTTCGCCTCAAGCCACTCACCCCATTTTTAAAATAAGAACATGTGTGATTGTGGTGCAATTGCTACCCCAATTCTTGTTGTTGCTTCATTGTGCCTTTCCAGTCATTTCCGACTTCTGGCGACCCTAAGGCAAACCTATCGCAGGGTTTTCTTGGCACGATTTGTCCAAAGGAGGTTTGCCATTGACTTTCCACTAAGGCTGAGAGAGTGTAGCTTGCCCAAGATCACTCAGTGGGTTGCGTGACCGAGTCAGGAATCGAACCCTGGTCTCCAGAGTTGTCTCTCTCTGGCTTTGCTTTGTGAACGATGATTCAGGAAGGACGCATCCCGCGCTTTGTCCAAGCGCGTCGGTGACTAGAAAGACCAATCTGGGACAAACGGGTCCGGTTGCAGAAAGCACAGCGGAAAGTCTCCTTGGGTGATGTTTCCGGGTTGCGGTTCTTTCTGCGTTGTCGTTTCTCTTCGAGACTCGTTCGGCGTGAGCTTTCGAAAAAGGCTGCCGCATCGTGGATAGTGCGTCTCCATGCCTCCCGATGCGAGGCCAGGGAGGACCATTGTTGGTGATAGATTTGGCCGAACCTGAGATGTTGTTTCAGGGTGTCCTTGTAAAGAGTTGTAGTCCAACGCAAAAGCCACAAAATAGCATCTTGCTCTAGTACCTTGCCTCTTCGTCCTTATTGCTACCTTTTGCCATCCTGACCATACTCTCATACTGGTTGGCCACACATTCCCCAGTCTTCATCTGTACAATGCGGTCAGGTATAATCATCTAAATAAATGAACCAATTCCCTGGCAGGTACATTTTGGTGTGTGTGCATGTGTAATTTATTATTATTATTATTATTATTATTATTATTATTATTATTATTATTATTATTATTTTCTTATCTCTCGCCTTTCTCCCAACATTAGGGACTCATGTAACTGGAAGGTTCCTGAGCCATCCCAAGAGGAACTAAAAAGTCCACATGCATCCATTGATCAAGGAACAATGATGTCCCGGCCTTCTTTCTTCATGGTTAGAAATATATTTGCTATCCGGCAGCGTTTCTTTTTCCCCCAGTCTTTGGAATGGAAAGGTGAAGAGCAACGAAAACAGAGGTAGCGCCTCGAAAAACAAAAAAGGAGGTGGGAAAGAAACCTTGCCTTTGGCTGAGAAAACGGAACAGCCGGAGGGGAAGCCACATCCTTCTGTGTGTTCCATGCTTTGGCGGTGGATAAACAAGGCTCTAAATAGATGTGTATACAGAAAGAGAAACGGAGACGGAGACGGGGAGGGAAAACCTTTCCATGACACTCTCGGTGCCCTTTTAACGGAGCTGCGGAACCTGTTGGGCAACGCTGTCACCAACCCGGGAGGAAAGGGATGGCAAGACGGTTGCCACGCAGGCAGCCTTTGCTTTCCCCGACAAACCAAGCCATGTTCTGCCTCAAAAACTCATGCGCTTCTTCTTAGATGATTTTCTTCCTAAGGAAACAACCAGAGATTTGTGCCATTTTCTTCTCTCTCCCGCTCTCTCTGTGTTGAAGTTTCCAAAAACGGTGCCTTTTCTCATAGTCTATGCACAGTTTGCACCACATTTTTCACTTCATTTCCAAATTCTCTCTTTGGAAGAATTGTAATTTTCTTCTCTCTGTGTTGAAGTTTCCAAAAATTGTGCCTTTTCTCATAGTCTATGCACAGTTTGCGCCACATTTTCCAAAAGTGAGCCTCATTGTGAGTTCTTACAGTGTGAGAACAAGGGAAGGAGCCTCTTCTTTTGGGCCGAGGTTCCCCTCATTTCTGCAAAAATGTGTCTCGGCGCATGCGGCTGGTTCTTCCCTTCATGGAGCAAAACAGAGAACAAGCCTGGAAGGACCGGTTGGCAAAAATGCAAACAAGCGACTCAATGCATTGAGGCCAAGGAAAGTGACACTATAGACTTCTGCTTGAACTTTCTCAGCAACAGTGAGTTTTCTTCAACGCCGAGCCACTTCCGCTCAAGGCTTGTCTTCTGCCACTTCTTCTGTTCTCAGAGTTTGGTTGCAGGCAGCTGCTGCTTTTGCATCCTTTGCAGGAGAGAAAAAGGGGGAAGGAAACCCAAACCGCCAAACCTTGAGATGCAGCGAGAGTGTCGCAAAGCGATTTGGTCAGACAGAACTTGTGCACCAAGCAAAAGCCCCTCTCTTGCCAATCCAATGGGTTCTGTTGCTCTTCCAGATGCAAAGCAACATAGCAATACTTGAAATCCTGCGTGGGAACCATGCAGCCCTCCCAATGTTGCCTGACTGCAGCTCCCAGCGTCCCTCTCCTCAACTTTGGGAGTTGCAGTTCAACTAGATGCTGCTCTCTTGTTCCAGCAGGTTAAAGCATTCTTATTTAAGAAGGCCTTGGAGTGGTTTAAATCGTACGGAGAATAGTGTAGGTTCGTTCTCCTTTCGCCGAAATGCTTGGGACCAAACCTCTTTGGCTATCAAATTATATTTATATTTTGGGGATTTTGGAATATTGTACCTATGGAGTGAGATATCTTGGAGATGAGACCCAAGTCTAAACACAAAAGATACACCTTTAACACTAGCCCCCAAAGGGTCATTTTTATACTGCGTACCGTCGGTATATGCAATAAGTCGAGGGCAGGTTTGGGGGCCACAATGATGGAGTTGATCTAACCCATGGATAAGTCGAGGGAAAACTTAGGGACATGTAACTCCCTTTCTCCCAAGAACACTGTACACTACGTATATGTTTATATACATGTATTTATGTCCTTATATACATTGACTCATGGATAAGTCGACTCACGTTTTTTGGCTCAATTTCTTTGAGTCAACCTCCTAGACCTATGCAATGAGTATGTCCAGTACTGGATCCGTTCTCGCACACAGAGTATTGGCCTCACACTATTTTAGACCTCTTTCGTCATAAGCCCCGCTTTTACCTTTCGTGCAAGATCCGCTTCCCTGCATTTCTGGGCAATGGCAGCCTTCCAGTGGCCATTCTGGTATGTTCTGTGGTCATTCCAAGTCATGGAAAGGAAAAGGGATGAGCCATTCTGTGTCGGCAGAAGGACCGGGCTTTATTGTATTGCGGACAAATGGGGGAAACTGCGCCACGTAAAGGGGTACAAGATACCTCCTGACCCAAGGGTATGCAAAGTCCAATTGCAAGTATACCCAGGAATAACATCAGCCTAGTGCCCTAAACATTGTTGCCGAGCATTCTCCTCTTTGAGGATTAATGCACCAGCAGCTTGGGTGGAAGCGTTGCGACTGGGGATGGTGGCGGGACGGGTGCACCTTTGGGCTTCATTAGTCATCGCTGGCAGCAAACCCTCCACAAGCAGACTCTCGGGGAGAGCAAAATTATGTAAGCTGGAGGCTTCCAAGTCCCCCCTTCGGATCTTCCGTGCTCCAAAAATCCAGCGAACAGAAAACTCCCAAAGCACATCCTCTCCCTCTTGCTTGGTGCCACTTCCAAACAATTATAGCAGGCCTTTTTTTTTGGTCGCTGGGAGGAAAGCTTATCTGAAACCTGATCATCGGAGCCCATTCAAGTGCCCTAATTGAAACGGTGGGGACATTTGCAACTGGGATTATGGCCAACTGGGGGCTGATCCGTGAAGATTTTGGTGGGAGAGCTGGCTTCACCAAGAGATGACTCAGGGAGATAGGGATGTTTAGCCTGGAGAAAGAGAAGTAAGAGTGATGATGATATAGCCCTGTTTAAATACTTGAAGGGATGTCATATTGAGGAGGAACAAGCTTGTTTTCTGCTGCTCAGCGAACAGGACCCAGAACACATGGATGCAAGCTCCAGGAAAGAGAGATTCCACCTCAACATTAGGAGGAACGTCCTAAACAGTAAGGACTGTTCACAACAGGGAATAAACTCCCTCGGAGTGTAGTGGAGTCTCCTTCCTTGGCGGTCTTTAAGCGAGGCTGGATGGCCATCTGTCGGGGATGCTCTAATAAATTAATAATAATAATAATAATAATAATATATTAATAGGTTTTATTATATCTACCGCCCCAATCACGTGGAATCCGAGCTAGGTTTACAAATAGAGGGGATAACAGAACAGTTCCCTGCCCACAGGCTTACAAATCTAAAGACACCAACACAAAAGGAGAAGGGAATGGTTGAGGGGGGGAAGGAATCCAGGTCCAGCCATTCTTCTCTCCCTCTGAGGCCTGGACCACGGCAGATGGACCGGAGGGGAGGAGGGCTCTTCTTCTTCAGACTGGCCCCTGATGGTACTGGGCCAGCCTTTCCTCCCTCAGAGGCCGGAACGATGACAGTTAGGGAGGGGAGGAGCCTCTTTCTTCTGGCTGGGCCCCTGATGGTACTGGGCCAGCCTTCTCCTCCCTCAGAGGCCGCGAAAGATGACAGTTAGGGAGGAGGAGGCACTCTTCGCTGAGCCCCTGATGGTACGGGCCAGCCTTCTCTCTCCCTCAGAGGCCGAAAGATGACAGTTGGGGAGGGAGGAGCCCGCTCTCAGGCGGCCCCTGATGGTACTGGGCCAGCCTTCTCTCTCCCCTCAGAGGCCGACGATGACAGTTGGGAGGGAGGCGCCTCCGTCTTCAGGCCGGCCCCTGATGGTACTGGGCCAGCCTTCTCTCTCCCTCAGAGGGCCGAAAGATGACAGGGGGAGGGAGGAGCCTCCGTCTTCAGGCCGGCCCCTGATGGTACTGGGCCAGCCTTCTTCTCTCCCTCAGAGGCCGAAAGATGACAGTTGGGGAGGGAGGAGCCCGTCTTCAGGCCGGCCCCTGATGGTACTGGGCCAGCCTTCTCTCTCCCTCAGAGGCCGAAAGATGACAGTTGGGGAGGGAGGAGCCTCCGTCTTCAGGCCGGCCCCTGATGGTACTGGGCCAGCCTTCTCTCTCCCCTCGAGGCCGAAAGATGACAGTTAGGGGGAGGAGAGCCTCTCTTCAGGCCGGCCCCTGATGGTACTGGGCCAGCCTCTCTCTCCCTCAGAGGCCGAAAGAATGACAGTTGGGGAGGGAGGAGCCTCCGTCTTCAGGCTAGCCCCTGAGGTACTGGGCCAGCCTCTCTCTCCCTCAGAGGCCGAAAGATGACAGTTAGGGAGGGAGGAGCCTCTGTCTTCAGGCTAGCCCCTGATGGTACTGGGCCGCCTCTCTCTCCCTCAGAGGGCCGAACGATGACAGTTAGGGAGGGAGGGACCCTCTTTCTTCTGGCTGGCCCTGATGGTTACTGGGCCAAGCCTCTCTCTCCCTCAGAGGCCGAAAGTGACAGTTGGGGAGGGAGGAGCCTCCATCTTCAGGCCGGCCCGCTGGTGGTACTGGGCAGCCTTCTCTCTCCCTCAGAGGCAGAAAGATGACAGTTAGGGAGGAGGAGCTCTTCTTCTGGCTGGCCCCTGATGGTACTGGGCCAGCCTTCTCTCGTCGCCTCAGAGGCCGAAAGTGACAGTTGGGGAGGGAGGAGCCTCCGTCTTCAGCCGGCCCCTGATGTACTGGGCCAGCCTTCTCTTCCCTCAGGGCCGAAAGATGACAGTTGGGAGGGAGGAGCCTCCGTCTTCAGGCCGGCCCCTGATGGTACTGGGCCAGCCTCTCTCTCCCTCAGAGGCCGAAAGATGACAGTTGGGGAGGGAGAGAGCCTCCGTCTTCAGGCCGGCCCCCTGATGGTACTGGGCCAGCTTCTCTCTCCCTCAGAGGCCGAAAGATGACAGTTGGGGAGGGAGGAGCCCCGTCTTCAGGCCGGCCCCTGATGGTACTGGGCCAGCTCTCGCTCTCCCTCAGAGGCCGAAAGTGACAGTTAGGGAGGGGAGGAGCCTCCGTTCTTCAAGCCGGCCCCTGATGGTACTGGGCCAGCCTTCTCTCTCCCTCAGAGGCCCGAAGATGACAGTTGGGGAGGGAGGAGCCTGCTTCTTCAGGCCGGCCCCTGATGGTACTGGGCCAGCCTTCTTCTCTCCCTAGAGGCCGAAAGATGACAGTTGGGGAGGGAGGAGCCTCCGTCTTCAGGCCGGCCCCTGATGGTACTGGGCCAGCCTTCTCTTCTCCCTCAGAGGCCGAAGATGACAGTGGGGAGGGAGAGCCTCGTCTTCAGGCCGGCCCCTGATGGTACTGGGCCAGCCTTCTCTCTCCCTCAGAGGCCGAAAGATGACAGTTGGGGAGGGAGGAGCCTCGTCTTCAGGCCGACCCCTGATGGTACTGGGCCAGGCCTTCTCTCTCCTCCAGAGGCCGAACGTGATGACAGTTAGGGAGGGAGGAGCCTCTTTTCTTCAGGCCAGCCCCTGATGGTACTGGGCCAGCCTTCTCTCTCCCCAGAGGCCGAAACGATGACAGTTAGGGAGGGGAGCCTCTTTCTTCAGGCAGCCCCTGATGGTACTGGGCCAGCCTTCTCTCTCTCCTCCAGAGGCCGACGATGAGACAGTTAGGGGGGGAGCCGCTTTCTTCAGGCCAGCCCCTGATGGCACTGGGCCAGCCTTCTCTCTCCCTCAGAGGCCGAACGATGGACAGTTAGGGAGGGAGGAGCCTCTTTCTTCAGGCTAGCCCCTGATGTGACTGGACAGCTTCTCTCTCCCTCAGAGGCCGAAACGATGACAGTAGGGAGGGAGGAGCCTCTTTCTTCATGGCCCCCTGATGGTACGGGGCCAGCCACTTCTCCCTCTTCCACTCAGAGGCCGAAAGATGACAGTTGGGGAGGGAGAGCCTCCGTCTTCAGGCCGGCCCCTGATGGTACTGGGCCAGCCTTCTCTCTCCCTCAGAGGCTGAAAGATGACAGTAAGGGATTTGATTGAGAGTTCCTGCATGGCAGAATGGGGTTGGACAGTCCTTGTGGTCTCTTCCAACTCTACGATTCTATGATTCTAGGAGCCGCTCTAGGCAGCTCCTTTTTTGCGCCGTCATAAGGGCTGCAACGCAGGCCTATGATGCCGCTTCCGCTGACAGGCATCTGTATACGGTGCCACAACTGCGCAGCTGTGGCGCCCACTGTGTGGACAGGTGCATGCACCTGTGACATCACTAGGTCTGGGTGCATCTGGACGAGCCCTAATATCGCTGCAACGTGCCAGTCTGTACCAGGCCTAAGTCAAGTCTCTTGGCATGACCACCAACCCTCAGTTTACTTTAAAAGCTAGTGGCCAGATTAGGCGAAGAAGATCTATTTGGGTTCAGGTTAGAGTTTTAGAGTTAGAGTTTTAGACCTAGAGTTTTAGAGTTAGTGTTAGAGGTGTAGAGATAAGAGTTTGGACCATGCGCTTTGGACCATGCTCTTACAAACCAGTCCCAAAAGTGTTTCTCCCAGAGTTGCCCATTTCTGGGAAATTCCCCGGAACCCGGGGAATTTAATTAATTTCTTTCCAGGGATTTTGACTGAATAATAATAATAATAATAATAATAAATATTGGGGAGTACCGGAGAGTTTGGATTTTGGTAAAACATTCCAGGGGCTGGATGTCTTTGAGGCTTGTTGGCATCACTGGTTTCTCCAGCCCTCCTTCACCATCCTTCCAATGCCTGTGGATGTGTGTTGATGTTGTTGTGTGCGCATCATAGGGTTTTCTTAGCAGGATTTGTGTGTTGCTCGGTGCCTTAATTCCTCCTCTTGCGAGTTCTGAGTCAGTTTTCATTGTCTATAACCAAAGATTAGTGCAATTTGACCAGGAATAGAAGAAAACGGAGCATACTAATCCAGTCAATTAATCGTGTGCACAACTCACAGCAATAACTTTCCAAACCTCCGCTCTTGCCTTTTTGGCAGGAACGGCAAATAAAATCGCTGGGTCGGTAATTCTTAACTTTGTTTCGGGTCTATTCTTTTCTTCTTCTCTTTTGAGGGGTCAAAAGCTTCACTGGTTACTAATCTATTTCCAGAAGCGCCTCCAAATCCTGGTCATGCCCTGCAAAGCCCAATATTGCTGAGGTCCAGACTATCCCAAAGCCATTATCTCCTCTAATGATAATGACGAAGATGATTATTATTACTATTAGTAGTAGTATTAGAGGAGATATGGGCTTTGGGATAGTCTGGACCTAAGCAACATTGGGCTTTTGTGAAGTACTTACCCTTCTCTGTCTGATAACTCCAATGCACCAAAGTCCAAATCCCAGGATGACCTAGCATTGAGCCATGGCAGCTAAAGCAGCAACAGACTACAGTATTTCTGCAGTGCAGATGCAGCTTTAACAAGGAAAGCTTTCATTAGTTGTGTGTGTGCGTGTTACTTTCTCCTCTGCCAGAGATGCATACACACTTTTCGCACGCATGTGTCCCCCAAACAGATTTGACCCAGCAGAAACTGGCCCTTGCTTGACAGCAATGGTCTGGTGTACCAGACTGTGAGTTACACACTAATCTGGGATATCTCTTAGAATAGATATTCACTAACTTAGAAAAGTAAGATATGAGCAGGCTGTTTCCCAGGGTAAAAATGCAAACAATGATCTCATTTGGACTAGGGCACTGGGAGACTAGAGTTCGAATCCTAACCCAGCCGTGAAACCCATTGGGTGACCTGGGGCAAGTCACACTCTCTCAGCCTCAGAGGATGGCGATGGCAAACCTCCTCTGTACAAATCTTGCCACGAAAAACCCCTGGTAGGTTTGCCTTAGGGATGCCATGAGTCAGATATGACTTGAAGGCATACAACAATGACAAGGATACACACACACAAGAAACCATTGGATCACAGGGTTGCTTGTTCTGTGTGACACTGCTTTGTGCGTCAGCTCCCAGAATCCCTTCTGAGAGCATGGCCTCTAGCTGGGGGATTCTGGGAGCTGACATCCTAAAACCAGAAAGGTGGTGGAGGGATTGTGCCTGTTTCTTTGCATTCCCTCAAGAAGAGTGGAATTAGACAGATGAAGGGAGGGAAAGAGGGAGGGAGGGAGGGAGGGAAGATGAAGGGAAGGAAGGAAAGAAGGGAGGGGGGGGGGGGGGAGGGAGAAAAAGAAAGAAAGAAAGAAAGAAAGAAAGAAAGGAGGAAGGGAGGGAATAAAAACAGACAGACAGACAGACCTGTTTTCACTGCTAGCAGGAATCCTAGAATCTGTGGGAAGGGAGGACTTTCTTGCCCCTGGCACTGGCATACATACCAGCTCTAATGGGTGCCATTTTGGCAGGGAGAACATCCTTGCAGCAACACAGATGATGGAAAGCTATTGGATCGAGGCCCAGGCACTGCTGCTAAATTTTGTGCCGTCCCAGAAAAGGACAATTGCCATCAAGAACACAGAGAGCCAAAAAAAGGGAGCCCTGATTCACACTGATGTTGCCGACACTGAGAGGTCCACAGAGAACATGTAGACACTGTTGCCGTAATAACTGAAGTAATGATGGGTATGCTTCAGTTCAGAAAATCGCTGTGGTCCTGGGCATTACTTCTGTAAGATGTTACACATGGGCAGCAAAACTGAAATGCATAGATATAGGATGGGGGACACCTGGTTTAACAAGACTAGATGTAAAAGGGATCTAGGAGTCCTAGTAGACCACAGGCTGACTATGAGCCAACAGTGTGATGCAGCAACTGGAAAAGCCAATGTCTGTCTTAACTCATCTAACTAACTGTCAAATTAACAATCTGTAAACCTCTCTAAGAGCCTTTTTGGCTGAAGAGCGGGGTATAAATACTCTAAATAAATTATCACCACCATCATCTAACTCTGCCATAACTTTGCTAAAAAGGAACCAATCGTATGTAAGATGGCAAACCACCTCTGAAGAACCTTTGCCAAGAAAACTCCATGATAGCTTTAGGGGTGGTATAAGCTGCAAAAGACTTGAAGGCACACAACAACAACAACGTGTAACGGAGAGCCAGCATGGTATGATGGGTTTGACTGTTGGCTTGGGAGGTCAAGGTTTGTGGCTTTGTCCAGCTATGGAAAGCCACTGGGTGACTGTGGGCAAGTCACACTCTCTCGGCCTCAGAGGGAGGCAAAGCCAACCTCAACTGGAACAAATCCTGCCACAAAAACCCTGCGATAGGGTTGCTGTAAATCGGAAATGACCTGAAGACAGACAACCAATTAAATTAAACTAAACTATTTTTGTCCAAGCTCTGTCCTAGCTAAGTCTAGGGGTCAGGCACCACTGAGAAAACCTGGCTGCCAACCTCCAAATTGCAGCCAGCCAGCCGCAGGTTGGCACAAGGCATGCCCTTTTCTGGGTCATTCATGTTCCTCGGTGCCAAAGGCCTCCATCGCCACTTGAGCTGATGTTGGGTCCTCAGCTTTCTGGACTCAGTCCCATTCTAAGCCTCCTAAATGGATAACCGCCTCAAGGAGCCAAGGAAGCCACAGAACACCTTGGTCCTCCAAGCGTCCCTTCGGTGCATCCAAGCAAATTTATCTAATGAGGTTGGTCTTGACCAAGGATGGTCCAAGAGCCAGCTAATTCCCCAAGAGGGATGCAGAGACCCATCATCAGGCAGCAAGAGAAAAGCTGCAAGGAAGGAATGGAGAGCAAGGCATCCGTCAATTCATTAAAGGCTGTTCCTGTGAGAGCTGGACAGCGAAGGAAGCAGAGAGGAAGAAAATGAATGCATTTGAGATGCGATGCTGGAGAAGATGGAGAGGGTGCTTATCAAATTTGCAAATGGCCCCAAATTAGGAGGAGTAGCTAATACCCCAGAGGACAGGATCAAGATTCAAAATGACCTCAATAGATGCGAAAGCTGGGCCAAAACTAAATCAAAAAGGCTGTTGAGAAACTGGAGCCATGTGTCCAAAGGAGGGCCACCAAAAATGGTGAAGGGCCTGGAAACCATGAAGCCCTATGAGGAACGACTTAGGGAGCTGGGTATGTTTAGCCTGGAGAAGAATCGGCTAAGCAGTGATATGATAGCCCTGTTTAGGTATTTGAAGGGGCGTCACATTGAGGATGGAGCAAGCTTGTTTTCTGCTGCTCCAGAGACTAGGACCTGGAACCATGGGTGCAAGCTACAGTAAAAGTGATTCCACCTCAACATTAGGAAGAACTTCCTGACAGTAAGAGCTGTTCAACAGTGGAAGATATTCCCTCAAAGCATGGTGGAGTCTCCTTCTTTGGGGGTCTTTAAACAGAGGTTGGATGGCCATTTGTCAGGGGTGCTTTGATTGAGAGTTCCTGCATGGCAGAATGGGGTTGGACTGGATGGCCCTTGGGGGTCTCTTCCAATTGTATGATTCTATGCTTCTAAGAAGGAGGGTTGGAATGGCTGATCCTTGGGGGTCTCTTCCAACTCTATGATTCTGTGATTCTAAGATGCTGAGGATATCATGGACAGCGGAAAAGACAACCAAGCCCAAACTCTCCTGGAAGCCAAGATGACTACATTGATGCTGTTGCACTTTGGCCACATCAAGAGAAGGCACAACTCCTTAGAAAAGACAATGACGACAGGGAAGGCGGAGCAGAAAGAGAGGCAGACGACATGCCAGATGGATGGACTCAACCAAAGAGACCATGGGCCTGAGCCTGCAAGACCTGAGCAGAGAAGTGGAGGAGAAGGTGGCTTGGAGATGTCTCAGTCACAGGATCACCATGAGTCGAGATTGACTTGAAAGGGGCTAACAACAAATCTGGGAGGGGGGGGGTGTCCCAAATCACCCCCTTCTGCTCAAGTGCCATTGCAGTTGGATTGCTCCTTTGCACAACCATTTGGAGGGCAAGGCAAGTCAGTTGTTGTTGTTGTGTGCCTCCGAGTCATTTCTGACTTAGGATCACCATCACGGGTTTTTCTTGGCACGGGGAGGCACTCTGCACATGCTTGGAGGGACATGTTTCAATTGTTAAATAAAACGTTCACTTCATCGGCACATCTTCGCAAGATAACTACACGCCACTTGATGGAGCAAGTTTATTTTCAAAGGGCTGGAGAGCTTGTTGTGAAAAGAAACCAATGCCCTCGCTTGAGCTTGAGAAAGTCCCTCTTTTAGGCTGCATCTACACTGCAGAAGTGGTGCAGTTGGACCCCACTTTAAGTGCTACACCTCCATCCTATGGGAATCCTGGGATTTGTAGTTTCACCGTCTTCTTGGGCCTTCTCTGCCAAGGAGTGCCAGTGCCAAGCTACAAATCTCAGGATCCTATAGACGCGGCAAAGTGGTGTCAAGCTGCATCCTTTCCACAGTGCCGACGCACCCTTCGACTGCAGGTCCCAGAACCCACCTGCCGCTTGGGGATAAAGGAGGAGGAAGACTGGTTTTGCAAATATAGCTTCAAAGGGCCCCTTTCTGGGATTGCCACGCCTCCGATTCCAAACAAAGGCCTTGGTTATAATTATTGTTATCCCAAAATAAAGTCAGTTTTTCCCCTCCTGTGGTCTCCCTAGATATCGGCATGAATAAATAGCACAGCAGCATTGACTAAGATCAGATAAGGAGCCCTAGGAGGAGAAGCCAAGAGCTGGAGGCTGATTGCTCTCTTTGGCTAGTCTTTCCTCCTTCGGACTCTTATCTCTCTGGACCAGGACAGACCCACGGAAATGGGCAAACCGCTCTCAACGTTGGCACCAAGATAGGTTTGCCAGGGAGCTGGAACCATCTCGCCCATCGTTGCGTGAAATGGCTCCTCAAAGAGAACATGGGCCTTGCAGGCCAGAACGGCCACCTGAACTCACTTCTCCGGCAAGGGCAGTGGCAAATGGGAATGCTCCCAAGTGATCAATAATAATAATAATAATAATAATAATAATAATAATAATAATAATAATAATAATAATATCATCATCTAGGGAGATTCAGCTTTTGAAAGCATTACTCTGATTGAAATAGAAACCTGAGTCCGATCTCCAAGACATCTGACTATGTACATGCAAATGCAGTCAGCCCTTGACTTTGCCATTTTATATAAGGGCCACCGGTTTGCTATGCCATTGTATTTAATGGCACTTGAGCATCCAACAGATCTCCATTGGAGATCCTGGAACCAAATCCCAAGGGCCCACTGTATTCCCAAATCCCCCAAAAACTGAAATCCAAACATTTCAGATAACCTCTATCGCATTTCCCCCCTCCTGCGGTGCAATTTCCTCAGAGATATATGGTTCGCATTTGCAAATTCAGCCCAAGTTTACCTTCCATTCACTAAACAAACCACACTGAATGCAAGAGGTGAGCAGAGAGCAAAGCACATCCTATGACAAGCAGATGTCTTTCGCCAAAGATGGAAACAGTTCTTCTCTCCGAAGTGGGACACATAGCCACTGAGCGGAAGGTGCAGATATACGATCATGGATCATTGTGCCCCCATAATTCAGCATCTTGCTTTGAAGTCTTAAGCAAAAGCCCAAGAACCGGCTGCATCCGCACTGCAGAAATAAACCAGTTTGACATCACTTATGCTATGGAAGTCTGGAAATGGTAGCACCAGAGCTCTCTGACACAGAAGGCTAAATGTCTACCAAAACTATAGTTTCCAGACTATAGCATTGAGCCAACCTGGATTGTTTCTGCAGTGTGGATGCAGCCAGAAGAGTTAAACTGTGCTACATTGGAGGCATGCAGCTTAAGATCCTTAACTTTTCCATGCTAGCAGCAGCCCCGATTCAGATCAGGGCCGTCGTGCGGAGATACGAAAGGGTTAACCCTCCTTGATCTGATTTTTCTTTCCAAATCCACCAAGCGAGAGAGTGGTTGTTGTTTTCTTAAGGGAAGGGTAACTGCATTGCTTGCCTGGTTGCTAAGGAAGAGGCTTTTTAATGGGTGGATGCTGTACTGTACTTTCCTTATTGCTGTGCGTTCAGCTGTGCTTACAAGAACTCGCTGGTCTTTGAACATCGCCATTTCGTTTAGCGGGGTTTTAATTCCTTGTGCCGTTTCTGGTTCAGCTTCTTGTTACATCCCCTCGATTCTCAGATGTGGGAGCAGGTGGGATGGAAGTCAAACCAAATGAATTGATTTTAGCTCCTCCACTTCACGAGGGAAAGTTGAAATGGGAAATTAAACCAAAACCAGATGGGGAGGATACGGGTATGTTTAATGGTGCCAAATGAGATCAAAGATGGAACCCAAGGGCCCCGGATGGGCTTCAGCACTATCTGTGCAACTATGGCTGTGAAAATGCTAGTGTAGATGCTGAACACTATATATTTCATATAGTACATTCAACAGAGCATGTTGTTTCAGCTCTTAAGCAGCAGAGGTGACATTCATAGTGGCCAACCAGATGGTTCCAGGACTCCTATGAGAAGGCCATGAAGACAGCCATCTTCTTGTGTTGTTTGCTCCTCCACCCATAGCATCCTAGAGCTGGAAGAGACTCCAAGGGCCATCCAACTGCCTTCTGCCATGCAGTAAGACACAAGCCAAGCACCCCTGACAGATGGCCATCCAGACTCTGTTTAAAAACCTCCAAAGGTTTCTATGGCTTGCAAGCTTAGCAGAACCAAAGATCACTCCCTGTGACAGATGGCCATCCAGTTTCTGTTTAAAGACCTCCGAAGAAGGAGGAGAGGTCACCACTCTTGGAGACAGCATCTTCCACTGTCAAGTGGCTCTTACTATTAGGAAGTTCCTCCTAATGTTGAGCTGGAATCTCTTTTCCTATGTTTGCATCCATTGCTCCGGGTCCTAGTTTCTGGAGCAGCAGAAAACAAGCTTGCTCCCTCCTCAATATGGCATCCCTTCAAATGTTTAAACAGGGCTGTCATATCACCTCTTAACCTTCTCTTCTCCAGGCTAAACATCCCCAGCTCCCTAAGCTGCTTCTCATAAGAGATGTTTTCCAGACCCTTCACCATTTTGGTGGCCTTCTTTTGGATTTATTAATGAAGATGGAGAAAGAGGCAAAGGAAAAGAAGAAAAGAGGGGAGGAGAAGAGGAGGAGGGAAGAGGTGGAAGAAGAGGAGGGGGAGAGGAAGAGAGCAGGAGGAAAAAGGGAAAAGAGGAAGAGGGGAAGAGGGGAAGAAGTAGAGGGGGAGAAGAGGGAAAAAAGACGAAAGAGGAGAGGAGGAGGAAGAAGGAGAGAGAGAAAGAGGGGAAGGAGTGGAGGGGAAGGGGAAGAAGAGAGGAGGAAGAAGAAGAAGAGGGGAAAGAGGAGGAAAGGGGGAAAGGAGGAAGAAGAGGAGGAGGAGAGGAAGAGAGCAGGAGGAAAAAGAGGAAGAAGGGAAAAGAGGAAGAGGGGAAGAAGTAGAGGGGGGACAAGAGGAAAAAGAAGAGGAAAGAGGAGGAGGAGGAAGAAGAGGAGAGAGAGAGAGAAAGAGGGGAAGGAGTGGAGGGGAAGAAGAGAGGAGGAAGAAGAAGAGGGGAAGGAGGAGGAAAGGGAACAAGGAGGAAGAAGAGAAGGAGGAGAGGGAGAGCAAGAGGGGAGCATGGAGACTAGGGGAAGGAGTGGAAAGGGATGGGGAGGAACGAAGGTGGAAGATGTTGAGGAAGGGGAGTGGAAGAAGAAGAAGAGGAGGGGGAGAGGAAGAGGAGGTGGGAAGGAAGAGAGTGGGAAGAGGGAAAGGAGGGGAGAAAGAAGAGAAGGGGAAGGAGTGGAAGGAGAATGGGATGTGGAGGAAGAGAGGAAGAGAAGGGAGGGGAGAGGATGGTGGAAGAGAGGAGGAAGAAGGAAGAGGAGAGAAGCGGAGGAGGAAGAGGGGAGAGAAAAGAAGTGAAGAGGGTCATAGAATCATAGAGTTGGAAGAGACCCCAAGGGCCATCCAGTCCAACCCCATTCTGCCATGCAGGAACTCTCAATCAAAGCATCCCCGGCGGATGCCCATCCAGCCTCTGCTTAAAGACCTCCAAAGGAGGAGGCTCCAAGGGCGCATCTTCCACTGTCAAACAGCTCTTACTGTCAGGAAGTTTCTCCTAATGTTTTAGGCGGAATCTCTTTTCCTCTAGTTTGCATCCATTGCTCTGGGTCCTATTCTCTGGAACAGCAGAAAACAAGCTTGCTCCATCTTCACAATGAAGACAAAAGAGGCGAAGGAAGAGGAGATGCCACCCGCCTTCTTTGGGGCACTTCAGGTGCAGGTGGTGAGGGAAGTTTTTGGATACCTTCCCACTGAACCCTTTCAATGGCTTTGCATTGACATTTTTAATTCATAAAGTGTTTCCTACGAACAGAGAGAGCTCTGGCTCTTTTCCTGGGCAAAAGAAGGAAGAAGGCAAGAGCTTTTGGGCCTAGAGAGAGAGAGATGGAGGTGTTGCTCCCCTCCTTGAGCATCCTCTGATGCTTCCCTTGGAGAAATTAGACTGCCTTCAAACCCTGCCATGTTTTCTTAATGAAACTGTTGCCTTGGCAACTCTCTTCGCTTCACATTAGGGCAAGGCACCCAAAAGATGCAGCAGACCAAGGAATGGAGGCATGTGCTAAAAGTGAGGAGAGGAGGTGGCCTGGGAAGGGCGAACAAAGCAGCCGCATGCACCGGTTTGCAAAGGCAAGGGCTGCAACCGCACTGCAGAAAACAATCCGGTTTCATACCACTTTATTGGCCACGACCTCAATGCAATGAGTCTGGGGTACCAGACCCAGCTGCCGACGGCTCCTGCAGTGGCAATGAATCTGCTCTGAGTTTTGGTCCAAACTTGAAAGGAGATGTCCACGGTTGCGAACCTGTTCCCTTCCCACAACTGAGGCACAACTGTATGAACATCTCCAGAACCTGTAATGACATGGGAGCCACCAGCAACTACTGACCCACTGAATCATCCCTGCCACACTGACATCAGGTTATCTTCCAAGGGATGTCTCTGGGTTTCCTCACACAAACGCACACACACACACACAATGAGCGAAACAGGTGGAATCCACGTCTGCAGAATACCAAACAAGATCCAGCTGTCACCTTTGAAGGCGTGTTGTGTGCCTTCAAGTCGTTTCCAACTTATGGCATCAAGAAGGCGAACCTATCGGAGTGTATTGGAGTCTCCCTCCATGGAGGTCTTCAAACGGAGGCTGGATGGCCATCTGTCAATGGGGATGCTTTGATTTGGATTTCCTGCATGGCAGAATGGGGTTGGACTGGATGGCCCTTGGGGTCTCTTCCAACTCTATGATTCCATCATTGGGTTTTCTTGGGAAGATTTGTACAGACGTTTGCCATTTCCGTTGTCTGAGGTTGAGAGAGTGTGACTTCCCCAAGGTCACCCAGGGGGCTTCCGCGGCCGAGGTGGCATTCAAACCCTGATCCCCCCGAGTCAAACTCCCATCTTCAAACCTCTACAACACGCAGGCTCTTAGCTGGCATCCTTATGAGACTCCCAGCCTTAAGACCTTCCTCTTCTGGCAGGCGTACAGCCCTTGACTTTTATTTTTGTCCTTCCTGTTTAGGTTTGACATCCTAGCATTTTAACATTCTCATGTTTTGACATTTTACTATCTCAGCACTGTTCCAGCTGCTTTCCTAAAAGGATTACTGTATTATATGGCCCAAGGATCCTGCCAGTTGGGTGCTAAAGGTTGCCGTTGGGTGCCTTCAAATCGTTTCCGACTTATGGGTGACCCAAAGTCAACCTAACTAGCCCAGTATTGCCAACTCTCACTGCAGACATGGTCCTCCTGGGTTTTAGGCAGTGATCCTCTGAGCATTTCCATTTCTTTTGGCTATTAAAAAACCTGGAGTGGATTTATTGCCCCAGTGACCTGGAGGCCCCCCGCCATCCCTTGGTTTCCGCAAGTATTAAACTTCTCCACCTCAGTGTATCTTTTAGGTATATACCCTGTGCATAACCATGGCACTTTGTGTGTTATGTGCCTTCAAGTCATTTTGAACTTATGGCAACCCTATCATGGGGTTTTCGTGGCAAAATTTGTTCAGGGGAGGTACACCATTGCCTTCCCCTGAAGCTGAGAGAGTGTGACTTGCTCAAAGTCACCCGGTGGGTTTCACGGCCAAGCTGGGAATTGAACGCTGCTCTCCAGAGTTGAGGTCCAACACTCAAACCACTACTACGCCACGCTGGCTCTCAATGGCGCTTTGCTACCAGCTTAACCGCCATGGCGCATCCTATGGAATCCAGAGCTCCGTAATGTTATAAAGTCCCTAGCAAGGAAAGAAGGAGGTAAGATCCCAAAGTGTAAATGTGTATCGTTGGATACCAAAGCGAGGGTCATCCAGGCCATCATATTTCTACGTATGGATGTGAAAGCTGGACAGTAAAGAAAGATGATGATAAGGGAATCAACTCAATATTGTCATGAAAACCCCATGATAGGTTCACCATAGGGCTAGCCATAAGATGGAGTTGTGAAGGCACACAGCAACCAAGTAGAAGGTAGCAGGAAAAGGGGACAACTTTGTCACAAGTGGCTGTCCTGAGTCTGGAAGACCCAAACGCAATCTCAAAGTAGGGCTAGTACATATTTCTATCTGAAGTCAATGTCCCAAATGCAGCTTGGGCAACCATGGCTATACAGCTGATGGCCATCATCTAATGCTCAAACATAGACACAGAGTAGCACACAGTTCATTACTGTACTTACTTTTAGTCAAGTCAAGGCTGAAGTCCCAAACAGAGTCTCAGCAATGTCCAAGTCAGGTCAATGGCATCCAGAGTCAGCAAACACAGTCCAGGTCAAGAAAAGAGTTCAGGAACATGCCAAGGAATCAGGTAGCGCCAACAACTCCTGGAGGGCCGGGATGCGAATTTATAGACCATCCACTCAATGCAGCTGCTGCTCAATTCATAGCTGGTTCCCATCAATCTTCTGAGACCTCCTCAAGCCCACAAATAAACACCCCAGGCGCTGTCTATGGCCCACAGGCCACAGTGTTCACCCTTACTCCAAACACCCCAACATTGCGCAGATGAAAACCAGGAGCATTTCTTTTGCAAATCTAATAGGTCTTCTTGTAGCACCTCTGAGACTAACGGAAACAAAGAAGTTGGCAGCATGCAGAAACGCAGCCCACTTTTCTTTCCTTGAGTCTCAACAGTGCCACAAGGGCCTGTTCCAGACTGCCAAAATAAAGCTGCTTGGGGTCTCTTTGGAGGTATGCTGTTTAAATGATGCATGCATCCTAAGAATCTGGAAGCTGCACCAAAGCTGCCCTCCAGTGCTTAGGAATGGAGTGTGGCTTTGGCGCGACCTCCGGACTCTTTGGACCCAGGCATCATTTAAACAGCATACCTCCAAAGAGACCCCAAGCAGCTTTATTTGGGCAGTCTGGAACAGGCCAATATTTGGCATTGTGATCATAATCTGATATTGCTTGAGGACCATATGTGTCCTTGTCTGTTGGATGGTATCAAAAATGAGGGTGTCCAAGAGGCTTGGAAGACTATAGTGTTTGCTGCTGTTGTGCGCCTTCAAGTCGTTTTTGATTTAAGGCGAACCTATCATGGGGGTTTCTTGTCAAGTTTCTTTAGGGTATTTTTAGTGATTGTCATCCTCTGAGGCTGAGCGAGTTTGACTTGCCAAAGTCACGGCAACACAAGATGGTGTAGCTCCCAGCTGGGGCTTCAAATCTGTGAGCTACACCACTATACTTCACCAATACATCATCCAAGGGTCCAGTCGGGACATATGGTCAACCTCCGGCAGAGTTGCGCAGGAGGACCTAGACATTCCTAGAGAGAACACATATGAACCAAATGCGCAAGTAATCAATTCAAAGTCAAAGCCGCAAATGTGGAGGGATGATTGTATCCAAACCAGGAGCCGTTTTTTATCCATTGTGCATCCTTTTCTCAGTCTCCAGCCCTGGGTACATTTTTCTCTTAGCAGACAAAGAGCAAGTTACTCGGAGATTTTTCATCAGAGGGCCAGGTGCGCTTAAAAGAAATGATCATCTTTCCAGATTGAGGCCATATAAAGAGATAAAGGAGAGGGATCGAGAATCTGCATTCTCTGATTTCTCCGTCCAGTTGACCTCAGGAGAGGAAAGTTGGCAGCTCCCTCATTCATTGTCAGATGTCTTGTTAAAGAAAAGGGCTGCTATGGAATGACCTTATCGAGGCGCATAGGCTGGTTATAAAATAGAGGGGGGAAATATGCTCATGCCAAGGGTTTGGAGGCTTTGTCTGTGCCACTTTTTCCAAGGAAGTCCAAGCAAAGTCCTCTGACAATGATCCATAGCATTGGTATAAAACGCTGAATACTTTGTTGGGTGTGCAGTCAGGTGGGCTTTGACTTATGGTGACCCTGTGAAAGACAGTCCTCCAAGGGACCATTCACGTGGATCGTTGCACAATTATTTCACTGTAACAATTATAGCACTAACATTTCACTGCCATGGTTCTGTCTTATGGAATCCCAGGACTGGCAGTGGATCCAGGGGTACTTTGAATTCTCAGCCAGAGACTTCAGACTGCAAATCCCAGGATTCGGAGTTGGAAGAGACCCCCAAAAGGGCCATCCAGTCCAACCCTATTCTGCCATGCAGGAACTCTCAATCAAAGCATCCCTGACAGATGGCCATCCAGCCTCTGTTTAAAGACCTCCAAAGGAGGAGCCTCTGAGACCGCATCTACCACTGTCAAACGCCTCTTCCTATTAAGACTTCCTATTATGTCTTTCATAGGGTCACCATAAGTCAAAGTTCTTCCTAATGTTGATGTTGAATCTCTTTTCCTGTAGCTTGCATCCATCCATTGCTCGCGATCCTATTCTCTGGAGCATCCGAAAACAAGCTTGCTCGTCCCTCAATATGACATCCCTTCAATATGACTATCGTATCACCTCTTACCCTTCTCTTCTCCAGGCTAAACCTAACCAGCTCCTCATAGGGCTCCCTGGTTTCCAGACTCTTCGCCGTTTTGGTTGCTCTCCTCTGGACACGCTCCAGCTTCTCAGCATCCAAAATCAAAGCCTGTCTCTTTTCCTGGAGTTTGAATCCATTGCTCCATTGTGTCCTATTCTCTGCAGCATCAGAAAACAAGCTTGCTCCCTCCTCAATGTGACATCCCTTCAAATACTGAAACAGGGCTATCACATCACCTCTAATAATAATAATAATAATTATTATTATTATTATTATTATTATTATTATTATTATTACCCCGCCTCTCCATCTGGACTGAGGTGGCTTACAATAAAAATCTATCCAATAAAACAATAATTCCACTTATTCTCTCCCTCCCCTAAAACATCAATTAATCCAATTCAACATTAAAACGATCAATTAAAATAAGCCTTCTCTTCTCCTGGCTAAACATACCCAGCTCCCTATTAAGTCACTTCTCACAGGGCTTTATGGTTCCCAGACCCAGTCTTTGCAAGACGCTGCGAAGAACCAATGAAGCTTTGCAGGTTTATATCTGTTGTTCTACTAGCTGAGCATCCCTTTGCTCTATCCTTTAGGAAGAGCTTCCTTAGAGTAAGGGCTGTTTGACAATGGAACACACTCCTTCCTCGGAGTGTAGTGGAGTCTCCTTCCTTGGAGGTCTTTAAGCAGAGGCTGGATGGGATACTTTGATGGAGAGTTCCTGCATGGCAGAATGGGGTTGGACTGGATGGCCCTTGGGGTCTCTTCCAACTCTTGATTCTATGATCCTGGATCTGAGCCTTCCAAAACTGAAGATCTGCACCATCGTCTCCAGCAAACTGGAGACCCTGAGCCCATTCAACTTTGCATGTGAAATTTGCAAGCCCACACATCATGGGCCAGCCACTCCACCAGTGGCAATAGTGTGGCCAAGACTGTGGGCTTTTGTTGCACAGCGGCGTGAGACAACTTTTTCCAAAGGGCTTTGTCAAGGCCTGGGGACTTCCTGTTCAACAAGCCGTCTCCAAGAAAACATTGCCAGCCCCAGTGTAAGCTCCCTTCAGACTTGTTTGGGCCCGGCCGAGTCCAAAACAATGCCGTATTGTTCCGAGGGATCAGAGAGAATGAAGGACAAACCACCAGCCGGTTCTGCCCAGTTCCTGTGGAAACGGATTGCTTGGATTGATTTACGACTTGTTTCGGTGGCTCTCGGGTTGTTTTCGCTCATGCGGGGCAGCCTGGGTGAGACGGAGGAGAATGCACCAAGGTGGAACATGGAGATGCCCAACACGAGTCAAGTCAAATTTCAGTCGAGGGCCATTATTTTCAAGCTGGATGCCATGCGAAAGTGATTGAATTCTGGGGTTGCCAGAGTGAGAACTAGAGCAGATCCTGTACCTTCGACGGTTGCGTTGTTGGGTTGTGGGCCTTCAAGTCGTTTCCGACCAAGCTAGCGTGGGGTTTTCTCTGCAGGTTTCTTCAGAGGGGGTTTGGCCCTTGCCTTCTTCTGAGGCTGAGAGTGTGTGCCTGGACCAAGGTGGGGTTCCATGGCT
The DNA here is from genome assembly GCF_019175285.1 of Sceloporus undulatus. Classification (NCBI taxonomy): domain Eukaryota; kingdom Metazoa; phylum Chordata; class Lepidosauria; order Squamata; family Phrynosomatidae; genus Sceloporus; species Sceloporus undulatus. The sequence continues at coordinate 2,352,802 of NC_056532.1, read as the reverse complement.
GAGCTGGGATTCAAACCCTGATCTCCAGAGTCATAGTCCAGTGCTCAAACCGCTACACCACACTGGCTCTCAATGGTTGCATAGAAGAGGGATTTTCAGCTCTGTAGAATAGGTCCAATGGTTACGCAGAAAAAGGATTTTCAGTTGTGTAGAATGGGTTGAATGGTTGCATAGAAGAGGAACTTTCAGTTGTGTAGAATAGGTTGAATGGTTGCGTAGAAGAGGAACTTTCAGTTGTGTAGAAGAGGCTGAATGGTTGTATAGAAGAGGGACTTTCAGTTGTGTAGAATAGGTTGAATGGTTGCGTAGAAGAGGAACTTTCAGTTGTGTAGAAGAGGCTGAATGGTTGTATAGAAGAGGGACTTTCAGTTGTGTAGAATAAGTTGAATGGTTGCACAGAAGAGGGATTTTCAGTTGTGTAGAAGAGGCTGAATGGTTGCGTAGAAGAGGGATTTTCAGTTGTGTAGAATAGATTGAATGGTTGCATAGAAGAGGGATTTTCAGTTGTGTAGAAGAGGCTGAATGGTTGCGTAGAAGAGGGATTTTCAGTTGTGTAGAATAGATTGAATGGTTGCATAGAAGAGGGATTTTCAGTTGTGTAGAATAAGTTGAATGGTTGCATAGAAGAGGGATTTTCAGTTGTGTAGAAGAGGCTGAATGGTTGCGTAGAAGAGGGATTTTCAGTTGTGTAGAATAGATTGAATGGTTGCATAGAAGAGGGATTTTCAGTTGTGTAGAAGAGGCTGAATGGTTGCATAGAAGAGGGATTTTCAGTTGTGTAGAAGAGGCTGAATGGTTGCATAGAAGAGGGATTTTCAGTTGTGTAGAAGAGGCTGAATGGTTGCATAGAAGAG
>NC_056532.1:2338358-2351938 GCF_019175285.1 Sceloporus undulatus | reverse complement strand
AGTTTTCATTAGCTGTTGCTTGCTATCTGGTTGCAGAGTGGAGCCTTGCCCTTCCCAGGAGGCAGAGGCAAAAGCAAACCGCTGCAACCTCTCCTATCTTGTTGGGTCTTTCCTCAAATATAAGCCAATATATTCCCTTACTTCTTCCACTCCTGAGATAAAAGCTCTCTCCTCTTTCTTTCTCTCCTCTGCGCAAATGCCAAGGAAGTTACCATATAAATGCCCCTCTTCAATTTCTGGGCACATAGTGCTTTTGCATTTCATATCTTCCAACGTTTCGCAGATGAAAAGATGGGGAAAGTTACTAATTGGGAAGAAGAGGCAAACTAGGAGTGGCTGCAGCAGTTTGCCTTTGCCTGAGCCGACTGGGAAGAGCAGGATTTTCTCCTTCTACTGAACTGAGTGCAAATTCCTTTTCGAACTTGTAGACATTATTTGCAGCAATTGAAATAAACTGAGGCCAAAGGGGGAAAGCGGGAGGAAGAGAGAGAGAAACCAGGACCTTTTAAAGACAGCAGAAACACTGGGATGATAGAGGGTTAAATGCGACTTTCCTTGCCGAAACAGTGGGAAGGTATAGAATCAGAGTTGGAAGAGACATTTTAGCCTTCCAGAATCCCTTTTTCCAGATCGAACTACTTCCTGCAAGACCTTGGCAGAGGCCCAAGTAAAACAACAAACCCCATTCAGGTCAAATCAATTTTGAAAGGGTCTGGACAGAGCCATCTTAAATCAAAGGTTGGAGATCTTGCTTTTGTACATATATTTCCTGTAAAGAGGCACATTCCGTTTCGGACGAAATGAACCGGAAGCGTGGCAGGTACAGCGGGTTCCCTTTTCCACTCGCCTCTTTATCCTGCCATAGAAATCAATGCGGCGTTGATTGTTTGTTTTTATGTCTTTGCAAGGACTGGAAACCGGTCTGTTTCTTCCCGCCGCGCATGGAAAAGGGCTCTACCAAAGCAGAAGAAAAGACAACTGGCAGGTGGAGGTTGGGGGGGAAATGCATCTAAAAATGGCATTGGGGGAAAAAATGCATTAATTAAATATTCTCGTTTCAGAGCAACAGAAGGCCTTTGCAAGAAAACAGCTGCTTCAATCCTTTTCTAGACCTTCGCCCAGACAGCAGATCTGTGAGGGTGGAAATAGCGGCATACAGGCTAGTGGCGCTCCGGGAACAAACCTACCCAACCTTTGCTGGAGGACACGACGTTCCTGATGGCATCCTTCAAGACGGACCAAGATCCCAAAGAGCAGAGCTTCCAATGGTAATGGAGTCAGTTATGTTCAGTGCTCCTCTGTCCACTGAGTGGGCCATTGATGTTCCCTTTCAGTACTGTATGCACTGTTGAACGTCTCTAACACACATAGCACTCTCACATACCCTCCAACTGTCCCAATTTGGCCGGGATGGTTCACATTTATCCTCTCCTTGACCCATTTCCCAATCTGCTTTTATATTTCCCTCGCTTCTCGTCTCCTTTCCTCCTTCATTTGGGGGAAATTGAGCTCAAACTGCAAAAGCACTGTATGGAATCATAGAGTGGGAAGAGATGCCAAGGGCCGTTTGGTTGAACCCCATTCTGCCATGCAGGAATGCACAATCCAAGCGCTTCTAGAATCCTAGAAGAGACCCCCCAAAGGCCATCCAGACCAACCCCATTCTGCCATACAGGAAATCACAAAGCATTCCCGACAGATGGCCATCTAGCCCAGTGATGGTGAACCTTTTCGAGGCCCAAACTGCAACCCAAAACCCACTTATTTATTGCAAAGTGCCATTTTCCTCTGGCTTTCTAGAAACAAACTCTGGCAAACTCTGTGTTGGGACGATGGCACATGTGCCCACAGAGAGGGCTCTGAGTGCCACCTCTGGCACGCGTGCCATAGGTTCGCCATCACTGATCTAGCCTCTGTTTAAAAACCCCCAAAGAAGGAGACTCTTGACTGCGTCTTCCACTGTCAAACAGCTCTTATTGTCAGGATGTTCCTCCTAATGTTTAGGTGGAATCTCTTTCCCTGCAGCTTGCATCCATTGCTCTGTTTCCTCTTCACTGGAGCAGCAGAAAACAAGCTCGCTCCACCCTCAACATGGCACCCCTTCAAATACTTAAACAGGGCCATCATATCACCTCTTAAGCTTCTCTCCTCCAGGGTAAACATACCCAGCTCCCTATGTCTCTCCTCATAAGGCATGGTTTCCAGACCTTTCACCATGTTGGTTGCCCTCTTCTGGACATGATCCATCCTTTTCGAATTGCGATGCCCAGAAGAGGACACACTATTAGTCAAAGTGAGGCCTGACCAAAGCAGAATAGAGTGGCACTATCACTTTCCTTGATCTGGATGCTATACTTCTATTGGTGAAACCTAGAATCGCATTGGCTTTTCAGCTGCTGCATTACTGTTGAGTCTTGTTCAACTCATGGTCTACTAGAACTCCTAGATCCCTTTCCCACATAGTCTTGTGAAGCCAAATGTCCTCCATCCTATATCTGAACATTTTATGTTGTTTGCGTCCAGTTAATTCAGCAGAAGGGAGAAAAGATGGTCGACTCTTGTCCTTCCCAGGTGGCTTAGGCCAAAACAAACCGATGCAGCCTCCCTTAGCTTGTCTTTTCTTCCACATTAATTTGTCATCTGGACCACACTCTTGATACTGCTTGGTTGCACTTGTTTCCCTGTGAAATATTGCAGGGATATCTCTTCTGGCTGATAAGGGTATAGACCACCACTCCCAGCCTTTCCCCATCCATTTCTTTTTATTCTTTCCTTAACAAAGTCCAAGCTGTGGCTTTTTTGTCATGCTAACAGCCCTCCTTGGGAAACCACCTCCCAAGTGCTAATGCTCGCATTTCCATATAACTCTATAGCTACAGCCCTAGAGCATTCTAGAGCTAAAGCATTGCTATTCCTGCAAGGAATACATAGCTTGTAATGTATTATACTACAATGCAAGTGGTGGCTCATGGATCAGTGCCAATAGGCAAACTATCAGCGCCTGATTTGCAACCAATTTCCAGGAAACAATTGCATTCAATGGGTCCAAATATAGTCTGTGGAGTATTATGGGGGGAGGGGGAACCTATAGGATTCCCATATCAGATGGCTTGCAAAGCACTGCTGCGATGTGTTACTTCTTCCAAGCTTTGGGGTAGGCACTTGTGAAAGAAACTGGGGGGAAACAAAGGTTAATCTTCCTAGCACCATTGCGGAAAAGTTCCTCCAAACACATGCAATAGCTGCAGATTTGTAACAACACAGCCATATAAAGCAATGACTGGACCCTACATTTTTATATTGCAAAAAAGGGATGCATATATATATATATACACACACACACACACACACACACGATGTCAGGTAGGACCTTGAGGAAGATGGGAGTTGTATTCCAACCCATACGGGAAGGAACTGTATTGAGGGGATACTGGTTTTGTTGCTAAAAGTGTTGATGGGAACTTGTTACAAACCGAGCCAACTTTTGCCAAATGGTCAGACACATCCATGGGAAACATTCATGTCAAGGGGAAACCTTTACCTTTAAGACATATCCGCCCCGTCAAACATACACACTATATAAATGCATTCTGAAATTTTATACAGAAGAAGACATCGTAAAAGAAAATATGGCAAAGCGGTTGCAAAACTTTTGGTATAAGATAGATCTCCAACAGTGGGAAACGTCATGGAAAAGAAGATATAGGCCTGTTCCAGACTGCCAAAATAAAGCTGCTTCAGGTCTCTTTGGAGGTATGCTGTTTAAATGATGCATGTACCCTAAGAATCTGGAAGCTGCACCAAAGCTGCACTCCGGTGCTTAGGAATGGAGTGTGGCTTTGGCAAGACCTCTGGACTCTTAGGACCCATGCGTCATTTAAATAGCATACCTCCAAAGAGACCCAAAGCAGCTTTATTTTGGCAGTCTGGAACAGGCCTAAGTTACACTGTCAAAATTTAAAAGGGAATTATTACAAGATGTATTTCAGGTGGTATTCAACTCCTGAAAGATTGTGCAAAACCTACAGTAACTGTAACACAACAAATGCTGGGGGGAAATAGTGATTACAAGAGTAGAAGCGGATTAAATCTAAGGAGAAATATATGTGCGTACAGTAGGAATCTGTAAGTGGATTTGAACTAAATGAAGAAATGGAAAGATGGAAAAATAAAGCAAAGGAAAAGGGGGAAGTTAGGGATTTTTTCCTCCAAGTTGTATCTATTTTCTTGAAGATAGCCAATAAGTTTAAGGAAATGGACCAAAGTCGGTCATAAGGAAGTAATAAATGGCGAATGTATGAATGTACAGTATGTATGCAGGAAAAGAGATTCCACCTCAACATTAGGAGGAGCACCCAGACAGAAAGGAGGTCTTCAAACAGAGGCTGGATGGGCATCTGTCAATGGGGATGCTTTGATGGAGAGTTCCCACATGGCAGAATGGGGTTGGACTGGATGGCCCTTCTTGGGGTCTCTTCCAACTCGACGATTCTATGATTTTTTAGCTATGTCCTTTTGCTATCTGTATGTTTTATCTTTGCCCTGCCGAGCGGTAAAAGAACGTGTGTGTTTTTTATATGTGATCTCATGTTAATGAAAACATCATTAAACAAGGCAACAACATACATACACACAACGATCAGATACATATCTTTGTACTTCCATTTTTAATAGATTTTTTTTACAATATATCTCTTCATTTGCATATATCCACTGCATCTATAACTTCTTCTTCTTTTTATTATTTAAATACACATGAAACCAAAACAGGGAATAAATCTAAGGGGTCGGTTTTTGCGACGAGGTCAAACCCAACGAGACCTGGGCCCCCGCCCTCTCGAAAAAAACGATTAAATGTCATGAAGTTGAAGAAAAAATAAACCCGTAAAGGGGAAGAAAAAAATAATAATCAACGACCACCCATTTTTTAAAATGCTGGGTTAGAATGGTGGATGATGGTGGTCTCTTCATATGTCAGATACAGTTCAACACACACGCACAACCATCATCATCATCATCCGTTAGAGGCACATTGCATACTCCTCCCTTCCCCGTCCCCTTTGTACAATCCGAATTGAGCATTTTTGCATCCAACTCGAAACTCCTAAGCATGGCAAGCACTCTGAGCATGTCCGCTGCCTCTCTTTGCACGGCTCTTCCAACCGAAAGACCATTTAAAGGTAGCGTGCAGAAGAAATGCGAAGAGCAATTCACCATTAAGGCAGGAACAACGGTCCTCAGCTGCCTAAGGAACCCCTTGCAACCGGGGCTGGAAGAAGGGAGGTTACTGGCTTCGAAACGCCTGGAGGAAAAATGTTCTGAACAGGGACAAATGTCACACAGTGCACCTTTGTTTACATATGCACCTGGTTATGTAAAGCAAACCTGTAAGCCAAAACGATGACGGGGGAAGCCACAGCACTGTGAGATTCAGGGCCTCGGTATACATCCCTGAAGATTCAGAGGCGTCCATCTAAATGTGGCTGGAGAAAGGAAGGGTGGCAACTGCACCTGCATCTCCAAAGAGTCCCTTTGGCAAACTGGGTAACCAAGAGGCTTCCTTTACTCCTCACCATTGGACTGCCTTTCCCCAGAACTCTTGTCATCCAAAAAGGGACCTTTGGGCACAGACATTAAGGTGGGAAAAACAATCCCTATCTTAGTTTGCCGCCAATGAGCCTGCTTGCTCTTTTCTAGTACACTAGGAAGACAACAGGCAGCTCTGTTTTGCAACAGGGAGCATTTAAAGAATATCTAGTGTGGTCCATGCACTGTGATCCAAAGATGGCTACTGCCCCACATTTGGAGGGCAAAGCTAGGTGTATCACCAGAGACTTTCCTGCTCCGATTTTCCACCTGGCATAGTACTGGGCACTACTGAAGCCAGTCCGGTTTCTCCCAGCTGCTCAGGGTTGACATTCCTCTCCCTGTCTTCCCTCCGACTTTTACTACTTTGGACATACCATGTCTTTGGCCTGCTATAAATCTTACACATGGCAAAGGCTAGAAGAAAACCGGCCCTTGCAGAGGGCACCCAGTGTGCCCTCCCCACCAACAAAACCAGAATGTCTCAGAAAGCCAACCTTGCTGGTACCCTCTGCATGCTGGGAGAGGCAATACTTCTGGACACCGTGTCCAAAATGCAATGCCTTCCTATATACTGTTTGGGACTTCCCACTCAATTCAACCAGGTTCATCTTCCCTTTGGAAGTCTGAATGGTCTAAAAGAGATACTGAAGCGCAGGGGATGTCTTCCAGGGATGCTTATGCATCCTCCTAAAATTAAAATAAAGGGCAACTTGAGGGGCAAAACCACGCAACATCTACTACCAGCTTCCACACAGAAGCACCTTGTCCTTCATGGGATGGGACACATGGTGTCTCCAACCAGAGACAAGAATTTAAAGCCAATCTATTTCAACCTTAGAGGTCTTCCTGCCTTAAGTGTGATTATTGCTCTGAGACAGCAAGGCGGGTGAATGGACAGACACTGGAGGGCCTGCATTTACACCGGCTTTGTCTCAAGAGAGATCGAGATAGAGGACAGTCAAGACTGTCCAGGTGAACTATTTTGGGAGGGCAGAACCGTTCCCTTTTCTGGCCTCTGTGTGCAAACCTTCTGAACCACAAATCCTAAGGCATGCAACAAGGAATCTGGGCCACTGGAGGAGGATTGTTAACTAGCAGAAATGACACAGACCTGGCTTCCCCCGGCGCCAAACATTTTCAATCCATACAAGCATGGAACAAAGTTTCCCGCACTCCACTTTTGTCCCACTTCTCCGGCTTCTTTCCAGTACGTAAAGCTGGGTGCTGCAAGTTTGCCCCCTGAATGGAGACAAGAGGAGGGGGGGAAGAAAGAAAAGATGCTAGGTGGCAGCACTAAGCAGTTTTTGGTCTTGCGTCGCTTCTTGCGTCGTCCTCCAGCTTCGCAGACATGGCGGCGAGAGAGACCCACTCCAAGTCAAAAGGCTTCTCCAAGCCACTTAAGTGTCCGTTGGATATATTTGGTTTTTCTGGGAGGTGCGTCACTGTGTGGATGATGAAATGTAGGATGATAACAACCAGAGGAGAGCCTGTGTTCTTCCCCCTTTCGGGGACGGTGCGAGCTTCATCCACCTTTGTTCCCCCTCTTCCAGAACGGAGAGAAAGTAAAATACTGTTCCACAGGCATGCGACGATAGAAGTGCATACATAACTCTAGATGATGTAGAGGGGCTCCAGCGTGTGTTGTGCCCCTTACCCCCGTTTCCTCGGAGGGGTGCGTTTGCTTTTACAGAATCTACATTGGGTGGAAGGGAGGTCGGTCGGTCGGTCGGTCGGTCGGCTGCAGGTCGGCCGTACGCTGAAGCGGGAGAGGCCTCTTTTTCCTCCTCTGGTTCCCCAGCCCAGCAGCGATGCTCGTGGCCAGGATTTCCTCAGGCAAGAAACCATCCTATGTCGCCGCCATTATTAAACAGTCCAGGGGCTTGTGGATTTGTTGGGATAGTTAATGGCAAGGCTAATAGCAGCAATGTTTTTCAGGGCCTGCGTGGTGGTGGGGGGAAAAAGAAACAGAAAGACATGAATGGAGAAAGAAAGCACGCAAGCAAGCAAGAACGAACGCAAGAAAGAGAAAGCGATGGGTTTGAGGGTAGAGTTTGGGGGCTTTTCAGGTTGGTTTCAAAGTGCTGGGTTTTGATTTTTCAAGGATTTCCAGGTGTTTTGGACTTCAGCACCTAGAAAGCCAACAGTTAGGAACTCGGGGAGTCAAAGCCCAAAACATCTGGAGGGCCAAAGTTTGAGAACCATTGTCTTAACAGGATGAGGAGGAACCATTGTTGAGTATTCTTTGGGTTCAGTAAGTCTACCAGTTACAAATTCACCGAATGGTTGCATTGTCTAGCCCTCATTTTACTAGCTTTTTTTTGCAAGGATATCATGGGGGACTTTGCCAAAAGGCTTACTGAAATCAACCAAAATAAAGCTGCTTCGGGTCTCTTTGGAGGTACAGTATGCTATTTAAATGATGCCTGGGTCCTAAGAGTCCGGAGGTCGCGCCAAAGCCACACTCCATTCCTAAGCACCGGAGGGCAGCTTTGGTGCAGCTTCCAGATTCTTAGGATGCATGCATCATTTAAACAGCATACCTCCAAAGAGACCCAAAGCAGCTTTATTTTGGCAGTCTGGAACAGGCCTAAGTTTCATTCCCAGAATTCCCAAGCTCTTAAGAGCTTGTTCTTCAGAGTCCCATCATGCCATCTGGCATGACCAGTGGACAAGGATGGGATAGGTAGTCCAACCCAACCCGAAGGCTCCTGGTTCTTCTCCATCCCTGCGTGAGAACCTGTCACAGCCCTGCTGCTGCCTGAGATGTCTGGTGTTTTCGCTCTGCTACTGAGCTAGTCTCCGCCAAAGCCCTGCAAAGGAGTGCAGCCTCTTTATTTTGTTTTACTTAGATCCCACCTTTCTTTACAGGGACTCAAGGCGATGCTTTCTCTGACACACTCCAGTTTCTTACAGACTCTGCCCACAGCTTTTTCAATTGCACTCACAACTGTGAAGGTTAGGCTCAAGTCTTTTGGATGCACATGAAAGGGAAGGTGGGGGGGCTTTAGAGATGACAGGATGCTTCATGAAGCGTGTTTTTGATTTCTCAGAGAGAACGCAACGGAGAAGGAATCTCAATGAACACTTGCATTTAGCCAGAGAATGCCAAGCACCCATCTGCATCAATGATAACACTTCTTCTCCACCCCATGCTCTGTTGGCCTCTGCCGCAGCACATGGTGCACCTGGCCATACAGCCTCAAGGGCACTAAAGTAGGTGAAGCTGAAACAAATTTGCAGACACAGAGAGCACAATTCTGCAAGGAGGGAGTGCCACCTGTGAGACAGTGCTCCCCCTCTCCTGTTTCAGAGCTTCTGTCCTAAAAAGAAGGATTGTAGAACATTTGCCTGAGAAGACAAAACCTGAGGTGGGGTGTATGTGTGTCTCTCTTTAAGTTTTATCCAGAAAAAGAGCAAAACATGGGTATAGGTTATTGTGCAGTGTACACAGACGCCACGGAAGGCATGTCCATCAACAGCTAGAACCATGGCAGCTCAGTGGAACATCCATTCTGAAGGACAGTGTACCCCTGAAATGCCATTTTCTGAAAGGACAAGTGTGGGAAGGGTGATTGCTAATGTGTGGGGGACTCTGCTCAGTGTTGGAAATGATGCGCTGGAGCAGATGGACCTTCAAAACAACCCAGGAGGCCTCTGCAGCATCCTGTCCATATACTGCACATAGGCTCGTTACAAATGGGCACCCTAGGACAGACTCAGTCCATGCTAGGGTTAGAAAGGGGCGTCTCTTCCAAACGCCCCTAACCCTAGCATGGTCTGAGTCCATAAGAAATGGGGGCGACCGTTCCACACGGCTGTCGCCATTTTGACATAGCGGACGGTCTGCATCCGCACGTGACACTGTGAGTGCGTGACTAGTGCCTCGCGGCGTCTCTTCCGGGGCCCAGGAAGGAGCACGATTTTTGCACTCCTTCTTTGCTGCGTCTGGGAACCGTGCCGTTTGGCTGCTGCGGATCCTGGACGGAGCAACCGGTGGCGGCAGCAGACCACCACTTTTCGGCGGTCTGTAACTCGCCGGAGTCTACAACACCCTACATCAAAACCACACTGATCGCTTACTACAGCTGCAGGCTCTGGGGTCCAACCCAGCCTTTCAAAGCCCCCAAGACAACCACATCTCTCTCCTCACGACACCAGCATTTTATGGTTTCTCACCTTTCACAGGGCGCTTTACCAATTCTAAATGCCTCTGCTAAATCTCAGTTATTGTCTGTGAAGAGATTTAAGCTGATTTTAGCTGGCAAGTGGAGATTGGTGGACTCCTGCTCTTTAAGAGAGTCTTCAAAGAGAGGTTATATGGGCATCTTTCCTGTGTGTTCCTGTGTGGCAAAGGACTGGACCACGTGGCCTTTGAGGTTCCTTCCAACTCTATGACTATGTGGTACACTAAAAGAGGTCCTCCGACCCTGCTTTACTGCAGGGAGCAACCAGTATTGGCCTCTTCTGTCATGGTATTTCAGTTCACTCGAATCGAATGTTCAGCAATCGCCCGGGTATTAGAACTGACGCTAATCCAGCAGCTCCAATTTTAACTCCTTTCTTCCCTTTGAGTAATTTTTGCCCCAACCCCTATTTTCCTCCCTTTGTTCTCCTGATGGAGCCGGGAGGGATGGAGGAAAGATGGCATGCAAGCAGACATCAAGGGCCACTGTTAATGTAACTCCCATCACAAAGAGCAGGAAACGGCAGAATGTGAAGGAGTGTGGCCTTGGCGCAGGAGAGAGGAAGCAGGCAGGCAAACAAAGACACACTGCTAGACATTGTACCTGTGCTGTACAGCGGTGGAGATGGTCTTCTGTATTTAAGGCAAGCAAGTAATCCTGCAGAGATCCAAGTTCCTGAAAGCACAAAAAGTGAATTAAGATCCATGTGCAAAAACATGGAACAAGCTCATGTTGGGGAGGAGAAAAGAAATGGGGGGAAAATCAAATGTCAATCTTAAAAGACTAAGGTCCTTTTCACACTACATAATTATTGGGCTACAGTTCCACTTTAGTTGCCCTAGCAATGTCCCAAGGCATGGGATTTGCAGGTTAGAGAAGGGCGTACTGAATTCTCAGCTCAAGAGCCTCATCAGATTACAAACACCAGGATGCCATAGGATGCAACCATGGCAGCGCAAGTGGCATCACAGTGCTGTAATTTCAGTGTGAAAGGGACTTTACCGATTTATTTTAGCATGAGCCCTTGTGGCTTTCAATGCATGCTTTTGACTGACTTGTTTTAGCATGAACTCTCATGGATTTCAATCCACTTCTTCAGATGTAAGAAAACTCATGCTAAGATAATCCAGAATTGCAAACCCACTTAATATGTCCATGGGCAGCATTATAATGATCCTTTTCACACATGCCCCAGGAGAAAACTCAAGCAAGAGAGCCACTGGAGGCAAAAAGCATCATTCTAGCAGAAAAGAACATTATTCTTTGTAGCAGCCAGCTAATTTCAGTTGCCATTTCATGCACACTACCCAAAGGAAACCTTGAACTCTTTATACACACACACATGCAATAACTAGTGGAGGGGCAAGATGAGGAGAGGAGAAGAAAAATAGTCTATGACTGCAACTGATTCCCAGCTCTGTCGAGATGCTTACGCTAACTTTGCTCTCAGTAACAAAGAAGAGTTCAGTAAGGGCCTGGTGAAGGGGGAGAAGGATGCCAGGCTTGGCCACGTCGTGATGCACGTTGTTTTCCATGCAGCTGAAAAGATGCCAAAGAGGCTTCAGCAAAGTGAGGTCGCAGTCCCTGAAAGGAGAAAGAGGCTGTCATAAACACATACGGGTAAGACGCTGCGCAAGAACTGAACTGCGCTCTGCTCCTATTCCTCTACCAAAACGGTTCTTCGCTCCATCGTTCTGAGGTGCCCTAATTTCTCCCATTCCGATTTTGAACTGATCTATATCCCTGGACCCTGTCTTTCTTCCTACAAGAAGCTCAGGGCAGAGTGTTCCTCAAACATTCATTCATTCACTTACTCACTCATTTCTTTACTTCTTCCTTGCCATGGGAAGCAAGGGTGCTCCCAAAATTTAGTACAGATGTAAAGAAACATGCAAAAGTTAATATACCACTAAACTAACAGGTCTCAACTGGAAACAGAAACTGGAAGCAGATTTAGCAAGCTTACCTCTCGCTGCAGCATTGTACTATCTTGAGGAGCAAATGGATGGCCTTCAGCCGCTGGTGGCCAGTCTGTCGGCAGGCAACACCCACCTGCCACTCCCAGACTTTGGCCAGTGGGATGTGAGGGATGACCCTTTCTTCCAGCAGCATCTGCTTCAGGATCTCAAAGCCTGAAATTCAACACAGTTGCATTGCATGTTGTGCAGTATCGTTCAATCTGTCTGATACATGCATCCGTTCTTTGGGATCATTTTCCAATCATCATTCAGATCCTTTGCTACATGTCCCTATGTTTTACCCTTGACTTATCCATGGATCATATCAATGCAATGCAACTTGGGGAATGTGGAGCATTACCTGCATCTATAGAGTCTGGGACCAATGGCTAATGGAGAAGCTATTAGATAAAATGAAATGTAACTTAAAAACAACAAAACCAAGAATCCTTTGGATATGAAAAACGGCTTATCGATTTTGTTAATACAAATTTTATAACTGTCCGCCCTCCAACTTGCCAGTGGTCACTATGGTCTGATCTATTCCAAACAACTTAAATTGTATAGGACTATATATACATACATATATGTGTGTGTGTGTGTGTGTGCGATGCTTTTGAAGGTTTTGAAAGTTTATTTTATAATTGTAAGATTTTGTAGGGTCTTAGCCATCCTTTACTGTTCTATTTTAATAAAAATTTTTAAAATTGCATCTATATTTTCATGTCAACTATTGCGACAAGCAACAACAACAAACAAAGGTGGTCAGGGACTGGTGGGCGGGTGGTGAAAAGTAGGGGCCCTCCAGATGTGCCTGACTACATGTCTCTTCATCGGCCATGCTGGATGGGGATGGTGGGAGCTGCAGTCTTGACGCACCTGGAGAGCGCCACCTGGGAGAAGGCTGTGTCTACATCTTGTACAGACCTCCCAGTGAAAGAAAAATACAGCTTTTGAGCCAAGATGACCAACTGTCACAAGAGGAGCGAGGATGCTGCAACATGCCACTTTTGGAAAGTGCTCACCTGTCTGAAACCTCCCCAGGTGTCCTGCCGTCACTGTGAACTTGTAGCCCCATTCGGTGTTGCTCATGTCGCTGGTGAAGCGGTAGTAGAGGGTATCGCCTGGCAAAACATGAACAAAAAGCTCTGTCAGCCTGAAGCAAGAGGCGGCTAGAAAATTACCCCTTATCTACAGATTTGTGTAAACTGTCTGCTTGTTTGTAACACAATAAATCTGAACTTGAACCTATCCACAGAAACGCAACCAACTGGCACCGCTGTATCCCACCAAAGCTCAACAGCGGCACTCTTTGTGCTCATAAAACATGGCATCCCGCCATGATTCTTGTGCTGACTTGAGCTGGTATCCTTGGGGAATATATACACTTGTCCCTCCCTATTCGCTAGGGTTAGGGGCACAAGATCCCCGTGAATATGGAAAGGCCACAAATTACAAAAACAACATGGTTTTATCTAAGAGGACACCTCTCTAGGAATCTGTAGGTCCTCCAGCGCAATTCTGTGTTCAACGTCCAACAGACACTGACCATAGAACAGCACCGGAGGAGGTGCAAAGGCCTAGTAGAGTATTCTCTCTAGGGAACTCTAGGTCTTTCAGTGCAACTCTGTGGTCAACGTCCGACAGACACTGACCATAGAACTACGCCGGAGGAGGTGCAAAGGCCTAGTAGAGTATTCTCTCTAGGGATCTCTAGGTCTTTCAGTGCAACTCTGTGGTCAACGTCCGACAGACACTGACCATAGAACTACGCCGGAGGAGGTGCAAAGGCCTAGTAGAGTATTCTCTCTAGGGATCTCTAGGTCTTTCAGTGCAACTCTGTGGTCAA
>NC_056532.1:2325847-2338348 GCF_019175285.1 Sceloporus undulatus | reverse complement strand
GTTTTACCTGGAAGTTCAAAGTCGGTCCATTTGTGGGGAGGCCCACTGAAAGTGTGTCGATCGTGGATGAAGTCGCAGCTGCTGGCAATGACCAGCTCATCACAGCCCTCCTCCGTGTTGCACTGGGGATCAAATTTGACGGAGAGGTAGATGGCACCAGGGATGTGGACTTTGTCCTGAAGGAGACAGTAAATTGCTAGGATTACTAAGCAGCTTGTAGAAAACCTGATATGCTCCAGGAACACATGGCAAAATCTGTTTGAAAGGCAACTGTGCACATAGAATCATAGCATTGGAAGAGACCCCCAAGGGCCAATCCAGTCCAACCCCCTTCTGCCATGCAGCAACTCTCAATCAAAGCATCCCCGACAGATGGCCATCCAGCCTCTGTTTAAAGACCGCCAAGGAAGGAGATTCCACTACACTCCAAGGGAGTTTGTTCCATTATCGAAGAGCTTTTACTGTCAGGATGTTCCTCCGAATGCTGAGGTGGAATCTCTTTTCCTGGAGCTTGCATCCATTGTTCCTTGTCCTATTCTCCGGAGCAGCAGAAAACAAGCTTGCTCCCTTCTCAATAGGACATCCATTTAATATTTAAACAGGGCTCTCATATCACCTCTTAACCTTCTCTTCTCCAGGCTAAACATCCCCAGCTCCCTCAGTTGTTCCTCGTAGGGCATGGTTTCCAGACCCTCCACCATTTTAGTCGCCCTTCTTTAGACATGCTCCAGTTTCTCAACATGCTTTTTGAATTGTGTGGCCCAGAACTGGACACAAGTGTTATTCCAAATAAAGCCTGACCAAAGCAGAATAGAGTGGCACTATTACTTCCCTTGATCTGACACTATACTTCTATTGATGCAGCCTAGAATCGCATTGGCCTTTTTAGCTGCCGCATCGCACTGTCGACTCATGTTCAACTTGTGGTCTACTTGGACTCCTAGATCCCTTTCACACATAAGTCTCATTAATTTATATTTTGACATTCTGCAAGGTAGACTGCGCTGAGATGGCGGCCATGTGTGCTTCAATTTAAGAGTGAAGCTCTGAAATTATTCATTTCAGGTGACTATTGTTTATACTATCTGCCTACTTGGAAACATCTCTAGAGTATGCATAAGGCAACTGATACCCATTTGGCCAGTCTGTGCTTTAGAATATTGTCCTCTAGAAAGAGCATTGGACAGACCAAATAGTCAGGATCTCAACGCAGTATTAGGAAAAGTTAAAGGACACAATTACATCTTCCAGACTTATGCACCATGTTTGGATGAATCACCCCATCATTCCATGGCTAAGATGTACCCCAACTACCCCCATGTCCTCAGAGGGACCACCGTCCTCTTCTCCTCTTGCATGATTCACTCCTTTGGGACTGCTGCTCTCCCAGCAAAGCGCATTACTCAAAAGAAGAGAGACAGCCTAATAGTGAGTCACACGGAAAGAGAAGGTGGGCTCCTGAGAGAGACTGTAGATGTTACTCTCTGGTGCCTGGAAAATGATACCTCTTCTCTGTCTTCTCTGAACTAAGCTGCAATTCTCACAGTAGTGCAATGAATTGATTTTTCCAAGCAAGGCTACAGTCAGCTCTCTATATCCATGGATTTTTTTATCCACAGAGTCAAGCACCCACAGTTTGGAAATGTTTTTAAAATATCTAAATTCCAAGATGCAAATGTTGATTTTGCCCTTTTATATAAGGGATACCGTTTTATGTGCCACTATATATAATGGGACTTGAGTATCCACAGAGGGTCCTGGAACCAAACCCCAGTGGATACCAAGGGCCCACTGTACATTCTTAACTATCCTTGCTTTTAATGCAAAGTATGGATTATGGAGCATATGGATTATGGAGCATGGTCTTAAATGAGCACAGGACACACTAGTTTTACAACAAATGTGCTCCCAGAGATGATAAAAACCAACAGAACTGGTGTGTTATGGCCAACTCAGCTGGCTGCTTTTCAGTGCGCCCTCCTTGGCAACCTGGTTATGGGAGTTCCCATTTTGAGCATGGACACTTTTAAGATTTACCACCACCACATCACTCTTCGTCTAATTCTAAAGCCACTTGTGGCAGAGGCAAGATTTGAACTGGAAACTTCTTCCACTCATTCATACAGTAATGCCATCACTACAGAACTTATCAGAAAGGGAACAGACAGCCCAATCTTGTTGCCAAGGATGTACCCACACTGCAGAAATAAAGCAGTTAAACATCAGTTTAACTGTCATGGCTCCATCTTGCAGAATCCCAGGATTTGGACATAGGGCATGACATAGTCATGGCAGTAAAAGTGGTGTCAAACTGCTTTATTTCTGCAGCGTGGATACACCCCAAGTTGTCTAGAGGTAAAATTATGTTGAAAAATATGCCTCAATCTGCATTCCTTCCCACATCCTGAAGTGTGTCTCATCTTTAACCATTACAAAATGGAGTCAAGGCTAACTCCATGGTGGAACCTGGGGGACGCATTCTCCCTCTCAGAGATACATGGCCACAAGTGAAACAACTAAGACCAAGAAAAGGGTATCAAGCTGAAGTCCCACCCTGTATTTCTCATCCCTGACATTCTAACTCCTAGGCACATTACCTCAAAATTTGTATTATTGTTGTAGGGATGCTTGGACTCTCGTGTTTGGACAGCCATCCCCGGCTCCTCCATGAACTGACAGGCTGTGAGCGCCATTGTGGCCAGCATGCTTTCGTTGCAACCGCGGAGCACTTTCAGGAGAATCTACAGGAAGGAGAGAACGAGGAGAAAACATGTTTCCTTACAGATCTCAACCTTAAAAAAGATTACTCACCAGAAACAGACTTTGTAACAGGGATGCAGACACAGGAACCAGACCCTGCGACAGACCTGGATGTCAACTGTGTCCCCATGTCCCCTCTAGCAATGCTATTACAAGGCCTAATAATGTCATCCGTTACATCAGGGCTCCCTCCACTTGCTCATCCTCCAAAGGGACAAGTGCCATCATTTGCTAGCTATTGCATCTTACACAGGACTAACAGGGATGCCCCTACACAAAAAGAACAAATCAGAAGCGGGTAAAGTGCCACCTATGGACCAGAGGCAGACTCTTGGGGCCATTTTTAGGCTTCAACAACCCGATCATAGTAGCTTTTGCATGCAAAGTATGTGCTCTGACCCCCACCCCCCACCCCAGGCTTCGTATTAAGTTCCTAACATTGCCCAGGATACCAGAGATTTCCACCTTCTCTATTATTCCACATGTATCTCTTAAGTGAGTTGACTTAAGAGCCTGAGTACTGCATGTAACCAGGAACAGGCGAACAAAGAGCTAAATGCATGCACCTTTTTGCCACTCAACGGATGTCATGTAACTTACCAGGATGCATCCAGCCTCAGGCAGCTCCCTCTATCACAATGCATCCATGCAGACGTCTAACCTGACTTCTTCGTTCCCTTTTCTCCTCCTTTAAATGCAGTTCAAGGATTCATCCTCCCAGGATGGGTTCCAGCTGCTCAAAATTGGACCCAAGAGACGGTCCACTTTTAAGCAGTAGTAGTTTCAATTCACTTGGTGGTTTCCAAGCATCTTTTTCTCATGTTTGCTGCCTGAACCAAGATCCTCCAAAACGAGAGGGATTTCTTCGGATACCATAATTTGCTTACCTTCTCACACAGCTGTTTCTCCTCCAGCTGCAAAAGCATGTCCAAGATGTACGTCATATGTGCTGGGCCGCTAAGCTCCAACATCTCCTCGCTGATCGCCACGTCGTCAGGCCACTCGGCCAGCAGCAAAGCGAGGACATGCCGGGCGTAGAGGACAGCGGTGGCCTCGTTGATCCGATAGAGATAGCCCCGTACAGCTTTCTTGCTCCGCGTATCCAACTCCTTGTGCAGGAGGACGGAGCTTTTGGTGCGGCGTTGCTTGGCATAGCTGAGCTGAAGATCGCTCTCGGTGTTGGTGATGAGCTTCTGGGTGACAGGGTTGGATTCTTCCGTGGCTTTGCTACATGGGGCAGGCTTGGACTGCAAGACAGAAGCAAGTCAGAATTACTTTGCATGAAAAATGGCAATGGAGAGAAGGATAAGGGATAAGAAGTTAGAAGGAAGAGAGTTGGGGAAGGGAGGAAAAAGAAAGAAGAGAAGATAAAGGGTAATGGGTAAATGGTATGAAAGAATTAAAAGATAGAAAGGGTAGTAGACAGGTTAATAGCAGAAGGTAAAAACGAAGGTGTGTGGAATAGAATATTATCAATACCGATTATAATGCTGATAAAAGAGATATATGTGAATGTCATAAATGTGTATGATGTAATTGTGTAAGTATGTTTGCTTTTATGCTGTCAGACTGATATGATGAATGTACTTTATGGATTGTGTCTGCATTTTAATATGGTTAATAACATTATTTTTTAAAGTATTACTTTGCATTAAAACCCAGAATAAGCACTATTGGCCAAATGGAGGGATTCTAGGCAGAGGCTGCCCACACATTTTAGCCAACGGTTTTCCATAGTTGCAACGATGAAACACTGAAAATAACTCTGAGGCAGAACTTAGAGTGAGATGCAGCAATTCGCCTGCAGAAGCAAAATGGTGGTGCGAGATGGGATCTGAACCTGGTTCTTTCTAATCCTAGTGTGACACTCTTAACCATAGACAGGTAACCAGGTCAAGCACTGAGCCTCAGTCCTATGCAAGAAAGGATCCAGACCCTCCTTGCAGTAGCAAAGAGAAGTGGGAGACCCCAGCCACCCATGCATGCACACATGCTGCCTCCAGAAAAGAATTTGTCAAATGAACACATCATAAGCCTTTTCCACTACTCTAAATAAGTAAGGTGCCATCTAGCATGCCCACTCCATGCCTGGTTCCCAAAGGTCCTTGCCAAGATGGACCTTGACGCAGGCATGGCCCATGGTCAGGAATTACAGATGGTTTTAGCCTAAATTTCTGAAGGACACTAAATAGTGTACTCTGGTTCTAGCCACTTCACTTAATCTGACTGCTGAGACAGTATGTTTCTATATAGCAAAAGGATACAAAGCTGAATACTCTACTCTACAATGAATGTTAGTGTTGAGAAGTCCAAAGCTTTCATGGCTGGCATCCCTAGTTGTTTGTGGGTTTTTCAGGCCATGTGGTCAGAGAATGCTGGCATAGAAGAGAGATGCCCTCTTCCATGCCAGCATTCTCTGAAGATGCCAGCCACAGATGCTGGTGAAAGGTCAAGAATAACCTCTTCTAGAACATGAGCACATAGCCTGAAACGCCCACAAAAAACAACATCAATGTTAGTGTTATTCGTAAATGTACCGTCCTCTTGTCTACTACTGTTCCTGGCTCCTATACTCTGAGCATGCTGTATTTCTTGCTATATAGTTTATAATGAATACTTGATGTTCTTTGCTTTGTGTATACTGCTATGGATCAGCCTTCCCAATCCGAGGTCCTTCCTCAGTTGGGCTCAACCGGCTTCGGCCAGCATTAACAACGGTCAGGAGTGATAAGAGTGACAGGCCTTACTCTAACATGGCACACGTTAAACCTTTGTCCACTTCTCTTCAACCTGCACCGTCCACCATGTGTGTTGCATCTTCCTTGCATACTTTATACTTCGAACACACAGAGCATCACACTCACCAGGCATGGCACAATGATCATATCCGTGTCCAGTGCTTTGGAGCTCTGCTCCTCCGACCGCAAACGCTTGCTGGGCTGCCATTTCTGTGCCAACGTCCGAATCCTCTCATCCGTTGTAACTACATCGCCATCAAATCTTCAAGAAAACCCACAAACATTTTACAGTCACCAGCTTCGGAAAGACATCTATTTGCATGCAGAGCCTTTCCTATTTACATCTGCAAACACCATTCCCTGGCTCTCCCTACCTTCAAGTGCTGCTTTACATTGGTAGTTAAATCTCGGCAGATGGCTTTTTGTTTGCAGAAATGACGGTCGTGTTTACTGCAAATTGGCTGACCTTACAGGTTTTAATTTGCAAGATGCAAAAGAGTATTGGAACCTTAGCAGCAAGAAGCACAGGCTCCAAGACACACTTTCCAATCCTAGGGCTCACCAGATGTTGAAACGCAACACAACATTCACCATCCCTGATCATGTTTGCTGGGGAAGATGGGAACTCCAGCCCACCTTCAGCTGAGCATTCAGGCCAGTCAAGGTGGTTAGAAGTGGAAGAAATCTTTGACCATCCTGAGGTCCTACATACTGTTTGCAATGTTGTCCTCATCTTCTTAAGGCAATGTGGCCAATTGTTAGATGATGGACCTATAGTCCAACGGATTTGTGGGCCTTGGGCTGAGATAACCAGGTAACTTTGTGACTTGTTCTTATGGAGGTCTGTGTATGTTTCCTAAAAAGGTTGAAAAGTTACACAGCTCCATGGCCAAGCTGGCTGGAGGGTTCTGGGATCTGTAGTCCAAAAATGACTTTCCTGAGCTCTGGTATGATATGTATCATTTCAGACAGCAAGTGTATTACTGTATGTGTAAGTCTAGAAATGTTAGTCAAAAAAGCGACCCATAACCTGAGTTGACTTATCCATGTGTCAATGTAAGTATTGTACTTTCACTCAATAGATGATAGATAGAGATAGATAGATAGATAGAATAGATAGATAGATAGAGGATATAGCAACCATCCCCTGGTGAAAAACAAGAGAGTAACCTGGAAGCCCTGACTTCCCTCTTATTTTCTCATCGTTCCAGCTTTTAATATGAGCACAAACAGTGATGCCTCCTGGAATGTTGCAGCTTCTTTGGCATTGTTTTCCTTTGCTTCATCCTTTACATCCTTTGTTACATGGGCCTAAATTTTACCCTTGACTTACCCATGGCTCATATCAAAATCCACAATTTTGGCCCCAAAACCTGCCCTTGACTTATACATGAGGCCGACTTATAGTCGAGTATGAACGCCGATCTTCCTTAATACAAAATGGCCCATCATCCAAAATAATCCATGCTGAACTGACCTAGGGGAACTCTTCTCCAAAACTGTCAATGGCTCATTCGTAAAATAAAAAACCTCCTCCTCCCCGCATGTCTCCCCATGTGAAAAACCAATCTTCCTCTACTGTCCTCTTTCGATGTCCTCATTTTAGACTTTGCTAGGTCAAGCTGCACTGCATACTCCCATGGGGTCTTCCATTTTCAACCGCCAGATATAGAAACGTCCTTACCTCTTCTGAACCTCCAAGAAGAAAGAGTCTCTCCTTTTCATCTGCAGTTCATACATGGCCCGAAGGATATGCAGAGGGGCATCAAGGGCATCGTGTGTCATCTGAAATCAAGGGCAAATCAGATGTCAGAAAAGGGAGAAAGCATTGGTTTCTTTTCCTGAAGACTACGATGCTATATATTAAAGCGGTCTCAAACTGGATTATTTTCTGCAGTGTGTTTAGGACCTCAGTGAGACAGACTGCAAGACTGGTCTCCCCACAGCAACTGCAATAGCAAGGCTCTGTCTGTGAATGAAACACCTGCACCATGCAGTGTCTGCCTTGTATCTTCTGCCATAGTAAGGCTGAGCGGTGTTTACTTTTTTATTGAGCTGCTACTGTGCGGTGCAACACAAGCTTTCACACTGTGCTGCTGAGCACAACAACAACCTTGTTAAATCCTAAATCAGCGCTGTTTATATTTAACTTAACAGCGGAACGAAACAATGACTAAAGACACTGGAGACGCATCTGTGGGAATAATTGTGGCCAAGTAGGCAATAGACTTCCAGCACTATCAAAACTGCCATTTTCAAATGCATTAACGTTGGTTTTGTCTCCAACAGCATTATTTCCGTCTCAGACTAGCCGACCGAATAGTCAGGTATTTTACCAGTGCTACTCAAAGCAGTGGTCCCTGGACTGATGCTGATTCTTAGAGAGCATCCAAATATGGTACCTATCTTTGGCACAAGGGGAAAAAATAATTGCCAGTCCCTAACATCAGACAGCTTTGGAAGTACCATCCTAGACAACCCTCTCCCAGTGTCCAGATGCGCAACAGAAAGTACCAGGAAGCATATTTTGGTAGTTTCATCCAAGCCTTCCAACGGATCGAGACGGTTCTGGTCAGCATCAGTGGGAGTGATGGCAGACTGGTCTATACCTTCATCTTGGTCCCTCTCGGCATCCTTATGCTCAGCCAGGGAACTCATCTCCTTTTTCGAGGAGTATAACATGATCGACAAGATCTGTGAGCGGACAAAAAGACGGGAGAGGAGTTTATTGTACATGGGAGACCCCTCGAGAGACATCCTGAGGCTTCTCCGTATATATACAGATACATATGTATGCATCTACATTTATCTATCCGTCTTGCACCCACCTCTTTCAGAAACATGACTTCATATTTATTTAACGGTGTCTTTACTCTGCTTTTCAAGTTTTATACTTAAAAACCAGCATAATAATAATAATAATAATAACAATAATAATAATCAAAGTACAGTATACATGGTCCAAGCTGTTAACTTTGCAATTTCTGGAAGGCCTCCTATCTGGGAGAATTGCCACTATAAAACACAACAATAACACAACACAAAACTAAAGACATGAGACTGAGATGAAACCAGCAGCACAGAACAAAATATCACAGCACAGGAAAGCAAACTAAAACTCTCAGCAAGGTAAGAGTCCAAAGATGTAAAGGCGCTGGGGGCAAGCGAGAAGAAATGGAAAAGAAAACAACATTCTGTCCAACTAAAAAAGTTAGTGGGAGAGACTTTGAGAATCAGACACAATCGACAATTTTTCTTCTCTCACATCAGACACATTTAGCATGAATGTCACAAAGCCAGAGGGAGAAATTGTAAGGATCTGAAGATGAACAGAAGGATTTTATCAGACGAAGCCCATGGAAAAGCACCTTCCCAGCTGGCTTAAGACGTTGCTCTGTTACCTCCAAGTCTCGAAGAAGCCAGGTCTTACTGAAGCCAGTTCCTTTGCTACATTTCTTCACCAACAGCTTAAGTAAAGCCGTCTGGAGAAAGGCTGTGCGGATTTCTTCAAAGGCATGAGTCTGCCAGACACAAAATGGAAATCACAACGGTTACACCTTGGCATGCTACAGCTACGATAGCCAACTGTTTGCATCCCATGGCTGTATATCATCTCATGGAACAATTCTGCGGATGAATTTCTATTGCCCCCAATGAAAAACATAGTAGAAAGACACTGGGCAAAACAAATTTTCAGAGCGAGAAACACAGAACTAATTTTTTGTGGGTTTTTTGGGCTCTGTGGCCATGTTCTAGAAGAGCTTATTCCTGATGTTTCGCCAGCATCTGTGGCTGGCATCTTCAGAGAATGCTGGCATGGAAGAGAGTGGGGTACATTCTCTGAAGATGCCAGCCACAGACGCTGGCGAAACGTCAGGAACAAACTCTTCTAGAACATGGCCACAGAGCCCGACAAACCACAAAAATCTATGGATGTTGGCCACGAGAGCCTTCGATATCACATCAGTCAATATCAATGGTATACATGTATGGATCCAGGAATCTAGCTAGGATGCCGCCCGGTACCTTAAGTGTCTTGTAAAGCCCCTTCAGAGCAAGAGACAAGACCCAAGTTGCCTCCACCGCCTCTGGAAAGCTGCCATCCATGCTGGTCTGTAGAAGGTGGCTAGTAATGAACACGAAGTGCTGCAGGTACTGGCGCAATTGGCTCTGAGATTCGCCGTTGTCTGGCCCACAAGGCTGAACCAGCTGGAGGTCCTTCACTAGAAAGGAAAAGACAAGGACATGGGTTTCAGATGGAATCTGGACCAGAAGTATATGGGTTTCAGATGGAATCTGGACCACATTCAACTTAATTCACTGCAGCTGGTCTTGACTTTGCATCAAGTAACACTAGAGATCGACAGAGTACAGTGGACCCTTGTTATCCGCTGGGGTTTGGTTCGAAGATCCTGCATGCATACCAAAATCTATGGATGCTGAAGTCCCATTAAATATAATGGCATAGTAAAATGGTGTCCCTTATAAAAAATGGAAAATCAAGGTTTGATATTTGAAATTTATACTTTTTTTGGGAAGATTTTCAAAGCATAGATGCTTGAATCCGTGTATAAAAAATCCGAATGGAAGCATTAGTGCAAAATCATCATTTTTTTAATGTATAGCTGAAATCTATGTATTATATAGAGGGAGGAGGGAAAGAAGCTACTTGGGAATATCCTTCTCTTTCCTGAGAAGAGTCCAAACTCCTCTGGGCTGCAAGAAAACCTGTATAGCTCTTTGGAGCATTGTCGTCATGATCTAGAAATCACTGACTGACAAATCACAACTCGGGGTATGTATATGTGTGTGCATGTGCGCACGCATGCACAAGCATTGAGATGTACGTCTCTGAAAGAGCATGCCCTGTATCCCTACAAAATCCTAACCTAGTTAACACGCTTCCTCTTCTGGTAGCATTGTGCACCAGGAAAGTGGGGCATGATACTAATGAAGCAAGTGCTCTGAAAAAGAACAAACAAACCTGCTTTCCTCTTCCGAGTTTTCACATCCACAACCACTGCCCTGTTCTTCTCCGTGAAGTGCTTGAGGATAACCACGTTGTGGGCCTCATTTGCGTTATCCATATACACCGACCTGGTTCCTGTGCACAGAACCTGAGGCGACAGGAGAAAATGATCCAAGGGGCATTTGTTTAACCACTTCAAGAGTGCAGATGATGCTTCCATTTTGCCTCCCCATCCTAACCCACCAGAGAGCTTGACTAATGGTTTTAATGATTTATTTTAGGTTTTGTCATTGTTATATTTGGAGTTTTTGTTGTATATCTGAAGAGAAGAGGAGGGGGAATTATGTGTATTGTGTTGTATTGCATTGTATTACTGTATTGCAATCCATTAGAGTTGCATTTGCTATTAATATATAATGCTTGTAGGAGTAAAAAGGACCATGTCCTCTTGTTGTTAATGTATTATTGCTGTATTGCATTATTGTATTGCCTGTTATTTTGCTGCCAGGGAATTGATTTTATTATGTGCACGTACAGCGCTGTGCAAATTTACAGCGCTATATAAATAAACTGTAGTAGTAGTAGTAGTAGTAGTAGTAATAATAATGCTCACCTCTGGAAAGCCGACCAGAACCAGCAAAGTAAAGATGTTGGTGTGCTTGAGCTGGAAGGGCAGCTGTTTGACGCAGTGCTCTGTGAAGGCGGAAATCACGCTGTGCCACTGCGGCGAGGCGTTCAAGGCTCGAAGGATGTCAGCCATGGTGCAGGCCCAGTCCAAGCCCAAGCGGCTAGAAACCAAAAGCGAGAAACAGCGGCTCAGTCAGTTGCCCGTATACGTTCATGTCTGCGCACTCAAAACCAAGGTCTAAAAACAACGGCTGTCTTCAAAACCCCTCTTTCTGTAACTATGGTTGTAGATTATTAAACTCCAAACCATGAGTAAAGCTTTCTTCCAAGGAGCAGGAGCATAAATGAGAGGCTTGATAGAAAAGCACTATGTATATACTCACGTATATCGTATATACTCAAATATGTTGACCTCAGATATAAGTTTTGGGGCCAAAATTATGGATTTTGACATGACCTCTGGATATGTCGAGGGCAAAATTTAGGCACATACAGTGGACCCTTGTTATACACTGGGATTTGGTTACAAGATCCCCCGTGGATAACAAAATCCGTGGATGCTCACGTCCCATTAAATATAATGACATAGCAAAATGGTATCCCTTATAAAAAGTGGAAAATCAAGGTTTGATCTTTGAAATTTATACTTTTTTTGAACATTTTCAAACTGTGGATGTGTGAATCCGTATATAAAAAAATACGTGTATAAGAAGGGCCGACTGTATAATAAAGGACGTAAAGGATGAAGTAAAGTATAACAATACCAAAGAACTTACAAAATTCCAGCAGGCATATGCATTTGTCCCTCTGTATTCACTAGGGTTAGGGGCACAAGACCCCTGTGAATATGGAAAAACTGCAAATAACAAAAAATACCACGTTTTTACCTGAGAGGACACCTCTCTAGGTATCTCTAGGTCCTCCAGGGGAACCCTGTGGTCAATGTCCAACAGACACTGACCATAGAACTGCCATGGAGGAGCTACAAAGGCCTAGTAGAGTATTCTCTCTAGGGATCTCTAGGTCTTTCAGTGCGACTCTGTGGTCAATGTCTGACAGACACTGCCCATAGGACTGCCCTGGAGGAGCTACAACAGCCTAGTAGAGTATTCTCTCTAGGAATCTCTAGGTCCTCCAGGGGAACCCTGTGGTCAACGTCCAACAGACACTAACCATAGAACTGCCGTGGAGGAGCTACAAAGGCCTAGTAGAGTATTCTTCTAGGGATCTCTAGGTCTTTCAGTGCGACTCTGTGGTCAATGTCTGACAGACACTGCCCATAGGACTGCCCTGGAGGAGCTACAACAGCCTAGTAGAGTATTCTCTCTAGGAATCTCTAGGTCCTCCAGGGGAACCCTGTGGTCAACGTCCAACAGACACTGACCATAGAACTGCCGTGGAGGAGCT
>NC_056532.1:2305558-2325837 GCF_019175285.1 Sceloporus undulatus | reverse complement strand
GCAAATGCCTAGTAGAGTGTTCTCTCTATGAATTCGCTAGGTCTTTTGCCACAACTTTTAGTTAAAGTTGACCATAGAGTTGCACCGGAGGACCAAGAGAGAATATATGTGCATAATCAAACCCGCAAATATCAAAGCCGCAAATATGAAGGGATGAGTGTATTTGGACTCATACTAAAGGTTATATTCCTATATTTGTGTTATTTCAGGGACAGACAGGGCATGACAATAGTAAAATTTAATTTTAAGCCTAAAAAAAAAAAAGGTTAAAGGCTTCTAGTTTTAAGTGTACCTATCCAAACAGACAGCTCCCAGGCTAAAGAGGAGATGCGTTGTCTTCCAGCCTTCGGGGACCGTGGAGCCATCTCCCGCAGCCACAAGGCTATGCTTCGCCGAGAGGACCTTTGTCACAGCGGCATCGACTTCTGCAGGTGTCAACCTCCGGATCAACTGTCCAAGGAGCCCCAGCGTCAAGTGGTAGGTTTCATTCAAGTGGCCGGCGTTGGAGATCACAACTTGAAACAGGAGAGGGAGGATCTGGTCCAGGTTGATCAGAGACATTGTGAAGCCCTGCAAAGAGAGGATATAGAAGAAACTGATAAATCAGTAGTAGTCCTTTTATGTTCGGCTATGCTGGCTAGGACTGCTGGGAGTTCCTTCATTATTTATCTGTTATGTCTCTTAAGCACTTTGGGGTTTGGGACTCTGAAATCCATAATCTGGAAGGCTGCATGATCCTCCCCTTTGGAGGATCCACAGGACTCCTTTCCTTCCTTCCTCTCGTTTTTTAGATCCGTTACAGACTAAAACAACTAACTATTTATCTGAAAATACACCAGATATTCACTTCCACACCGACACAGTGTAATCTCAGTCATATAGATTACAAAGAGTTCTACCCTCAAAATGCTCCATCGCACCAAACCTCGACAACTGAACAGAACCATTCACCAGGTGTAACTTCAGAGTAGAAGCGGGGCACAAAGTGGCTATATCCACCTGATATCTATCTCCCCAAAGGAAAACTACTCTGTGAAGTCGAAGGCTTTCATGGCCGGCATCCATGGTTTTTTGTGAGTTTGTCGGCTTATGTGGCCATGTGCTAGAATAGACTGGTTACATTTCTTCATCCCAATCCCTAGGAAACCTGGTGTGGGAGGCTGGTGTAGAGGACTGCACTGTCAGGTAAAGAAATAAATGTTCTGACTAGATTCTGGCCAGCAGAGTGACTATCAAGAGTGGGCTCAGAAAAAGCCCTGTTGCTTTGAAGCGGACAGGACTGGGACCTGTGGGTGAGTGTGCATGCGCCTTCCTCCAGAACGGACTCAACACAAAGCCACTGGTTGGAACAGCCCTGCCTTTGAAGCAAGCGAAAGGAGTAAACCTGCATAACTTCTACCACTGAAGAGTAACGACAACATAGCCAACTTGGCCAGAGAGATGCTAGAAAGATGTTAAAACATGGATGGGACTTGGAACACCGGTCCAGATGTTGTTGGACTGAAACTCCCAGCACCCTTAGTAATGCTGGATAGCACTGTTGAGTGATGCAGTCCGACGTGAAATCTAGAAGGCTGTGTTATTCACATCTCTGTGTTAAAATAAAAGAGTTGCTAGAAACACCTGCAGCTCGCTCCCTTTTTCGTTCCTGCAAGAAATTTCCTCGCTGACTTCCCCAGTTTGTGGAACGTTTCTTACCGATTTCAAGCGAGGCAACATGGCAGCCAAGAGGCCAAGGATCCTCTTCTGGGAGCACTCAGCGAATATCTCCTCTTGGGTAGGAGCAGCCTTTTCTGCCACTTGGTTTGGAGGCAAACCATCTGCGACTCCAGCATCTGAAAAAGAACCACCAGCCCTCAATATGGTTTCTGCTAGCACCAACCTATCTCCTTCACAAGTATGTGAACATGAATGGAGAAAGACTAATAGAACAGCGACTTGTACATTTATGGAGGAATGAGAAGTGACTATTACCTGGAGACATGGGACTTTTTGCAAGCAAATCAGAATCAGTAGCAAGAGGCTCTTTCTCCTGTGACTCTGCCACCTTCTTTAGTGGAAGTCCATTGGAAGCCTTGTTCACAGCCTTCCTTTTATACTCTCCATTAGTTACCGTGTCCTGAATTTCATTCGCATCTCCATTTCCCTGGGAAGGAATAAATTACAGACCAAAATTGTAACGAGTTATTTGCAGGCATCGGTTTGCAGCCGCAAGCATTTATATTTGCAAGCAACCTTTAAAGCTATTTGGGGTCACGCAAAACAGGAAAAGGATATCTGATCAGTCCGAAGGGTATCTCTAAATGTATTTACGTTGCAATGGAGGAAAGGTGCAGGCTTCGTCGTAATGTTTTCCGCAGCATCCTTATTAGCAAAGCTTTCCGCCGTACTGTCTGTGGAATAATCAACAGATGGCGTCACATTTTCGGACAAAGATTCACCTTCTAGCAACATGGAGAGCAGGGCTAGACTTTTCAAACCTGGACATAAGGGGAGAAATGTATGACATTCAAGAGAAGAGTATGAACAGTCCCAACTCTAAGTGTGCATACTGTTTGGAGGTATGTAGAGGACAGAGACAGTCAACTTGGATCAAAATGGTGGAGATGCAGAGAGAAGGCCGGCAGAGCTTAGGCCACCAGTGTAGTTGGACCACTTATGGTCACCATCTGGATGTATGATAACATCTGAGGGATTCCCAGGTGCAGATGTTTCCAGCCAGCTTCCATTTGTTTCCTAGGTGCTCAGAGGAAGCCTTAATACAATTGGGCATAGCCTTGTGGATCATCGGTGGTGGAAGAGAGTCGAAAAACACAGCTACCAAGAATGGAAAGCACAGCCAACCCAGGGCTTTGCTAGGCAAGGCTTGCCTTTGACCGTAAAGCAAAGCACAGGCATGGAAGTACTGTCCAGAGCCTGTAAAGATACCTTTTTAAAAGTAATCTGTTCCTGTTTACTCACAATAGTGTTTAAAAAAGTAATCTGGTGCCGTTGCGCACTACACTGCTTTCTAAAGTAACTGTGCTGCGTATATATCGTCTTCATAGCCGTTTACTGAAAACTCTTGATAAGAGAAACATGAAACTTGAAGAATAACTGTCAAAATGATGCTAAAAAAGTAACTTAGGCCTGTTCCAGACTGCCAAAATAAAGCTGCTTCGGGTCTCTTTGGAGGTATGCTATTTAAATGATGCATGCATCCTAAGAATCCGGAAGCTGCACCAAAAGCTGCACTCCGGTGCTTAGGAATGGAGTGTGGCTTTGGTGCGAACTCCGGACTCTTAGGACCCATGCATTGTTTAAATAGCATACCTCCAAAGAGACCCAAAGCAGCTTTATTTTGGCAGTCTGTAACAGGTCTCAAACTAAATAAACTTTAAACCTATAGCTCTAGTAGGGTAGTTTCCTCCTCCTCTCTCATTATGCTACTTGCAAGATAGAACTTTGTTACTCTCTAGTTACCCAGGAAAAAGCAATGTGTTACGAGGAAGAAAATCACATGTAACACGGTTTCTTCCAACTCTATGATTCTACATTATTTCCAAGATCTGATATTGCCACTGTTTCAACTTGACCTGGCTTGGTAAATTTGGAAGAGGCTCTCTGGAGGAAACACATCCGCAAACTCCTTGGAGCAACCAAAATGATGCACCAAGGAAAGCCAGCCGTATGGACTATACAGCTCAGGCTGAGTTCTATGCAGTCTCAACATCTCAACTGTAGCTTTTCTAAACACTGGAAGAACATTGGGAACTCTTAGTAGGATTCCAACAGAATGCCCATGGATGCTGTGCATGCAACCATCCTCATGCGTCCACCTACCTTTTCCATGCTGCACTTTGATCAGGCAATCTCTGATGAGCTGAATGTATTCTTGCTGCAAGGTTCTGGCATGGGTGACAACCTGCGGGTTGAGGGCTTCCCCGTCCGTTTGTTCACCACTCGCCAGGTCTCCACTGTAGAGCGCCAGAGCCGAAAAGAGCAGCCAGGAATAGTTGTGGAGGTAGGGCTGAATGAGTCGGTGACGGTCGCTGATCCTAACAGTCACCATTGGATACACGGTGATGCTGTGGGTGGGCAGGTGGCTGAAAAAGAGAAATATGTCCTATTAGGCTGTATAGAAAGACCATACAAGGGGGTATCCATCTCTGCAATCTACACACAAGGCAACTTCTTTGCCCACTGCAACTGCATCCTCCACAAGGAATGAAATAAGGGTCACTCAGGCTGCATCCGCACTGCAGAAAGTGAACTGCTCCCTTCCCCAGTTTAAGCACGGACTCTTCTGTACAAAAGGTTAATAAAAACAAAAGGTTTTAACAAGAAGCGGAGTGTAAATACCTGTCGGAGTACTTCTTTGCAGAGTAGCACCCAAAGCAAAGATCAAAGTCTTCACACACGTTGCAATGCACACGCTGGCCGACGATAATGCCCTGGCAGTGATCGCAAGAGTATTCCATATTCACCATGTCATGGTTGGCCTCATGGCCTTCGGGTCTGACTCCACCTGCGTGGAAGGGGAGAAATGTTCCAGTTAGCAAGGCTATAATGCAGAAGCGGGAACGGCACTGTCCTCTAGATAGTTGTTGGTGCGCAACTCCCAGCAGCCCTAGCCAGCAGAGGCAATGGAGACTAAAGAGTTGGAGTCCAACATCAATCTGGAGAACCACACAGATCTCGCCCCTACTTTAAAGGAAGAGCCCATCATTCCATCTCTATAATGCTCCAGGAGAACCACTGTTTTATGGGATATTTTGTACACTCTGATTAAACAGGCTCATATTTCTAATACACATCCTAAGCCTTCACATGGAAGAACTAGAAGATACACAGCTCGTCCTGCCTTAGTGTTCCTCCTGACAAAAAAGAGACTGTTCACATGCAATGGGTTGTTCTGCTCCTGACAAGGTGCATTTCATAGAATCATAGAATTGTAGAGTTGGAAGAGACCCCAAGGGCCATCCAGACCAACCCCATTCTGCCATGCAGGAACTTACAATCAAAGCATCCATGGCAGATGGCCATCCAGACTCTGTTCAAGGACCTCCAAAGAAGGAAATTCCACCACAATCTCCAAGGAAGGAGTGTGTTCCACCATCGAGAAGCTCTTACTGTCAGGAAGTTCATCCTGAGGTTGAGCTGGAATCTCTTTTTCCTTTAGCCTGCATCCATTGTTCCATTTTCTATTTCTGGAGCAGCAGAAAACAAGCTTGCTCCATCCTCAATGTGACACCCCTTCAAATACTTAAACAGGGCTATCATATCACCCTTAACCGTCTCTTCTCCAGGATAAACATAAGTCTGTCCTCGTAAGACATGGTTTCCAGGCCCTTCACCATTTTGGTCCCTACTGTCCTTGTCTGCTTTCAATGGAAGTTAGTAGGGGCATCTGGAAAACTTGCCATCGACTCCCACCGCCTGCCTGTATATAGTCTACCAAGATATCAGCCCTTTAATATTTCCATTTATCATATATGCTCGACTATAAGTTGACCTCATGTATAAGTCAAGGGCAGGTTTTTTGGGGGGTAAATTATGGATTTTGATATGACCCTTGGATAAATCAAGGGTAAAACTTAGGGACACCCAACAATGAATCTAAATGATGAAGCAAAGGAAACCAATGCCAAAGAACCTACAAAATCATGGCAGGTATAACTGTTTTGGCTCACACTAAAGGCTAGATAGAAGAGAGAGTAGAGGGAGGGCAGTGCTTCCAAGACAGATTGCACTCTTGCCGTTCACCAGGGAATGGTTCTCTTTTTAATAAGAATTATAGTATTCACAATGGATAAGTCGACCTAGGTTTTTAGGGTCACTTTTTGACTAAAATTTCTAGACTTATACATGACTATATACAGTATGTACTGTGGTGCAGTGGTTTGAGTGTTGGACTACAACTCTGGAGAACAGGGTTCAAATCCTGGCTTGGCCATGCAAACCCACATGCTCTCAGCCTCAGAGCATGGCAATGGCAAACCCCTTGTGAAGAAATCTGCCAAGTAAACCCCATGATAGGTTTGCCTTAGGGTCGCCATAAGTCAGAAACAACTTGAAGGCACACAACAACAACAACAACAACAACAACAACAACAGCAACTACTACTACTACTGTGTACTACTCCACTTCTAGATATGCCACTCCTGCATCCTGACCAGAACAGAAATGACCTTATTGCCATTTTTTAAGGTTTGCCAGAGAGTGGGAGTTTAAACTGTCTCTGAAATAACAGAAAGTCACCCTTAGATGTGGAAATTGCTGGGCGCAAGAGAAGCTGTGATGTTTACAAGGTAACACAAACAAACACACAAACACACAGCCGCCTAAGTGTGTGCATTGTGTTATCCATTTTAAAATCCAGGAGCCTGATGATGAACATACACAACCAGCAAAAATGTCTTCAAATTTTACATTAAAAAAAATAAAATCCAAATTCTTATCATGGATAATAACTGTGTTCCAGAAGAAATGATACTTCCGGCTTACCCAAAAAACATGTTTTACAAAGATCCATGTCATTGCATTGCAAACAGCGGTACCGATGCCAAGGCGCTATCTCATCACATCCATCGCATGATATGTCTACATGTAACAGGTCACAGTAGCGAGCAATGAACATGTGCATCTGGAAAGAAAACAAGACACCAGAGTTGTTTTCAGCTTTGTTTCCAATGAAGTTTGAACACGAAAGGATACCACCTGCATCTAACACAAATTCCAGGTCAAGAGCAAGTGGCGCGACAAGGCGTCTGGGTCCAGGAAAGGGAGAAGGAGTTGGGAAGAGAAACATCAAGTGGGAGACACTCAGGCCTGTTACACACAGGCCAAAATAAAGCTGCTTCGAGTCACTTTGGAGGTATGGTATTTCAATGATGCATGAGTCCTAAGAGTCCAAAAGCCACACCAAAGCTGCACTCCAGTCCTTAGGAGCTTTATTTTGGCTCATCTGTAACAGGCCTAAGGCATCTCAGCTGAGAATGCTCGGTGAAGCATGGATCATGTAGTGAGTTTTGCCACTTCTAATAAGGACCGAATAGCGCTACTATGGCCTTCTTAGGCCAACAGGGCAACTTTATGACTAAGCAGGTTGAATTCGAGTCCTCAAACCCAACATATCTGAACAGAAACCTTGAGTTTAAGGCTGCAACGTCCAAGTGCTAAGTAAAAAGCTTTCATTTTAATGACCTTTCTCTGTTTCTCGGCATCGGCTTGGCTGATCTTGTCGCACCAGCTTTCAAAGACGCCTTCTTGACACTCGTCCATCCACTCAGAGTTCTGCTTGTAGTCTGCAGTCTCTTCTTCTTCGCTCCGCTGACTAAGAAGAAATCAGAAAACCAGAGCTCGCGACAAGAATCTCAACACAAAAAGGACGGCCATTCGTATATGAAAAGTAGAACTCGAGGAAGGCAAACATACTTAACTGATTAAAAATCTTTTTGACTATAAAGATAGCTCCCATCAGCCAGTTAGTTGTGTTTTAAAATATATGTATATATCGTATATACTCAACTATAAGTCAACCTCATGTATAAGTCAAGGGCAGTTTTAGGGGCCAAAATGATGGATTTTGATATGACCCATTGATAAGTTGAGAGTAAGAATTAAGGTCATGTAAGCAGTAATGTCCAAACTCTGGCCCTCCAGGTGTTTTGGACTTCAGCTCCCAGAAGCCTCAGCCATCTTGGCTAATGGTCTGGGAATCTGGGAGCTTCTGGGCGCCGAAGTCCAAAACACCTCGAGGGCCAGAGTTTGGACATCACTGATCTAAAGGATGAAGCAAGGGGAAACAATGCCAAAAAACATGCAAAACTGAAGGAGGCATGACTGTTTGTGTTTATGCTGAAGGATAGATGGATGAGAGAACAGGGAAAGGTTAGTGCTTCCAGGAAGATCACATTCTTGCGTTTCACCAAAGGATGGTTTCTGCTTTTATGAGAGTTAAAGTACAGTACTTACACTGACCTGTGGATAAGTCGACTCAGATTTTCTGGGTGTTAAATAACATTTCTAGACTTATATATATGAGTACCTGTATATACAGTACATACAATAGTTCACACTTATGAACTGGTACCCTAGTCTTGGGTGGACTGTGGACGGTCTCTCAAAGAGTTCCTTTGCCTCTCCAGGGTGCCTCCCTAGATCCCCTGGTGAGAAATAACTATAGATCGGTCTCCCTTTTACCATTCTTGGGCAAAGTGATCGAGAGGCAGTTGCCGTCCAACTATGAGCAGTTTTGGAGGAAGCCAATTATCTGGACCCATTTCAAACCGGCTTCAGGGCAGGATATGGAGTTGAGACTGCCATGGTCACCTTAGTCATTGATCTCCGTCTGGGTATCGTCAGGGGGAGTGCAACCCTGTTAGTGCTCTTGGACATCTCAGCGGCTTTCAATACCATAGACTATGGTATCCTTCTGGAACGCCTGAGGGAGTTAGGGATTGGGGGCACTGCGCTCCAGTGTCTCTGGTCCTACCTCTCAGGCAGATTCCAGATAGTGGTGCTGGGGGACAGATGCTCTCGTAAAAGAGAGCTGACATCTGGCATCCGCCAGGGCGCCATCCTGTCCCCCATGCTGTTTAACATTTACATGAAGCCGTTGGGTGAGGTCATTCGGAGACATGGGGCACGGTGTTATCAGTACAATGATGACACCCAAATCTATTGCACTACTGCTGCAGTGACTAAGGATGGCATCTCTCCTCTGGATGCCTGTCTTGGGTCAGTAATGGGCTGGATGAGGGAAAACAAACTCAAGCTGAATCTAGAGAAAACGGAGGTATTTGTGACAGGTACTCCAAGTCCGGGGAAGAAGATTTGTCTACCAGTCCTGGACAGGGTCACACTTCCCCTAAAGGATGAAGTTTGCAGTTTGGGAGTACTCCTGGATTCGTCTCTACAATTATCATCTCAAGTGGAAGCAATGGCCAGGAGTGTTTGGTAGCAACTTCGGTTGATACGCCAACTGCGCCTCTACCTGGACCAAAAGGACTTTGAAGCAGTGGTACATGCTCTGGTAATCTCTCATCTTGATTTCTGTAATGCGCTCTACATGGGGATACCCTTCTACCAAGTTCGGAAGCTTCAAATGGTTCAAAATGCGGCAGCCAGATTGGTCGCCGGTTCATCCAGCTTTGACCACATAACACCTGTTTTAAAATCTCTTCACTGGCTGCCAATTAGCTTCTGGGCACAATACAAGGTGTTGGTCCTTACCTTTAAAGCCCTACATGGGTTTGGTCCGAGTTACTTTCGGGAACGTCTCTCCCTACATAATCCGCCCCGCACTCTCAGAACACTGGGAAGAATCTATTAGAACATCAACCTACTAGATTTGCAATGACTTCCCAAAGAGCTTTTACTGCGGCTGCTCCAAAATTATGGAATAGTCTCCCGGAAGAGATCCGTCTTATTGCCTCCTTGGAAGCCTCGAAGAGGGCACTTAAGACGGATCTATTCCAGCGAGCTTACCCACCTGACATCGTGTAAGAAATACTGTTCCACTTTCTGACCACTGTATAATTGTGTTGTGTTGTTATATGACGATGAGCTAGTTTTAATGTAATTATTTTTATTGTATTTTATTGATGTGTTCTTGTATGTATTTTATGGGTTGTAATCCCGCCTCGATCCATTTGAGAGAGGCGGCATTATTACCATTGAATTACTTCCCCTCCATCGCTACCAAACAGAGTTCTCCCCAAGCACCATTTCCCAGGAGAACCATGTTCTTGCCAGCCCATCCAGCAGCTTGGCCTGGGACTTACCATACGACGCTGTCGTGCGTACTTATGTTCTCTCGCGACATGGCAAGAAGGAGACGCGGTAGCTGTATATCAACAAAGAAGGAAAGGTCACTTGGCTCCCAACCCATATCCAAGAGGTGAAGGAAAGACGTCTGCACGCAGGACAAGGCGGGGAGCAACGATCTGGACAGACAGGGAAGACAAACAGGGCGGCATCATTAAAACAAGAGGAGGTATAAGGCTACGGATGGCTCAAGTGACAAGGAAGGGACAAAGAGTCTGAGTTTTCACATACTTTAATTACAATTTGTTAGGGGTAAAACATTTTTTAAAAACTGTGAAGTAGAAGGCTTTCACGACCGGCATCCATAGTTTTTTGTGGGTTTTTTCAGGCGATGTGTCCATGTTCTAGAAGGGTTTATTCCTGACGTTTTGCCAGCATCTGTGGCTGGCATCTTCAGAGAATGCTGGCATGGAAGTGAGTGGGATACATTCTATGAAGATGCCAGCCACAGATGCCAGCAAAACGTGAGGAATAATGGACACAGAGCCCGAAAAACCCACAAAAACCTATTTTTAAAATTGTTTAATTTTTACACAGAGTTAGTGGATTGAGAAAAGGCAGTCTTGTTAACTAACGGAAGGGATGTCAATGTGTCCCTAATGAAGGTTTGCAGAAAGGATGTAGGTTTGCTAGGCTCTGTAAGAGAAGATTTGATCAATACCCAAGTGAGTATTTTCTGTATTCTATACTTTGAAAGGCAAGACCATACGACCCAAACATTTAGATGTATTTCTCTCTCTATTCCATATTGGTTGCCAAGGAAAACAGCCTTTGGCCAGGAGACATGCCTTCTTTCTTCCTAAAGTTTCCTCCACTGTGGGATTTACAATTAAATGAGCCACTGAATCATATTAACTCGGGGATATGTACCCAGTCTGCTACAAAACAGACTGACTTGAGTCTTCAGAAAACACAGTTCAAGAGCTCACATGAAAGGAACCAAAGTATGCAAACAATAGGAGTTACAAATCTTTCTTTTTACTGCTAAGAGGGGAAACTAAGTGTGGTTGGGGAAGGAGTAGAGAAAAACCAAAACAGTATCTTGCATGCTTTGTAAGTAAGCGAAGCCCGTACTTGTCATTAAGGCTGTGAAATCCCTTCAGAGCGTTGACCAAGAAGAGAAGCAGCTGGTAGTAAGATTCTCTTATTTCTCGGTGCAGCTCAGCTCCACAGCCTTCCAGATGTGCAAAATAGCTAGAAAACAAGACGACAAGCTGTTGAGTAACACATAAAAGCCCACTGCTGGGTAATATATCCTACTACAAGGCCTGCTCCCACCTACTAACACATTTTTACATCCTAGTTGGTTTGGGAAAGTCCCCTCTCTGAAACCTTGGAGAGCCACTTGTGGTCAGTGTACAAACAATCTGATGATGGTGATGATGATGACATATCAAGTCCTAATTCCCCTATCTCCCCCGCTATCACTATACTCAGCCAGCATAGTGTATGCCAGGGGTGGGCAGTGTGGACTGTGGCATCCCAAGCTCACACACCCCTCCAAATTTCATCCAATAGCTCCAAAACAGCTTAAGAATGTGGTAGTTTACATCCCCTAACTCCCAGAGGTCTCTTCCACTTTGCAAAAATTCCCCAAAAGGAAAAACAATTGTCCGAAATGTCATCCACAAGTGATGCTGTATCACTTTAGATGTGCCAAAAATTAACCAGGCAGGCAAAGGGGGGGAATAATGATCACTGTCCTCTGTCTATCTCTGGAACAGTCATTTCAAAGTCAGAATAGGCTTCTAGGAGACCTGGGTTCAAACCTCATTAAACCACAGAAAACACTGGATGACCTGGGGCAAGTCGGACTCTTGCAGCTTAAGAGGATGGCAATGGCAAACCACCTCTGAATAAAACTGGTCAAGAAAACCCTAGAACAGGATTGCCATACGTTGGATTTGACTCGAAGGCACGTAACAACAACGCCTTTCTGAAAATCAACAAAAGGGCATACAGACTATTATAACAAGAGGGGATGATACACCAACTGCGTCCCTACCTGGACTGAAACAACCTTGAAGCAGTGTTACATGCTCTGGTAATCTCTCGTCTTGATTTCCGTAATGCGCTCTACATGAGGCTACCCTTGTACCAAGTTCAGAAGCATCAGTTAGTACAAAATATGGCAGCCAGGTTGGTCACCTGCTCCTCAACGTTTGACCATACAACACCAATTTTAAAAGATCTTCACTGGCTGCCGATTCGCTTCCGGACGCAATACAAGATGTTGGTTATTACCTTTCAGGCCCTACATGGCTTGAGCCCGAGTTACTTGCGGCAACGCGTCTCCCTACATAATCCGCCCTGCACTCTCAGAACATCGGGGAAGAATTTGCTGGAACTAAAAACAACTAGACTAGCCTCAGCTTCCCAAAGAGCTTTTACTATAGCCACTCCAAGATTGTGGAATAGTCTCCCAGAAGAGATCAGTCTTACTACCTCCTTGTAGACCTTTAAGAGGGCAGTTAAGACGGATCTCTTCCGGTGAGCATACCCACCCGATCTTGTATAAGACACACAGATCCCCTTCCTTGATCAGGATTGGAATATCTTCATCCCACTGTCACTTGATGATAATGATAATGATGATGTTAGAGCAGAGATCCGACTCTGTGCAAGTCAGCTTTTTATCATCTAACCTGCAACAAGAAGGAAAGTGAGCAAATGCAGGCATCAGAAGTAGTGATTTCTTGGATGACTTACGTGGTGAAGTCTTTCTGGCAAGCTAGAAGCTCCAGCAGGAAAATGATGCAGGGTGGGACAAAACAGTGCGGTTGGCCAAGGGACTCTAGGCACTGGAGGATCATCTTCAGGACTTCCAGGATGTTTTTGGCTTGAGCTTTTCTCAAAGCAAGTACTCTGAGCACACTAGGATTAGAAACACAAACCCAAATGTGAGGGAGACAGAGCAGCAGCTATCTTTGTTTTCATTCCCCTTGTAATCTACCAGTTTAGACCAATGATTGATTTCTTAAAATGAATCAAGCAGGGAACAAATTTCTAATTCGGCTCACCTTTCGTGAGAGAGAGACTGGTCTTTGATGAAGTCCAGGACATGTTTGAGGATGGGATATTTCTCCTTAATGCTGGGTGCGGGTTTGGACTCCTCCATGGAGCGGAAGGAGAGGAGCCGGAGCCTTCCACGGTTGAAGGGAGGCTTGCGGGTGGGAGTAGAAGGAGGGGATAAGGCATCCTCTTGCTCTGGCGGAGTACCGTCAAGGGGCTTACTATGAGACGCAGATGGATGCAGTTCTGTCTGTGGCGACTCTGGCGCTTGCTTCTGTTTTGATTCGGCGTCTCTGCCTTGACCGGCCACCGGAAAAACAAAGCTGGTTGCCCCAAAGGAAGGCGTTGAATCGGACGCTTGAAAGTCTGCTTCTACTATAGAGCTCGTCCTCTGCCGTTTCTCTTTGTGGCATCGCCTGGAGTCCTCCCCGTTCTCCGAAGCGAGGCCCTCTCTCTTGGTCCGCGCCGGCAAAAAGCTCAGCAACAAAAGACTCTTCTGGATGCACTGCTGGGCTGCAATGGAAAGGGGACAAAACACGTCCTGAAAACAAGTCAAGCAGCTCTGTGCATCTCACATGCGCTGGACACACTGCACTTAATTCCAGAAGGAGCACAAAAATCAACACTAGAAAAAAGATTGTTGGAGAGAATGAAGGAAAATCAAGGCGCAAATGGGGCTTGCAACAAAACTACTCCAATTCCAACCAGCCATGTCCTCTTCTGTGCTAAATTATATATCAATATATATATGATATTGAGATCCGACATATCACCACTTGGATTTAGGCAACAGTTCGTGCTACAATACTTCTGTTCTCTCCCCCTTATAAAACGTTGTCAGTTTCAAGGGAAAGGCACCAAAGGGAGCAGAGAGAAAAACAAGCGCACAGGGATACTTACCAAGCGTTTCTGGGTTTACGTCGCCCATCTCGCCGCCCAGCTTCTCCTCCCCATCACTTCCCTGGCGCATGAGAAACTTCTGCTTCATCTCTAGCTGTGGAAATTATCATTTTTTAATTGTTGAAAGCACTTGCAAACTTGTCTTTCCATAGAATGTAAGTTGAAGTGAAGAAGTATAGGGAAAGAAAGGGACTAAAGGAAGAAAAAGCATAGGTAGTTTGAAATGTTGTGGTGTAGATGAAAGAGGAAGGTACGGAAGGAGAGGAGAAGGGAGAGCGATAGAAATTAAGAAGGAGAAGAGGAAGGAGGAAGGAATGAGAAGAGGAGAGGGAGAAAGAAAGAGAAGAGGGGGGAAAGAAGAACAGAGAAGGAGAAGCGCATTGTGAAGAAGGTTATGAAGAAGAGAATGTAAGGTTATGGAAATGTATGTGACGAAAGTGTATGTTTGTAAAATGTTTGTTAAACGACTAATAAAATATACAGTGGTACCCCGGGATACGAATTGATCGCGTTACGAAATTTCCGGGATACGAAAAAGTTAGATTGGAAAAAACTGTTCCGGGTTACGATATTTTTTTCGGGTTACGAATTTTTTTTCGGCGCGAAATTCAAATGCGAAGCGCGGCTAGCGGCTTTCCAGCCGCTAGCCGCGCTTCGGAAAAGCCTTTTCGGGTTGCGAAATGTATCGGGTTACAAACGCCGTGGCGGAACGAATTAATTTCGTAACCCGAGGTACCACTGTATATATACATTTAAATACACACACACACAAACCTTTTCTTTCCAGGTTATCATTTCAGCAAGTATATTTCATATACTTCAGCACAAAATGCATACACTGTTAATAGAATACCTCTCCTCCTTTCGCATGGAAAAGAAAAGTATCACAGGGAAACATTTTAGTTTAATCTTCTCCCTGGCCTTCTAGCTTTCCATGTGGGAGGATATGTTTATTTTTAAGGGATGTGGGGTACCTAAGTTGAAGCGCTTGCACATTATCTGCTGCATTGCCAATTATATAACAGTATTAGAGAGCAGTATCTAGCTACCATCATCAGAAATTTGAGGCAAAGGGATGATGAAAGCAAGCTGCCTCTGCCATTACAAGGAGCAGAGCCTTTCGTAACTTTTCGGGTGGCCTTGTTTACTGTGAAAGCTGCTATTTTACAGAAGCAAGAAGGAGAAAAGGGCATGTACCCAGCTCTCTTCCATGCCAGCATTCTCTGAAGATGCCAGCCATAGATTGTGACGAAACGTCAGGAATAAACTCTTCTAAACATGGCCACAGAGCCTGAAAAACCCACAAAAATCTATGAAATCTCAAATGTTTAAAAGTAACATTTGGTAACGGTTTTATCAGGCAACGTGAAAGAAGTACCAGCGCTCAATGGCAGACACTCTACAGGCCAAGAGTGAGGAGGAAATCTTACCATCCATATTCGAATCCCATCAGCCAAAGAATACACTTGTGCAAACTCTTCGCTCAGAGGCGTTTTCCCTCCGCTGTTGACTGTGAAGACAGAGAAACCGAAGTAAGAAAAGGAGATCCTTTTAATCCGCATCGGTTGCACAGCCAAGACAGAACAGATGCAGAGGTCATGATGGACTTCCCCTGCCATCGCCAGGCTGGAAAAGCTTTGGCTCCTGTTTTGCACACCCACAAAACCCAGGTCCCTCAAATATGCACATGGCTTTAAATTGTCATAAGGTGTTGTAAGAGGTTCTGTTCTGTAGTAAAATCGTCGGGAGGTTCAACATGCTTTTTAGTCTAAATTATTCTTACTGCTTTAAATGGTTGGAACTGATTTTGCTATAAGCCACACTAAAATCCTTGGCTATAGGGAAGGATATAAATACTAGAAAGAAAGAAAAAGAAAAGCACTGTATATATTCATGTATAAGTCTAGAAATTTGGGTCAAAAAATTGACCCAAAAAACTTTAGTCGACTTATCCGTGGGTCAATGCAAGTACTGCATCTGAACTCTTATTTAAAAGAAGGAGCCATTTCCTAGTGAGAAGCAAGAGTATCATATGTGAAGCACTGACTCCCTTTACTCTCTCATCCATTCAGTCTTAAGACTAAGCGCAAAGAGTTATGTTTGCTGGATTTTTGTAAGTCCTTTGACATTGTTTAGCTTTGCTCCATCCTTTACAACCTTTGCTAAACGCCCCTAAGTTTTACCCTCGACTTATCTGCGGGTCATAGCAAAATGCATAACTCTGGTCCCAAAACTTGCCCTCGACTTATATATGAGGTTGACTTATAGTCGAGTATCTATGGCAGTGATGGCGAACCTATGGCATGCGTGCCAGAGGTGGCACGCAGAGCCCTCGCTGTGGGCACACATGCTGACATCCTAGCATAGAGTTTGCCAAAGTTTCTTACTAGAAAGCCAGAGGGATGAGGCACTTTGCAATAAATAAGTGGGGTCTGGGTTGCAGTTTTGGCACTCGGTCTGTAAAAGGTTCACCATCACTGATCTACGGTAAGCCAGTTCTTTTTTCCACACCAAAAATAATGCATCAATAATGAAAAATAAATACATCAGTGATTTTAAATATAAGGTATCTTTTGCCTTTTGAGTTGCTTTAAGTCGAAGGAGTGATTCCCAAACTCTGGCCCTCCAGGTATTTTGGACTTCAGCTCTCCAAAGTCTCGGATTCTGGAAGCTGAAGTCCAAAACACCTGGAAGGAAAGGTTTAGGAAGCACTAAAGTTAAGCAAAGCCAATAGTGAAGCAGGGCAATTGGCACACTCCTGTTTAAGCTGAGTAACCTGATTGTATAGGGAAGCTTGAGTAAAGTTTGAGAATCTATGTTTGATATGGAATAGTCACAGAAGTTGATTGTACCAAGATAGTAAGAATGCCACTCACAGCGTTCTGTAAGTTAAATCCGCACCGCCCACCACTTTTCAGGACACAGTCCATTCCCATATTATTTCGAGGCACATTCAATATATTCCCATACCAAGTTATCGAGGGAAAGTGTCCTTGCGCTTCTTTCCCTCTGCATAAGAAGCACAATTGTGTTTCTCAGGCCAGAGAATGCAAGTTCTCCCCCTTCTGTGAGCGGAAGCGCGCAAAGCGGCAAATCTTAGTTGGAAGGAACATGCACATCACATTTGAGAGCCGGTTTATAAAATCCCGAGCAGTAGCCCTCATTACTGAATACACAGACATATAGTCACTAAGGTGGAGTTACCATATTTTTGCAGCTTCTCAAACAAATCTGGAGAGAGATACACCAAAGCAGCAAATGTAGACTGGACAGCTTGATCAACAGTGGAACCAGCAACAATATCAGTCTTTGGGGCCTGTTTTTTACATGCCTGTGTGAGTCCTTTGAAAAGCTCAGAATTTGGCCCACTGAACTCCTCGGCCGGGTCTGACTTTGAGAAGTCATGGAGAAATTTATGACAGTCGCTGGCATCGGAGCTGACAGCCTGAAAAGGAAGAAGTGGCATCAGCAACAGCCTTCCACTGAGGCAGGGTTACTGCCTTCTCCTTCCAAAATTGTTCATCCCGTTGCTCCTCCATCAAGACCAACCATGGATTTTTACAGTGTTGAAAACAGGGCTTTGTGACACCAGCTCAAGAAGCATGGAGGAGCATGGGTGAGATGCTGTCTCATGTCCCCCTGGTCATGGCGTTACTAGACTTGAGAAACTTGACTTAAAATACCTCTTTATCCTCCATCTGTGCTTTCTTTAGCTCACACTCTCTCAAGTTCTGCTCAGAACGCATCTGATGCCTGAAGACCGGCTTCCATAGAGGAGAATTCAGAACGGCCGTCACTTTCGCAGGAGGCAACTCCACTTCGGTTCCTGCCTCTGGAGAGAACGACAGAAAACAGGGGCCGATATGAGAACAGCGGAGGCTTTACAACTGGCTCTAGCAAATGAATTTGGGATTACAGGCTCAGAAATATGAAATACAGTGAATGAGAAAAGGATGTTCGATGCAGACGCCAACCAACATGCACACTTTTTGACACCAGAATGGGCAGAGTGTCACCCGCAGGCCATATAAGGCCCCCATACCTCACTTTTATGTTCGACAGGGTTGCCGGAATAACAGGACAAGGAATATCAATAGGTATTCCTTGTTTATTTGTTTTTATTTCCTTACTTTTATTGTACAGTGGGCCCTTTCCTTACACGGGGGATCCATTCCAGACCCCCTCGCGTAAGGAAAATTCCAGGTAGAAACACTGGGGCTTGTGCCTTCGGTGTGGCGCACTGCACCCTGGGCGCACACCCCA
Organism: Sceloporus undulatus; assembly: GCF_019175285.1. Lineage (NCBI taxonomy): Eukaryota > Metazoa > Chordata > Lepidosauria > Squamata > Phrynosomatidae > Sceloporus > Sceloporus undulatus. The sequence continues at coordinate 2,307,851 of NC_056532.1, read as the reverse complement.
TTACTTCCTCCAGGCGGCCAGGGCTTCTTGCAGTGCAGCTTTCAGCATGTGTTGAAAGCCACGTATGTCTTGCCCACGTATGATGCAGGTGCACTGTAATTTATTTAAACAACCACAAAGATAAAACACCAAATAACATACTACAAGTACTACAGTGCGCCCTTCCCTTATGTGGGGGATCCGTTCCAGACACACATAAGGGAAATACCGTGTGTAGTGGAGCCCAATTGAAAACAATGGGGCTTGTGCCCATGGCACGCGCACCATTGCCTCTTCCAGTGCATACATGGCACGACCGTGTATGACGTGGGTGCACTGTATCTTTAGCCTTGCTGTAGGGGGCATGAAGTCAATGGGAAAGGGTCATGGGGGAATTGGCTCCACCCATTCCCACAGTTGCTCCTCCCTGTTTTAGGCAATCCAACCCCCACCCCATCCCACCCCAATCCTTTATATCGAACAATGAACAAGGTCCCATCAAAGCCTGTCTCATATATTCCAAGCAATGCTCTGCCACTTCAGTTAGGCAGGTGAAGGGGGGAGCAAACAATAGTGCCAAGCCCAAGTTACTGCTTGTGAGCTGGAAAGGACAAGATTTCAAAAACCCTACTGAACTCACCCCGGGGGGATTTCAACATCATACTCTGAGAAGCCAAGCGCCCCATCAGCCTGGCCACCAGCAGGTGCAAATCCAAGCTCCACGAAACGTCAACGTCCGGCAAACCGTACGCGGTGACAGAGAACTTGTAGCCCCACTCGTTGTTGCTGCTGTCGGAGTGAAAGAGAAACTGCAGCCAAGGGCCAGCCTTAAACGTCACTTTCTACAAAGCAACAAGACAGATTTTTTTTGCCAAGAGTAGTATGACAGGAAAACACAACGGGGGGAAAAAAGAGACCAGCGCTACAAATGCTAACCAACCAGTTCTGCATCATGCTTTCTACTGTCTCCCACCAGTATCTTTTCTCTGCTTTAAAAACTATATGATGAAATACAGTCTGGCAAGCATGAGATCATGCAGGTTTTTCATAGTATAATGTCAAGTATGTTTTAATATGGACACCCAAACAAGCAATGTGTGTCCTTCGTTTCCACAGTTTAACAGATTCTGCTTCTCCTTTAAGGGCCCCCCATCACGTTTACAAGGAAATCAAGATTTTATGCAACATCGCTGCGCCCCATATTTCATGCCCCATATTTCATGCACTCACCTTAGGCCATTTGTCTGTGCCAACTTTGGTATCATAGCGAGTTTTCCCTCCTTTGGAATCAGTAAATTCCAGGTAATCGTATCTAGGAAGGCACATTTGTAAAGGGAGAAAGAACAAATGTCAAGTGGGCTTGTATTGACAGTCTTTGCTTGTCTAATCTGGAAAGTGAGGCATGTACTTTTACCTGCAAGACAATTCTCAATGTGGGGCCTGGGGAAGCATGGTTACCTAGCCAAAGCATTCCATTCTATCTCTGGGTATAGGATGAGTATCCATGATTAAAGTAGTGCCAGTTTGCCACAGGGAAGCCTTCTTATAAACCATAGCTTTCTTTGGACCAAGAATCCTCTCATGTGCAAAGATAAAGATATATAATCTGTCCTAGAAGCACTGACCCCTCTAGTCTCTCATCCATCCAGCCTTAAGAGTGCGCACAAAAAGTTATGTCTGCTGGGATTTTCTAAGTCCTTTGACCCTGTTTTGTTTTGCTTCATTCTGTCCTTTGCTTTGTGCCCCTAAGTTTTACCCTCGACTTATCCACTGGTCCGAACAAAATCCATGATTTTGGCCCCAAAACTTGCCCTTGACTTATACATAAGATCAACTTATCGTTGAGCATATATGGTAGGTAGCAGGATCAGAGTTGAAACCGAGAGCAAGCAAGAAGAGGGCAGACAACAGTATGCATAAGGTTCTTCCCTCACTTTGCCCCAAAGCTTCCTGGAAGTGCTCTGATACAAAGAAGTACTGTGTGCACCCAAGCTAGTTATTGCATTCTCGAAATGCCTTCAAGCAGCGCAGCCCAAAAAACTGTAAGGCGAACGCTACCCACGGAAATGCCCCCATGAGTTACCTCCTCTCCGTTTCGCATCTTTCATCAAATTCCACCTCAAAGTAAGTTGCCCCTGGACAAAGGAAGACGGTGACGTCGTGGCAGTTGTTGTCATAGTTATGGGGGGATTCGGCAGCCCATGTGCGCAGCACCACCGGCTGCTCTTGCTGCCAGCTGTCCAGGCCCATCTGGTATAAGTAAAAGGAAAAGAATTGGCCGCCCGTTTTGCAATCCATCCGAGAAAGAGCCCTG
>NC_056532.1:2271195-2302558 GCF_019175285.1 Sceloporus undulatus | reverse complement strand
ACATGTCATAAAACGTTGTAGAGCATTTAAGTTCTCTTGGGAATCTCCGCCTCCTGAAAGACTTTCTCTTGGTCTCGCCATCACAGGCATATTTAATAACAACAATAGTAGTAGTTTGTTATTTCTTTCCCACTTTTCCTCTAGGCTCAAGGTAGGGTTATAGCATGTTGAAATATAAAACTCAATTAAAAGCACATAAATCCACATTTAAGGATAGGTGTGAGGACCTTCTTAGTGGTTGCTCCCAGGCTGCGCAACTCCTTCTCATAGGAGACTTGGTTGGTCCCATCTCTGTTGGCAGGCAAAGACCTTTTTATTTTAACCACTAACTAGCTTCTGCAGAAAGGTCTTTGAATGATGTTTTTTGGTACTATTTTTGTATCATCATTGCTGTGTTTTAACCTTTACACGTTAATGGTGCCTTTAGTAGGATAGCTTACTAAATTATTACAATTTTTTTGCTATTATGATTGGTTTTGAGATCCATTTTGTTTTTAAACTGTATTGTAAGCCACCCTGGGCTTACAGTATTGAGGGGAAGTCAGAATGTAAGAAATCAGGAGTGATATGACAGAAGTCTGTGAAATACTGAGCACTGGAAAAAGGGTGAACATAGGCACATTTTATCTATATCTCATTGGCCTGTTACAGACTGCCAAAATAAATCTGCTTCGGGTCTCTTTGGAGGTATGCTATTTAAATGACGCATGGGTCCTAAGAGTCCGGAGGTCGCGCCAAAGCCACTCTCCATTCCTAAGCACCGGAGTGCAGCTTTGGTGCAGTTTCCGGATTCTTGGGATGCATGCATCATTTAAACAGCATACCTCCAAAGAGACTCGAAGCAACTTTATTTTGGCAGTCTGGAACAGGCCATTGTAATAAAACTGAGATGCCTTTCTCTGGTCTTCGGTTGAAACCTGTGTTTGTTGTAATATGATAATTTGAGCTTTTAAGTGTGGGACTTTCTCTTCCTTCTCCAGTTGTTGCGCATCCCCAGAAGTGGAGCTGACATTGCTGGCATTCTCTTTGGCCAGAGGGAGCATCACAAAAGTGCTGAATTCCCTTTGCACCATTGCTGGACACCTGGAAACTCCTTATAAAGCTGCTTCTTTGATTGCTTCCATGGCCACAGTCAGGCAGAACCTGCTCTACAAATATGGTAAGTATTGCTGGAGTCTGTTTGAGCGGTACTGAATCAAAGAATCCTAGAGTTGGAAGAGACCCCAAGGGCCATCCAGTCCAACTTCATTCTGCCATGCAGGAACTCTCACAGTCAAAGCAACCCCATTGACAGATGGCCATCCAGCCGCTGCTTAAAGACCTCCAAAGAAGGAGACTCCATTGCTCTCCAAGGGAGCGTCTTCCACTGTTGAACAGCCCTTACTGTCAGGACGTTCCTCTTAATGTTTAGGTGTAATCCCTTTACCTATAGCTTGCACCCATTGTTCCATGTCGGTCTCTGGAGTATCAGAAAACAAGTTTGCTCCCTCCTCAATATGACATCCCTTCAAATACTTAAACAGGGCTATCATATCACCTCTTAATCTTCTCTTCTCCAGGCTACACATCCCCAGCTCCCTAAGCCTTTCAACGGTGTATCCTGGAGCTATGCATTTTATGGGGTTTTTATTTATTTATTTGTTTGTTTGTTTATTTATTTATTTTCTGGGGGTCTTACATGTGTGCTTGCAATTTTCTTCGCACCAGATTTTGTCAGATGTCAGAAGTTGTTGGATCAGGGATCTAGTCATTCTTAAAAAACTAGAACCACAAGGCTAGATGTAAAAAAAAAAGTTGCATGGGTGTGTATATGTTAACAAGACCAGGAACAAAATCCAACTGTAGTTTCCTCGCAAGCTTTCTTCATCCCAGTAATGTATTTTTGGAGTGTGTGTATGTGAAGAGAGAACAGGTAGAGCTGGAAATCATTCGACACTTGGCAGTGGATATCTTTGAAGTACTGAGACGGGGAATCCTTGTTTAAAACTAGTTTACTACTAGTAGATTTCCATTTACTTTCTGCCTACCCTGCTCAGCACAGCTTCTAAAATGGTCGCCGCAGTTCTTTCATGGTGTGCTGAGCTATGTTGCTTGGTGAATATGACTTTTGATTCTTAAAGGAACTGTGACTTCCCCACCGGACTCTCAGCTGAAGAGCATATAGGGTGCCATTGGTTGGGAGCCTATATTTGTTGTTATAAAAACTGTCTTGTGTTCTTCTCCAGGAGCACCCTTGCGGCTGACCCTACAAGCATGCGATGTTAAAGGAAAAGAGGACAAATCTGGACCTGAAAATCTCCTTGTGGAACCCTGGACAGGGGATGGTAAGGGCTTGGTTTGATTTAATATAAGTCGAGGGCATGTTTTGGGGCCAAAGTTATGGATTTTGCTATGACCCATGGATAAAACTTAGGGGCATACAGCAAAGGATCTAAAGCAGTGGTCCTCAAATGCTTGTCTTGATTCAACCAGATTCAAGCTGGTATCTTGTTGTTGTTGCAGTTTTTTTGAACATTCTTGATGAATTAATGAGTTTTGTGTTTTTTACCCCCGAAAGGCTTTCTTACAGAAACAGGGAAGAGACGAGCCAGTGTCATTCTCTCCAGTGGAACTGACATGGCTTTGCAGGTCACCCAAATCAGAATAAAGGTGGGAATGACCCTATTAAACCTTCTTGAAATGGTGAATTGCTTTGTGTAGGTGGTTTGCATTTCGAGAGAGAAATAACTGTGTATTTATTTGATTTGGGTGGGAACGTTGGCTATCTAACCTGGCCCTTGTGGACTCCAAGGACCAGCCCCACATTAAAAATGAGACATACTGCTTACTTGTATAACTCACCTTCAGTTTTGTTCAAATGGTGAAACTGCATTTTAGGAGGGTGGAATCAGATACAGGTTTAGTCTAAGTTGGGATTGACACTTTAGATAGGTCTTGGGGTCAGTCCCCCCATTGTCCAAAACATGGTTAAGCACACAGGGTCTTCAAGCTTTTGAAAGCCTACCTTGACTTTAAAAGATCTTGCTCTTTCACAAGCAAGTTTTGTGAGAAGTGCCGTTCCCGGAGAGGTGCAAGAGTATGAGCCTTCTTTCAACCAAGCAGAGATGCAGCACTTTTATGCTGAAATTGGTACAGGCTCTAGGGCAGCGATTCTCAACCTGTGGGTCATAACCCCTTTGGGGGTCGAATGACCCTTTCACAGGCTTGCCTAAGACCATCGGAAAACACATATTTTCAATGGTCTTAGGAACCAAGACACCACAATGTTATGGTTGGGGGTCACCACAACATGAGGAGCTGTATTAAAGAGTTGCGGCATTAGGAAGGTTGAGAACCACTGCTCTAGGGGCTATAAAAATGGGCAGAGGACCACATGTGACCAATGGCCTACCTGTTATCCTTCTCTGTTCCAAACGTTTGCATCCTGGAAGAAGTGAATGGAACATTGCAGGGATCTAGCAATCTGTATAATAGGTTAATATTCACTCCCAAAGGGTTCTAGGAGTGGCAGTTCACACGTTTTTGGATAGACAGTGGGATATTGTCTTGAGTTCAATCCCAGCCAGGGGCTCAAGGTTGACTCAACCTGGCATCCTTCCGCGGTTGCTAAAATGAGTACCCAACTTGTTGGGGGCAATTGGCTTACACATTTTAAACCGCTTAGGGAATGCTTAAGAGCACTTATAAGCAGCATAGAAATGTACTTGCTATAGCTGTTGCTATGTTCAGAGTGTCTGAAGAGGTTGGTGGATGCAGAAACAGCCTGGAGGATCACAAGTGGCGCTTGGTCCAGCGTTTGCCCATCACCTCTTTCCAGACCCTGGATTCACTTTGTTTTCCTCCTCCTAGTTTGTGGCTGGTTACTAGCCGCCCCGATTGTCTTTTGACAGAGAGGCGGGGTAAAAATAAAGCATATTACTATCATTGTCATTATTGTTATTATTATTACGGCTCCATTCTTCTCCTAGGTACGGAGAGGAGCCATAGGGGCCCGGTGTGGTTTGGTATTTGCTTACAACTGTTCTTCGGAGAAGTTTCACGCGGAGGAGCATTTCAAAAGATTTGAGAGTTATGACAAATGGAAGCTAGAGGATTTCCGGCAGTTTGTGAAAACAAGGTAAATGGGAGCGGGGATTGGGGGAGTACCTTGTCCATACACCGAACATAGCTTCGGCCTCGGCTCTTCCATCCATGTGAACTGATTTCAAGTTTATCCTCGAGCATCTTGCTAAGTTGACCCTTTCCAGAGCTTGAGCATCCATTTGCCTGTCCCCTTTCATATTGTGAAAACGTAGTCTGCTTATTCAGGAACCCCTCCTTTGGTTCTTTTAAACCTTCCTTTACAAAGAGGCATTTGGATAAACTTGTCCTATAATGAGAAAGCCCTTGTCATGTTCAAATTCATATAAATGGAGTCCAGTTATTGCATGACGTGTTATGCTGTCAAAATGAGCAAGGTCTCGACAGGCTTTAGGGTTGTTTCACTTCAGGTGGCAAGCGCAAGCCTTGTGGATCCCTTCTTTTTTGGGTTACATTTTCAGGAGTGGCACTTCACACGATGAGCTGGGAGAGGAAGATCCAGTTGGCTGGTTTGAAATGGAGGAGGAGTGGGACGAAGTGGAAGTGAAAATGCAGCAGTGCAGAATTGCCAAGGTACAATTTCAACCCTATTTACACAGATTTGTGTGAGTAAAGTCATTTTTAAAATGGTTTGAAATGAATCAGACAGATCATTCGGCCAAACTCTGCAGCCGTTGTTATATGCACAGTCTTGTTTCCAATCTCAGTGAGACGCTGTGTCACTGCCAGGCTTTGCCCTTTATTTTAAGGATCTTAATTTGGGTGCGCGATGTCCGTTTGCTTCCCTCTAGTACTTGATGGTGAAGTTCTTGTGCACAAGGCAAGACAAGGCTGAGAGGCTCGGGGTGCAAGGCTTGGCCATTTTCGGGTACCTTCGTCCCGCGTCGTCCGAACCCAATAGGAGCAAGAGCTGCATGGAGTGTGACAAGGCGGACGGCGACACTGTTTGTGGGATGACTCTTCTCCTGAAGACCCTGTCCTTCATCCAGCAGCTGGCACAAGATATGGTGAGGTTGACTCTCCGCTCTGCAGCCTTTTCTGTTTAAACTCTAGATTTTTTTTTGGTTAGCTGTTCCTCATTCTTTGACTGGGATTGTTTTGCAACGTTTCCCCCCCATCTCTAGGTTCAGAAGAAAGAAAGTGGTCTACGATACAGATCATACCTGGACTTTTCAGGCCTGGATTTAAAGCTGTTTTGGAATTTCTATAGTAAACTTCATGAAAAGTAAGTTCCCTTCGGTTATGTTAAACCTCTAGGATCAGCCAGTATATTGATTTAGCATATATTAATAGAAATCCAGTACAGTGGACCCTTGTTTTATGCGAGGGATCCGTTCCAGACACACACATCCGTGCAAAACGAATTCCGCGCATGCTCAAGCTCCATTTAAATGAATGGGCTGTGCTCCTGTGCATAGTGTGTCAGCCGCTTTGATTGCTATTATAGTAGAAAAGCGGGATACAAATGAAAGTTTTATTTTTATGTATTCATTAGAAGTCTTCCATGCTTGCCAGGTGTAGGGATGATAGGTTGCAGTGTGTGGGGAAAGAGAGACTTCTGCCTCTGATATGGTTCTTTAAACTAAAAAGATTTCCTTTGCGGTAAGAATTAATGTACAGACCTGCAACTTCAACCTGATAAGAGAAGGAAACCTTACTAGTCACTGATGAAGAAAGTCTGTCCCAAAGTGCCTTCCTCTGTAAGAATTTCTGCACCTGTACTTTTAGAACAAGCACATCTTTCTGCAGGGATTCACCTAAAGCAGTGATGGCGAACCTATGGCACGCGTGCCAGAGGTGGCACTCAGAGCCCTCTCTGTGGGCACATGTGCCATTGTCCCAGCTCAGAGTTTGTTACTAGAAAGCCCAAGGGGCATGGCACCTTGCAATAACTAAGTGGGGTCTGGGTTGCAGTTTGGGCACTCGGTCTGTAAAAGGTTCACCATCACTGACCTAAAGCCATTGTATTCATAATGTTTGTATGTCTCTCCACTGTGGGTTCACTTGCTCTGCTTTGTGTTGATTTATGGTCTATTTATTATTATTAAAATTTATTTATAGAGCGCTGTAGGATTTGCATATTGATTAATAATATTTAGTCATTGCTGATAAACGCACAACACGTACTGTTCCTATTTAGTTTTCTTTCTTTGGTCTTTTGGTGGTCACTTAGCAGCAATGTCCAAACGGCAAAGTGATCGAGAGGGCAGTGGCCGTCCAACTGAGCAGTTGTGGAGGGAAGTGTATCTGGACCCATGTCAAACCGGCTTCAGGGTGGGATATGGAGTTGAGACGCCTGGTCACCTTAGGTCATGATCGCGTCGGGTATCGTCAGGGGAGGTGCGACCCTGTTAGTGCTCTTGGACAGTCTCAGCGGGCTTTCATACAAGACGGATGATGGTATCCTTCTGGACGCTGAGGGGAGTGGGAGTGGGGGCACTGGCTCCAGTGGTTTGTCACCGCTGGTCGGCTAGTTCCGGGCAGGATCGAGGTGGTGCTGGGGGGGACAGATGCTCTGTAAAAGGGTGACATCTGGCATCCGCCAGGGCGGCCATCTGTCCCCCATGCGTTTAACATTTACATGAAGCGTTGGGGTGAGGGCTTCGGGAGACTGGGGCAGGGTTATCGGGTACATGGGACCCCAAAGCGATTGCACTACTGCTGCAGTGACTAGGATGGCATCTCTCTCTGGATGCCTGTCTGGGGTCAGTAATGGGTGGATGGAGGGGGGGGAAACAAATCAAGCTGAATCTAGAGAACGGAGGTATTGTGGACAGGTACTCCAAGTCGGGGAAGAAGATTTGTCTACCAGTCCTGGGACAGGGTACACTTCCCTAAAGGGATGAGTTTGCGTTTGGGGAGTACTCCTGGATTCGTCTCTCGACTTATCATCTCAGTGGGAAGGCAATGGGGCCGGAGTGTTTTGGTGCCACTTCGGTTGATACGGCCAACTGCGCGCTACTGGACGCAAAGGGACTTTGAAGCAGGTGGGCATGCTCTGGTAATCGCTCTTTGATTTGTAAGCGCTCCATGGGGATCCCTTGACCAAGTTCGGAAGGCGTCAAATGGTTCAAAATGCGGCAGCCAGATTGGTGGCCGGTTCTCCAGCTTGGGAGCCACCATAACACCTGTTTTAAATCTCTCAGTGGCTGCCAATTAGTTTGGGGCAGAAAAAATGGTGTTGGTCCTTACTTTAAGCCGCTACATGGGTTTGGTCCGAGTTACTTTGGGAACGTCTTTCCCGACATAATCTGCCCGCACTCTCAGACCTGGGAAGAATCTATAGGGAACCAACTACTAGTTGCATGACTTCCCAAGAGCTTTACTGCGGTGGGCTGCTCCAAAATTGGGGATAGTTCTCCCGGGAGAGGATCCGTTTATGCCTCCTTGGGAAGCCTCGAAGAGGGCATTAAGACGGATCTATTCAGGAGCTGACCCCGCTGACTGTGTAGAAAGACTGGTTCCACGTTCTGACCACGGTATTGTGGTTGTGGTGTTATAGGACGATGAGCTAGTTTTAATGTAATATTTTATTGTATTTTTATTGATGGTGTGTCTTGTATGTATTTTATGGGTTGTAACCCGCCTCGATCCATTGTGAGGAGGGCATTAGCAGTTGAATTTGTCCCTCCATCGCTCCAACGAGGTGCTCCCCAAGCACCATTTTCCCAGGGAACCTGTTCTTGCCAGCCATCCAGCAGTTGGCCTGGACTTACCATAGACGCTGTCGTGGTACTAGTTGCTCGTCGCGATGGCAAGAAGGAGCGCGGTAGCTGTGATCAACAAAGAAGGAAAGGTCACTTGGCGCCCAACCCATATCCAGGGGAAGGAAGACGTCTGCCGCAGGACAGGGGGGGGCGGGAGCAACGATCGGGACAGCAGGGAAGGCAAAGGAACAGGGCGGCATCATTAAAACAAGAGGAGGTAAAAGGGCTACGGGTGGCTCAAGTGACAAGGGAAGGGGACAAGAGTCTGAGGTTTCACATACTTTAATTACAATTGTTACGGGTAACTTTGTTAAAAACTGTGAGTCGAAGGCTTTCACGGCCGCATCCAGGTTTTTTGCGGCTATGTGGGCATGTTCTAGAAGGGGGTTTATTCATGACGTTTCGCCGGCATCTGTGGCTGGCATCTTCAGAGATGCTGGCATGAGAGAGTGGGTAGCATTCTATGAGATGCCAGCCACGGATGCTGGCGAAACGTCAGGAATAAACGCTTTTAGACAGGACACTGCCAAAAAACCCACGAAAACCTATTTTTAAATTGGTTAAGATTTTAACAGGAGTTACGGATTGGAAAAAGGCGAGTCTTGTTTAACGGGGGGTAAACGGAAGGGTGTCGATGTGGTCCCGAGGGTGTGCAGAAGGATGTAGGTTTGCTAGGCTTGTAAGAGAAGATTTGTCAATACCCAAGTGAGTAGTTTCTGTATTCTAACTTGAGGGCAGGACCATACGACCCAAACTTAGATGTATTTCTCTCTCTATTCCATATTGGTTGCCAAGGAAAACAGCCTTTGGCCGGAGACTGCCTTCTTTCTTCCTAAAGTTTTCCATAGGGGTTTACATTGAAATGAGCACGGATCATAGTAACTGGGGGATATGTACCCAGGCTGCTACAAAACAGACTGGACTTGAGTCTTCAGGGAAAACACAGTTCAGAGCTCACTGAAAGGAACAAGGTATGCAACAAAGGAGTTACAAATCTTCTTTTTACTGCTAAAGGGGAAACTAATGTGGGTGGGGAAGGAGTGAAGAAAGACAAACAGTATCTTGGCTGCGTTGTAAGTAAGGAAGGGCCCGTACGTCTTAAGGCTGTGAAATCCTTCGAGCGTTGACCAAGAGAGAAGCGCTGGTAGTAAGGATTCTCGTTTCTCGTGCGCTCAGCTCACAGCCTCCAGATGTGGGCAAATAGCTAGAAAAAGACGACAAGTGTTGAGTACACATAAAAGCCACTGCGGGGTAATATCCTACTACAAGGCCTGCTCCCACCTCTAACACATTTTAAAACTCGTGGGGTTTGGGAAGTCCCTCTCTGAAACCTTGGGAGAGCCACTTGTGGTCAGGTAAAAACAATCTGATGATGGTGATGTGATGGACTATAGTCCTAAGGCCCGATCTCCCCCGCTATCATATACTCAGCAGCATAGTGTTGCCAGGGGTGGGAGTGGGACTGTGGCCCAAGCTCACAACCCCGCCAAATTTCATCCTAGCGCCAACAGGCTTAAGGAATGTGGGTAGTTTACTCCCCTAACTCCAGAAGTCTCTTCACTTGGCAAAAATCCCCAAAAGGAAAAAAATTGGTCCGGGATGTCTCCACAAGTGATGCTGTGATCACTTGAGGATGTGGCCAAAATGACCAGGCGGCAAAGGGGGGGGAATAAGATCCTGTCCTCGGTTATCGCTGGACAGTCATTCAGTCGGAAAGGGATTGTGCTAGGAGGACCTGGGTTCAACTCATTAAACCACAGAAAACACTGGTGACCTGGGGCAAGTCGGGGACTCTGCAGCTAAGAGGAGGCAATGGCAAAACCACCTCTGGAATAAAGGGTCAAGAAACCCTAGAACGGAGTGCCATACGTTGGATGGCTCGGGAAGGCAAGTAACAACAACGCCTTTCTGAAAACAACAGGGGAAAGGGCATACAGACTATTATAACAAGGAGGGGATGGAAACCACGCGTCCTACCTGGGGACTGAAACGACACCTTGAAGTGGTGTACATGCTCTGGGTAAGCTTCGTCTTGATTTGCCGTAATGCGGTTAATGGGGGGCTACCCTTGTACCAAGTTCAGGAAGCATCGTGAGTAAAATATGGCAGCCAGGGTTGGTCACCTGCTCCTCAACGTTGGACCACACACAATTTTAAAAAGATCTTCACTGGCTGCCGATTCGGCTTTCCGGCGGCATACAAGATGTTGGTTATACCTTTCAGGCCCTACGATGGTGGAGCCGAGTTACTTGCGGGCAACGCGTCTCCCTACATACGCCTGCACTCTCAGGAACTCGGGGAGAATTTGCTGGAACTAAAACAACTGACAGGCCTCAGCTTCGCAAGGGAGCTTGTTCTAGAGGCACCCAAAGATTGTGGAATGGTCCCCAGAAGAGAGCGTCTGACTACCTCCTTGTAGACCTTTAAGAGGGCGTTAAGACGGATCTCTTCGGTGAGCAACCACCCGATCTGTAAGACACGACAGATCCCCGGCCTTGATGGGTGGTAGTCTTCATCCCACTGTCACTTGATGATAATGATAATGATGATGGTTAGAGGCAGAGACCGATCTGTGCGAGTCAGCTTTTTTCATCAACGCAACAAGAGGAAGTGAGCAATGGCAGGCATAGAATAGTGATGTCGTGGATGCTTACGTGGTGAGTCTTCTGGCAGCTAGGAAGCTCCAGCAGGAAAATGATGCAGGGGGGACAAAACAGTGCGGTTGGCCAAGGGGACTCTAGGCACTGGGGATATCTTCAGGGGACTTCCAGGATGTTTTTGGCTTGGCTTTTCTCAAAGCAAGTACTTGAGCACACTAGGTTAGAAACAAAACCCAATGTGAGGGAGGACAGAGCAGCAGCTATCTTTGTGTTTCATTCCCTTGTAATCTACCGTTTAGGACCAAGATTGATGTCGTTAAAATGAATCAAGCAGGGAACAAATTCTAATTCGGCCCGCGTTCGTGGAGGAGGGGACTGGTCTTGATGGAGTCGAGGACATGTGTGAGGATGGGATATTTCCCTTAATGCTGGGTGCGGGTTTGTTGGGCCTCCATGGAGCGGAAAGGGAGGAGCGGAGCCTCCACGGGTGAAGGGGGGCTTGCGGGTGGGAGTAGAGGGGAGGGGATAAGGGCATCCTCTTGCTCTGGCGGAGTACCGTCAAGGGGCTTACTATGAGACGCAGATGGATGCAGTTCTGTCTGTGGCGACTCTGGCGCTTGCTTTGTTTTGATTCGGGTCTCTGCCGGGCCTGCGGCCACCGGAAAAACAAAGCTGGTGCCCAAAGGGAGGCGTGAATCGGCGCTTGAAGCGGCTTCTACTATAGGCTCGTCTCGCCGTTTTTGTGTGGGCTCGCCTGGGAGTCTCCGTTCTCCGAAGCGAGGCCCTTTCTTGGGGTCCGCGCGGCAAAAAGTCAGCAACAAAAGGGACTCTTCGTGGATGCACTGTGGGCGACAAGGGAAAGGGGACAAAACACGTCCTGAGAACGAAGCCAAGGCAGCCTGTGCATCGCCATGCGCGGGACACATGCACTTGGTCCAGAAGAGCACAAAAACAAACTAGAAAAAAGGAGTGGGGAGAGAGGAAGGAAATCAAGGCGCAAGGGGCTTGCAACAAATACTCCAATTCCACCAGGGCCATGTCCTCTTCTGTGGCAATAGATATCAATATATGATATGGAAGGGGGGGGATCGCGACATATCGCCATTGGATTTAGGGCAACGTTCGTGCTCATACTTTCGTTCGCCCCCTTATAAAACGTTGTCGTTTCAGGGAAAGGCACCAAGGGGAGCAGAGAGGAAGACAAGCGGCAGGGATATTACCAAGCGTTTCTGGGGTGTTACGGTCGCCTCTCGCCGCCCAGCTTCGCCTCCCCTCCTCCCTGGCGCATGAGAAACGTCTGCTTCATCTCTGAGCTGGGAATTTCATTTTTTATGTGAAAGCCTTGCAAACGTGTCTTTCCACAGGAATGTAAGTGAAGTGAAGAAGTTAGGGAAGAAGGGACTAAAGGAAGAAAAGGCGAGTAGGGTCGAAATGGTTGTGGTGGGATGAAAGAGGGAAGTACGGAAGGAGAGGAGAAGGGAGAGCGGAGAGAAGGGAGAGGAGGGGAGGGGAAGGGATGAGAGGGGAGAGGGGAGAAAGGAAAGGGAAGAGAGAGGAGGCAGACGAGGAGAAGAAGGCGCAGTTGTGAAGAAGGGTTTATGGGACGAAGGAGGGATGTAAAGGTCGGACTGTTGTGACGAAAGTGTGTTTGTGTAAGGTTGTTGTTAATGTAAGATAAATTGTGAAATATACACACAAAAAACCTTTTCTTCCGGGTTATCATTTCAGCAAGTATGGCCTGTCAGACTGCCAAATAAAGTGGCTTGGGGTCTCTTTGGAGGTATGCTATTAAAATGCATGAGTCCGAAGAGTCGGAGGTTGTGCAAAGCCCACTCCATTCCTAAGCACTGAGGGCAGCTTTGGTGCAGTTCCGGAGTCTTAGCTTGCATGCATCATTTAAACAGCATACCTCCAAAGAGACCTGAAGCAGCGTTATTTTGCGGTCTGTAACAGCCCTATATTTCATATATTTCGCACAAAATGCATACACTGTTAATAGAATACCTCTCTCTCCTTTCTCTGGGAAGAAAAGTATCACAGGGAAACATTTTAGTTTAATCTTCTCCCTGGCCTTCTAGCTTTCCATGTGGGAGGATATGTTTATTTTTAAGGGATGTGGGGTACCTAAGTTGAAGCGCTTGCACATTATCTGTGCATCCATTTATAACAGTAGTAGAGAGCAGTACTAGGTACCATCCTCACGAAATTTGAGGCAAAGGGATGATGAAAGCAAGCTTGCCTGGCATTACAGGCAGAGCCTTTTGTAACTTTTCAGGTGGCCTTGTTTGCTGTGAAAGCTGTATTTTACAGAAGCAAGGAAAAAAGGCATGTACCCAGCTCTCTTCCATGCCAGCATTCTCTGAAGATGCCAGCCATAGATTTGTGGCGAAACGTCAGGAATAAACTCTTCTCAACATGGCCACAGAGCCTGAAAAACCCACAAAAATCTATGAAATCTCAATGTTTAAAAGTAACCTTTGGTAACGGTTTTATCAGGCAACGTGGAAAGAAGTACCCAGCGCTCAATGGCAGACACTGTACAGGCCCAAGAGTGAGGAGGAAATTTACCATCCATATTCGAATCCATCAGCCCAAAGAATACACTTGTGCAAACTCTTCGCTCAGAGGCGTTTTCCCTCCGCTGTTGACTGTGAAGACAGAGAAACCGAGTAAGAAAAGGAGATCTTTTAATCCGATCGGTTGCACAGCCAAGACAGAACAGATGCAGAGGTCATGATGGACTTCTCCTGCCATCGGCAGGCTGGAAAAGCTTGGCTCCTGTTTTGCACACACAAAACAACCAGGTCCTCAATATTGCGCATGGCTTTAAATTGTCATAAGGTGTTGTAAGAGGTTGGTTCTGTAGTAAAATCGTCGGGAGGTTCAAACTGCTTTTAGGTCTAAATTATTCTTACTGCTTTACATGGTTGGACTGATTTTGCATAACGCACACTGAAATCCTTGGCTATAGGGAAGGAGAAATACTAGAAAGAAGAAAAGAAAAGCACTGTATATATCATGTTAAGTCCGAGAATTTGGGGTCAAAATTTGGACCCAAAAAACTTTAGTCGACTTATCGTGGGGTCAATGCAGAGAATGCATGAACTCTTATTAAAAGAAGGAGCCATTTCCTAGTGGGAAGCAGAGTATCATATTGGAGACACTGATCCTTACTCGCTCATCCATCCAGTCTTAAGACTAGCGAGAGTTATGTTTGTGGATTTTGTAAGTCCTTTGACATTGTTTGAGCTTTGCTCCATCCTTTACAACCTTGCTAAACGCCCTAAGTTTTTACCCTCGACGTATTTGCGGGTCTAGCAAAATGCATAACTCTGGTCCAAACTTGCCCTCGACTTTATATGAGGTTGCTTATAGTCGGAGTATCTATGGCAGTGATGGCGAACCTATGGCATGGGTGCCAGAGGTGGCGCGCAGAGCCCTCGCTGTGGGCACACATGCTGACTCCAGCATAGAGTTTGCCAAAGTTTCTACTAGAAAGCCAGAGGGTGAGGCACTTTGCAATAATAAGTGGGGTCTGGGTTGCAGTTTTGGCACTCGGTCTGTTAAAAGGTCACCATCACTGATCTACGGTAAGCCAGTTCTTTTTTCCACACCAAAATATGCATCAATAATGAAAAAAAACATCAGTGATTTTAAATAAGGTATCTTTTGCTTTTGAGTTGGCTTAAGTCGAGAGGGAGTGATTCCCAAACTCTGGCCCCAGGTAGTTGGACTTCAGCTCTCCAAGTCTCGGATGTCTGGAAGCTGAAGTCCAAAACACTGGAAGGAAAGGTTTAGGAAGCACTAAGTTAAGCAAAGCCAATAGTGAAGCAGGGCAATTGGCACACTCCTGGTTAAGTGAGTAACCGATTGTATAGGGAAGCTTGAGTAAAGTTTGGGAGAATCTATGTTTGATATGGAATAGTCACAGAAGTTGATTGTACCAAGTAGTAAGGAATGCACTCACAGCGTTCTGTAAGTTAAATCCACACCGCCCACCACTTTCAGGACACAGTCCATTCCCATATTATTTCGAGGCACATTCTATATTCCCATACCAAGTTATCGAGGGAAGTGTCCTTGCGCTTCTTTCCCTCTGCATAAGAAGCACATTGTGTGTTTCTCAGGCCAGAGAATGCAGTTCTCCCCTTCTGTGAGCGGAAGCGCGCAAAGCGGGCAAATCTTAGTTGGAAGGAACATGCACATCACATTTGAGAGCCGGTTATTAAAATCCGAGCAGTAGCCCTCAGTACTGAATACACAGACATATAGTCACTAAGGTGGAGTTACCATATTTTTGCAGCTTCTCAAACAAATCTGGAGAGAGATACCCAAAGCAGCAAATGTAGACTGGACAGCTTGTCAACGTGGAACCAGCACAATCAGTCTTTGGGGCCTGTTTTTTACATGCCTGTGTGGGTCCTTTGAAAAGCTCAGAATTTGGCCCACTGAACTCCTCGGCCGGGTCTGACTTTGAGAAGTCAAGGAGAAATTTATGACAGTCGCTGGCATCGGAGCCGACAGCTGAAAAGGAGAAAGTGGCATCAGCAACAGCCTTCCACTGAGGCAGGTTACTGCCTTCTCCTTCCAAAATGTGTTCATCCCGTTGCTCCTCCATCAAGACCAACCATGGATTTTTACAGTGTTGAAAACAGGGCTTTGTGACACCAGCTCAAGAAGCATGAGGAGCATGGTGAGATGCCCACTGTCTCATGTCCCCCTGGTCATGGCGTTACTAGCTGTGAGAAACTTGGACTTAAAATACCTCTTTATCCTCCACTGTGCTTTCTTTAGCTCACACTCTCTCAAGTTCTGTCAGAACGCATCTGATGCCTGAGAGACCGGCTTCCATAGGAGATGCAGAACGCCGTCACTTTCGCAGGAGGCCTCCACTTCGGTTCCTGCCTCTGGAGAGAACGACAGAAACAGGGCCGATATGAGAACAGCGAGGCTTTACAACTGGCTCTAGCAAATGAATTTGGGATTACGGCTCAGAAATATGAAATACGTGAATGAGAAAAGGATGTTCGATGCAGACCCAACCACACATGCACACTTTTTGACACCAGAATGGGCGAGTGAGTGTCACCCGCAGGCCATATAAGGCCCCATACCTCACTTTTGTTCGACAGGGTTGCCGGAATAACAGGACAGGATCAATAGGTATTCCTTGTTATTTGTTTTTATTTCTTACTTTATTGTACAGTGGGCCTTCCTTACACGGGGGATCCATTCCAGACCCCCTCGCGTAAGGAAATTCCAGGTAGAAACACTGGGCTTGTGCCTTCGGTGTGGCGCACTGCACCCTGGGCGCACCCCCATACTTCCTCCAGGCGCGCCAGGGCTTCTTGCAGTGCAGCTTTCAGCATGTGTTGAAAGCCACGTATGTCGTGCCCCGTATGATGCAGGCACACCATAATTTATTTAAACAACCACAAAGATAAAAACCAAAATAACATACTACAAGTACTACAGTGCGCCCTTCCCTTATGTGGGGGATCCGTTCGACACAACCATAAGGGAAATACCTGTGTAGTGGCAGCCCATTGAAAACAATGGGCTTGTGCCATGGCACGCGCACCATTGCCCTTCCAGCGCATACATGGCACGCCCGTGTATGATGTGGGTGCACTGTATCTTTAGCCTGCTGTAGGGGGCATGAAGCCAGTGGGAAAGAGTCATGGGGGAATTGGCTCCACTCATTCCCATACTTCCTCCTCCCTGTTTTAGCAATCCAACCCCCACCCCATCCTTTATAGTCGACAATGAACAGGTGCATCAAAGCCTGTCTCATATATTCAAGCAATGCTCTGCCACTTCAGTTAGGCAGGTGAAGGGGGAAGCAAACAATAGTGCCAAGCCAAGTTACTGCTTGTGAGCTGGAAATACAAGGCTTCAAAACCCTACTGAACTCACCCGGGGGGATTTCAACATCATACTCTGAGAAGCCAGCGCCCCAGCAGCCTGGCCACCAGCAGGTGCAAATCCAAGCTCCACGAAACGTCAACGTCCGGCAAACCGTACGCGGTGACAGAGAACTTGTAGCCCACTCGTTGTTGCGGCTGTCGGAGTGAAAGAGAAACTGCAGCCAAGGGCCAGCCTTAAACGTCACTTTCTACAAAGCAACAAGACAGATTTTTTTTGCCAAGAGTAGTATGACAGAAAAACACAAGGGGGGAAAAAGAGACCAGCGCTACAAATGCTAACCAACCAGTTTTGCCATCATGCTTCTACTGTCTCCCACCAGTACCTTTTCTCGCTTTAAACATATGATGGAAATACAGTCTGGCAAGCATGGAGATGCAGGTTTCTCATATTAATGTCAAGATGTTTAATATGGACACCTAAACAGGCATGTGTGTCCTTCGTCTCCACAGTTAAAAGATTCTGCTTCTCCTTTAAGGGCCCCCCATCACATTACAAGGAAATCAAGATTTTATGCAACATCGTGTGCCCCATATTCATGCACTCACCTTAGGCCATTTGTCTGTGCCCACTTTGGTATCATAGCGAGTTTTCCCCCCTTTGGAATCAGTAAATTCCAGGTAATCGTATCTAGGAAGGCACATTGTAAAGGGAGAAAGAACAAATGTCAAGTGGGCTTGTATGACGTCTTTGCTTGTCTAATCTGGAAAGTGAGGCATGTACGTTTACCTGCATGACATTCTCAATGTAGGGCCTGGGAAGCATGGTTACCTAGCCAAAGCGTCCATTCTATCTTGGGTATAGGATGAGTATCCATGATTAAAGTAGTGCCATTTGTTTGGCACGGCCGCAGGGAAGCCTTCTTTAAAACCATAGCTTCCTCTGGACCAAGAATCCTCTCATGTGCAAAGATAAAGGAAGGCCAATGTTGTTAGAAAGGTGGATGCTTAAGGTATATAGACTCTGTGCTTCTTTCTGAAGTAACTTGACAGCAAAGAATCACAATGATGAATGTCTACTGAAAGAAGGGGGGGAAGTAACCAGACTGTGGGGCTACAAAGGCCTTCACCGTATCTGTTTTGTTCTGCAGTGCCATGCGTTTCTAAGTCCTTTGACCCTGTTTTGTTTTGCTTCATCCTGTCCTTTGCTTTGTGCCCTAGGTTTTACCCTCGACTTATCCACGGGTCGGAAAAAATCCATGATTTTGGCCCCAAAACTTGCCTCGTTTATAGGTCAACTTATCGTTGAGTATATGTAGGTAGCAGTCAGTGTTGAAACGAGGGCAAGAAGAGAGGGCGGCAACAGTATGCATAAGGTTCTTCCTCTTTTGCCCCAAAGCTTCCTGGAAGTGCTCTGATACAAAGGTACTGTGTGCACCCAAGCTAGCTATTGCATTCTCGAATGCCTTCAGCAGCGCAGCCCAAAAAACTGTAAGGCGAACGCTACCCACGGAAATGCCCCATGAGTTACCTCCTCTCCGTTTCGCATCTTTTCATCAAATTCCACCTCAAAGTAAGTTGCCCTGGACAAGGAGACGGTGACGTCGTGGCAGTTGTTGTCATAGTTATGGGGGATTCGGCAGCCCATGTGCGCAGCACCACCGGCTGCTCGTGCTGCCACTGTCCAGGCCATCTGGTATAAGTAAAAGGAAAGAATTGGCCGCCCGTTTTGCAATCCATCCGAGAAAGAGCCTGGGGACAGATGTCCCGCGACATCTGGAAACAAGGCCTGTTCCAGACTGCCAAAAAAAGCTGCTTGGTCTCTTTGGAGGCATGCTATTAAATGGTGATGGGTCCTAAGAGTCGGAGGTCGCACCAAAGCCACACTCCCATTCTAAGCACTGGAGGGCAGCTTTGGTGGCAGCGCATCATTTAAAAGCATACCTCCAAAGAGACTCCAAGCAGCTTTATTTTGGCAGTCTGTATAGGACCTTAGTCCTAAAATGCAGATTCAGTGTCTACATGATTCAACCCGCCTCGCTCCTGGTAGCACCAAACCTGGGCTCCAAGTCTCAGGTTTTACCACAGTATTTACTGCATACTCATGTATAAGTCTAGAAATTTGGGTCAAAAATTGACCCAAAAAAACCTGAGCTGACTTATCCACGTAAATCTGTATCTTAACTCTTATTAAAAGAAGGAACCATCCCTGGTGAAAGCAAGAATTAACTATCCTGGAAGCACCATCCCCTCCTCTCTCATCCCACTCAGTCTTAAGACGCACAAAGGTTATGTTGCTGGAATTTTGTAAGTTCTTTGACTGTTTTACTTGGCTTAGATCCTTTGCCATATGCCCCTAAATTTTACCTTACTTATCCATGGTCATGAAAATCATAATTTCGGCCCTACGACCGACTTACTACATGAGGTCAACTATAGTGCGTATAGACGTACATTCTAAATAAGAATCCTTTGTATTTTGTGTTTCTTATCGAAGTGGTGTGGCGATTTTGTGGTCTTGCATTCGTATTCTGTTTTTCTTATTAAAAATTTCCCCGGACGCAGCGAAGGAAATACCAGAACCTGCCTGTTAAATAGGCATCTGCCAAAATAAAAAAAAGCCATAATCAGAGGAATATTTGTCTGAAGCCTGTCTCATGTATAAGTCAGGGCAAGTTTTGGGGCCAAAATTAAGATTTGATATAACCCATGGATAAGTCGAGGGGTCAAACATAAGGGCATGTAACAAAGGATCTAAAGGGTGACAAAGGAAAACAATGCCAAGAGCTTGCAAATTGCAGGGGGTCTAACTGTTTGTGTCCACTGAAGATGGATGGATGAAAGAATAGAGGGGGATTAGTGTTCCAGGAGAGACTAAGTCTTGCTTTCATCAGGGGATGGTTTCTATTTTTATGGGGCTAAGTGGACTGGCCTGTTACAGACAGGCCAAAATAAGCTGCTTCGATCCACTTTTGGAGGGTATGTGTATTTCAATGATGCATAAGTCCTAAGATCCAAAAGCCACCCAAAAGCTGCACCAATCCTTAGGACCGGGGACGTGTGTTTGGTGCGGCTTTTGGACTCTTAGGACGCATGCATCATGAATACCATACCTCCAAGTGACTCAAAGCAGCTTTATTTTTGGGCTGTCTGTAACAGGCACATACTTACATGTGGACCTGGATTAAGGGATTTAGTGGGTCATTTTTGACTAAAAATTTCTAGGACGTTAAGAGATATACAGTAAATATTATATCATCGCATCTGCGCGGTCCCACTCAGCCGGTTTTTAAAAATAAACCACGAGCTTGCAGTTTAGGCGCCTGCCCACTTTCTGACTTGGGCGGGCCTACCGTATTTGGACGGTCCCCAGAGTTCCATGGGACAATCATTGAGTAAGCGTGGTCAAGAGATGTGGACTCCGCGGAGGGTTTACGGGTGGGGATGTTAAGTGCAGGAAGTCCTGAGGAAGGTCATCGGAGAACACAGCAAGCATTTTGTTACCTTACAAAAGGGAGAAAGAAAAATCAACATTAACACCATATGCCCCCACACCAACTATGGAGGAACAAGAGTCAAGGGTCAACTTGTCCTCCCAACACCCCCAGGGAAGTGGCCCTGAAGGGGTGGAAGCGGATGGAGGGACCTGGAAAAGGAGACTTCAGGATGTCCATGGGATCTGCAGGGCCGGGGAACAGGTGCACCCTCCCAGCCATATAGAGCCATGTAGGACTTGAGGTCCTCCAATCTAGATTGATGGGAGCCAGAGGACCTGTTGACAAATGGGAGCCGCCGGCAATGTAAAACACCCCATGAGGACACTGAGTGGAAATATATTGAACTTAAACAGGGAAAGAGGCAATGCTCAAAGGACTCTCATGAGCCACTACCAGTTGGCGAGCCACCAAAGGAGGAAGGACGAAGGTTGGCCAGTTTTGTCACAATGTTCCCCATGTATCGGGAGGGAGCGCTCTAAAATGGTCTTGACGCTCAAAAGGAACGTTGCACATCTGGATGGAAAAAAATACAACTAAAGTGAACAGGGCTATACTGGAGCGTTTAAGGACATTCAGATCCATCGAGGAAAAGTTCTTCTAGCTTCGGTCATTTTGCTGAAAGCCTTACAGTTTGTCAAGACTCGTGGCCAGGGTCTTGGATGCCAAAATCCTTGCCCTTCGGGGGCAAAGTAGCACCAAGGAAAGAAGGCTGCCTGGAAGACAGAATAGGGGAGGAGAGGCACAGGACAGTATCTGGCTGGGCAACCCCCAGTCACAAAAAACAATTTCACACTGGAAAGAAAGAAAAAAGAATAAGGAGTGCGAAGCCATCAAGAAAAAGGGGGGTGGTAGTTTGGCTTCACGCAACGGAGCAGGGTTGTAGCAGGCCACACCAATTTTCACCAGTCCGTATGTAGGAGAGTCCACTTTCCAGCCCGCAACAATCCTATAACACACATATAAACAAAACCCAGATATACTAGAGCGGCTTCCAATCCAAATTTCAGCCAGTAAGGGCTGCTTGGGAGAGAACAACGGCAATTCGGCGTTGTTAGTTTTAGAAGGTTTAGCGCGGTTAGAGGTTGGTGGGTGGTTAGGTAAAATTGGGCTTACCCACCGTTCCCAACCCGACAACTGATGAAGCACTACATCCTTCCAGCAGAATAGGGGTTCATGTTCACCCACTGTTATTCTTTCAATTTTGGGAATTTTATAACTTTAAACTTTTGAGGCCAAGGGCTTTGCAGTCTATAATTGGGAAACATCTGACCAGGAACCACAGGTTAGTCGGCCAGAAAACAGAGTGCCACACTTCTACATGAAGAAAAATAAACCAAATAATATTTATATATTACAAATATCAAGAATTACAACCTCTCTCGGCCATCCACCATCAGGCTTGGTCTCCCATCACCGCTAGGCCCCTTATCCACATCATTTCTGTAGTCGTTTCCTTCCTTTTTTTTTGGTTACTACAACAGGACAGGCCCCCCTGGGATTCTTGCTCACTGGACAAAAGACAAAGACACTTTCATTGTATTTTTTAATTCAGTTTTGGTCTCAATTATTTCCCAAAACCAACTATTCCACGGCAAAGGAAGCCAAAAACCACAGGCCTGTTTACAGACTGTCCAAAATAACGCTGCTTGGGGTTTCTTTGGCGGTATGCTGTTTAAACTGATTGCATGGGTTCCGAACGAGTTCGATGTTGTGCCAACGCCAACTCCATCCTAAGCATGGAGGGCCGCTTTGGTGCAGCTTCCGGATTCTTAGGATGCATGAATCACTTAAATAGGCCTACTTCCAAAGAGGACCCCAAGCCCAGGATTTATTTTTGTCGTTTTCTGGAACAGCCAAAGCCTGAAAGATGCCAGCCACAGATGCGGGGACGAAAAATCAGGAAAACTCTTCTAGAAACTGGCCAAAAGTGCCCCAAAACCCACTAAAAAACTTCAAACAACTTTATGGGATAGGTCGTGCTTTTGGCGAAAACGTCAAATTCAATGAACGCTGCACTGAGCAAGAAGAAAGAGGACAGGAGTTGTGAAAGGAGGAAAAACCTAAAAACAATGCAATCCACAATGATCGTTTACCTGAAAAAATGACACAGGGATTGAAACGGAGTTGGAACAGGAGGGTTGTGTCCTGTTCTGTTAATGTTTCTTAAAAAAACAGGGGGAAGAATCATTTAAAAAAAACTATTATATATCTATAATATATATATATATATATACACAAACACACACACAAACACCCACACACACTACGTATATATATACGTGGGCCTCGGGTCGGAAATTAATTCGTTCGCGGGCCGGCTTTCGGAACCCGCGAAAAGCCTTCGTAAGCCGGAATTGCCTAAGGCGGCTAATGGGAAAAGCCGCGATTGGCGGGAAAAAAAAGCCGAAAAAAAAAAAAGCACCAAAAGTTTTTTCGTAACCCGAAAAACATTCGTAACCCGAAAAAAATTCCCTATGGGATTTTTCGTATCCGAAAATTTCGTAACCTGGGTATTTCGTTTATCCGGAGGGTACACTGTGTGTGTTATATATATATTATATATATATTATATATATATTTATTACGTGCATTTTTGTAAACAGGACACCCTAGCAGAAGTACCAATTCTTCAGCATAAAAATTAACAAAACTGTGTGCACAGTTAGCCAAAAAGCATGAATCTTCCTAAACATTCCAGAGTATTTAGGCCCCATGGGTCCAACCAGGAAAGTACCAACAAGGGTTGCAATAACCGGCTCCGGAATGTTGTTCTGTTTTTTACAGCAAGGTTCTAATTTTTAGAAAGGGAGGAAGTATTTTTCTCACTTCCTGTGTTCTGGAATCTGATGGTTATTCTTAGTAGAGTTTGTCTTCTTTCCAGGCCTGTTAGAGATTGCCAAATAAAAGCTGTTGGGGTCTCTTTGGAGGATGTGTTTAAATGATGCATGGGTCCTAGAGTCGGAGGCTGCGCGCCAAAGCCACATCCATTCTAAGAACTGGAGGGGCGATTTGGTGCCGGCTTTGGTTCTAGGATGCATACATATTTAAACAGCTACCTCCAAAGGGGGACCCAAGCAGTTTATTTGGGCAGTCTGGAACAGGCCATAGTATATTATTATGGTAAGTGGTAGGAAGAGGGGGAGGGGCCATGAGATGCATGTTCTGAAGACCAACAGGCTGAAGGCAATATTCGGATATGCTATTCTAAAAACACCTTTTCAAGTACGATTCTTGAGATGCTTGGATTTGGAGAGAGGAAAAAAGATAAAATCAAGAGTAGCTGAAATTTCCAGCCCTGCAAACATACAACAATTGCAAAAAAAAAGCTGCCCGCTGATGGTGTTGTGGGAGAAGAAGGAAGACAGCTGGTCCGTTGGTCAAGGTGGTCTTC
Organism: Sceloporus undulatus; assembly: GCF_019175285.1. Classification (NCBI taxonomy): domain Eukaryota; kingdom Metazoa; phylum Chordata; class Lepidosauria; order Squamata; family Phrynosomatidae; genus Sceloporus; species Sceloporus undulatus. The sequence continues at coordinate 2,279,419 of NC_056532.1, read as the reverse complement.
CGGAACCTGCTTAAGGGTCCGAGTGGGGTTGGACTCACTGTCCTGTTCAATGTTAAGTGAGGAAAGACAAAGCAAATGCATGCTTAAAACAAAGAATAACCAGGACCCCCCTTTGCTGTTCTGTGTTTTTAAGCTCCTGGCATGCAGCTCAGGTTACATGGGAAGGAGGCTTTTGTTCAGGGGAAAGGGGGGATACTCAAGATGTCTGTGAAAGTTCCTAGCGCTTGCCACGTTGGGCGCTTTGCTCTGAGCGTATCCTGAGGACTGGCGGCTTTGCCTCCTGAACGGTGAGCCCGGAGACAGATAAGAGCCGGAGAAGCGAAGCAACATGGTTGGGCATCGATGCACTCTCCGTGGGCTGGGGGGTAAGGAAACAAAAAGTGGGAGAGTGGGGCTAGGCGGGTCAAGAGCATCCTTTCAGAGACGGTTCAAAGGAAGGTACAAGAGGAGAACATAAATTTTTGTGGGTTTTTGGGGTTATGTGGCCATGTTCTAGAAGGGGACTTACCGACATTGGGCTGGCATTTCAGGAAGGAACGCTGGCGATGGACGAGGAGGAGGGTTATATAATAACTCTCCAAACAGGACTACACAGTATAAATAACCCCATCTCTTCCATGGCAGCATTCTCGAAGATGCCCGCCACAGATGTGGTGAAACATCAGGAAATAATACTTTCTAGGGGAACATGGCCACATAAACCCAAAAAAAACCAAACAATTATGGATGCCAGATGGAAGTCTTCGACTCACAAGAGGAGAAAGTTTGGAATCCTTAAAGTTCCTATACCCAAAAGGGCCTCCAAAATTTCCCCAAAACAATGCCAAAGAAAAAAAAAAAAATGGCCAAAAAACTGGTCAAAAAGGGTGGCCAGAGAGTGAGTGTCACTTGGGGGCGGCACCGTGAGGCATAAAGGGAACAATGGCACAGTTGCCCACCCTAAAATTAGCCCCAGCTTTTGTAACATCTGCCAGCTCTTCTTTACTATCAGTTTTATTGCCAACCTTCAACTGGACGCAATAGGTGGAAGAGAGGATTAACTCCAGGTCCTGTTATAGGTTTCAAACAAGCCACGGAAAAAAGGATAACGGTCTGCTCTAAGGCGGTGATGCCAAAACGCTGGCCCTCCAGGTGTTGGGATTCAGCTCCCAGGGAATCCCAAAAACCGTGGTGAGGTGGCTGAGGCTTCAAGGAGCTGAAAGACAAAAACAGCTGGAGGGGCCAGGTTTGGACTTGCTGCTAAGGGACCACCAAAAGACCAAAGAAGAAAACAAATAGGACAGTTTAGTTGGTGCGTTTTTCAAGCAATGACTAATTATTAATCAAATGCAAATCCACAGAGCTCTATAAATAAATTTTAATAATATAAATAGCCATAATCAAAACAAAGCAGAGCAAGGTGAAACCACAGTGGAGAGACATACAAAACATTATGATAACATGCTTAGGTCAGTGAGGTGGGAACCTTTACAGGGACCGCGTGCCAAAAACTGAACCCCAGGGAAACCCCATAGTTATTGCAAGTGCAGCCCTTGGGCTTTCTAGTAACAAATCTGAGCTGGGGGAACGATGGAAGTGCCCCAGAGGAGGGCTGGTGCAACCTCTGGGCACGCGTGCCATAGGTTCGCCATCACTGCTTTAGGTGAATCCTGCAGAAAGTGTGCTGTTCTAAAAGACAGGGCAGAAATCTTAAGAGGAAGGCAACTTTGGGACAGGGGGGGACTTTCTCTCAGTGACTAGTCAGGTTTCCTTTCTTATCGAGTGTGACGTTGCTGGTCTGTCATTATCTGATCCGCAAAGGGGGGGGGGGGGGGGGGGGGGGTGGAATTTTTTAGTTTAAAGAACCATATCAGAGGAGAAAGAAGTCTCTCTTTCCCCCCACACTGGCAACCCTACACCTACACCTGGGCAGCTGGGAAGACTTCTAATGATACATAAAAAAAATTAATTTGTATCCCGCTTTTCTACTATATAAGCAATCAAGGAGGGCTGACACACGTGCACAGGAGCACAGGGGCCCATTCATTTAAATGGAAGCTTGGAGCATGTGCGGGATTTGTTTGAATGGGATGGTGTGTCTGGGACGGATCCCCTGATAAAACAAAGGGTCCAACGACTGGATTTATATTAATATGTACTAAATCATTAAAGGGGCTGATCTAGAGGTTTAAAACGAACCAAAGGGAAAAACTTACTTTTCATGAAGACGTTTACTATAGAAATTCCAAAACAGCTTTAAATCAGGCCTGAAAAGTCCAGGTATTGATCTGTATCGTAGGCCACTTTTTCTTCTGAAACAGAGATGGGGGGGGAAACGTTGCAAAAACAATACCAATCAAAAAAGAATGAGGAAAGCTAACCAAAAAATCTAGAGTTAAAAAGGGAAAAGGATCCAGAGCAGAGAGTAACCTCACCAATCTTGTGCAGCTGCTGGATGAGGACAGGGTCCTTCGGAGACGGTCATCCCACCAAAAAACAGTGTCGCCCGTCCGCCTTGTCACACTCATGCGCTCTTGCTCCTATTGGGTTCGGACGAGCGGGACCGGAGGGTACCCAAAAATGGCCAAGCCTTGCACCCCGAGCCTCTCAGCCTTGTCTTGCCTTGTGCACAAGAACTTCACCTCAAAGTACTAGAGGGAAGCAAACCGGACATCGCGCACCCAAATAAGATCCTTAAAATAAAGGGGCAAAAGCCTGGCAGTGACACAGCGTCTCCCTGAGATTGGAAACAAGACTGTGCATAAAACCACGGCTAGGTAGAGTAGAAGTTGTCACTAAAAACAAAAAGTATTATCTTTTTGTTAAGAATGACCAAAATGCTAACAGGTTACCTTTTCACAAGAAAGAAGTTGTTTTTTTCAATTGTAAGGTTCCAGGTTTTAATAGAGGTCCTTGTAAAAACTTAAAGGGGCAAGGGCTATTTTTGCAGTCAGAATGACTCTTTAAGAAGAGAGCCTCTAAAACACAACGTTTGCAGGGAAGCCTATGTCCACCCATTTTGAAGCAATGCCTGCTTTTGTTTTGTTGTGTGTTTTTTCCCCTGAATTAGCTATCGAGTTCAAAAAAAGGCGTTGCAGATACCTGGGTTACCGAAGGTATGACTTTACTCACACAAATCTGTGTAAATAGGGTTGAATTGTACCTGGCAATTCTGCACTGCTGCATTTTCACTTCACTTCGTCCACTCTCCTCCATTTCAACCCAGCCAACTGGATCTTCCTCTCCCAGCTCATCGTGTGAAGTGCCATCCTGAAAATGTAACCCAAAAAAGAAAGGGATCCACAAGGCTTGGGCTTGATCTGAAGGGAACAACCCTAAAGCCTGTCGAGACCTGCTCATTTTGACAGCATAACATGCTATGCAATAACTGGACTCCATTTGTACGAATTTGAACATGACAAGGGCTTTCTGTTCTAGGGACAAGTTTTCCAATGCCTCTTTGTAAAGGAAAGTTTAAAAGACCAAAGGAGGGGTTCCTGAATAAGCAGAGTACGTTTTCCCAATGTGAAAGGGGGACAGGCAAAGGTGGATGCTAAGCTTGGAAAGAGTCAACTTAGCAAGGATGCTCGAGGATAACTTGAAATAGTTCACATGGATGGAAGGCCGAGGCCGAAGCTATGTTCGGTGTATGGACAAGGTACTCCCCCCATCCCCGCTCCCATTTCCTTGTTTCACAAACTGCGGAAATCCCTTAGCTTCTTGTCATAACTCTCAATCTTTTGAATGCTCCTCCGCGTGAAACTTCTCCGAAGAACAGTTGTAAGCAAATACCAAACCCACCGGGGCCCCTATGGCTCCTCTCCGACCTAGGAGGAAGAATGGAGCCGATAATAATAACAACAATAATGACAATGTAATAATATGCTTTTTTTACCCCGCCTCTCTGTCAAAAGACAATCGGGGCGGCTAGTAATAGCCACAAACTAGGGGGAGGGAAAACAAAGTGGATCCAGGGTCTGGGAAAGGGTGTGGGGGCAACGCTGGAACAAGGGGCCACTTGTGGATCCTCCAGGCTGTTTCTGCATCCACCAACTCTTCAGACACTCTGAACATAGCAACAGCAATAGCAAGTACATTTCTATGATGCTTATAAGTGTCTTAAGCATTCCCTAAGCGGTTTAAAATGTGTAAGCCAATTGCCCCAACAAGTTGGGTACTCATTTTAGCAACCGCGGAAGGATGCCAGTTGAGTCAACCTTGAGGCCCTGGCTGGGATGAACTCAAGACAATATTCCCACTGTCTATCCAAAAACGTGTGAACTGCCACTCCTAGAACCCTTTGGGAGTGAATATTTCCTATTATACAGATTGCTAGATCCCTGCATTTTCCATTTCACTTCTTCAGGATGCAAACGTTTGGAAACAGAGAAGGACAACAGGTAGGCCATTGGTCACCATGTGGTCTCTTGCCCATTTTTATAGCCCCTAGAGCAGTGGTTCTCAACCTTCCTAATGCCGCAAACTTTTAATACAGCTCCTCATGTTGTGGAGACCCCAACCATACATTGCGGTGTCTTGGTTCCTAAGACCATTGAAAATATGTGTTTTCCGATGGTCTTAGGCAAGCCTGGAAGGGTCATTCGACCCCCCCAAAGGGGTATGACCCACAGGTTGAGAATCGCTGCCCTAGAGCCTGTACCAATTTCAGCATAAAAGTGCTGCATCTCTGCTTGGTGGAAAGAAGGCTCATACTCTTGCACCTCTCTGGGAACGGGGTACTTCTCAACAAACTTGCTTGTGAAAGAGCAAGATCTTTTAAGTCAAGTAGGGCTTTCAAAAGCTTGAAGACCCTGTGTGCTTAACCATGTTTGGACAATTGGGGGGATGACCCCAAGGACATCTAAAGTGTCAATCCCAACTTAGACTAAATCTGTAATCATTCCGCCCCCCTGAAATGCAAGTTTCACCATTTGAAAACAAAACCCAGGTGAGTTATACAAGTAAGCACGTGTGTTCACTTTTAATGTGGGACTGTCCTTGGAGTCCACAAGGGCCAGGTTAGTTAGCCAACGTTCCCACCCAAATCTCTTGAAATGAAAACCACCCTACACAAAGCAATTCACCCTTACAAGAGGTTTAATAGGTTCATCCTACCTTTATTCTGATTTGTGTGACCTGCAAAGCCATGTCAGTTCCACTGGAGAGATGACACTGGCTCGTCTCTTCCCAGTTTCTGTAAGAAGCCTTTAGGGGGAGAAACATAATACAGACTCATTAATTCATCAAACTGAAAAACTGCAACTCAACAAGACACCAGTTGAATCTGGTCGAATCAGACAGGGTCAGCTCCATATGTGAAGGATTCTGCACAACTCTCAAGAGAAAACCATCATAAATATCAAATTGGAAGGGAGGGAAGTCCATTTTTTACTTATATACTCATGTTTAAGTCTAGAAATTGAGGTTAAAAAATTGACCCAAAAAAACTAAGTCGACTTATCCATGGGTCAATTGTAAATACTGCATCTTAACTGTTATTTAAAATTGTGTTATTTAAAATTTCCGCTGGTGAAAAGCAAGACTATAATCTGTCCTGGAAGCACTGACCCTCTGTATTCTGTCATCCTTAAGGACTAAGCACAAAGAGTTATGCCTGCTGGAATTTTGTAAGTTCTTTGACCACGTTTTACATACTTGCTTCATCCTTAGATCAGTGGTCCCCAAACGGTTTTGTCTTTTGATAGATTTTGGACTTCAGTTCCCAGAAGCCACAGGCCATGTTGGCCAATAGTCTGGGATTTGGGAGCTGAAGTCCAAAACCCCTTAAAGAGCACAGTTTGGGACCACTGCTTTAGATCCTTTGCTGTATGCCCCTAAGTTTTATCCACGGGTCATAGCAAAATCCATAACTTTGGCCCCAAAACATGCCCCTCGACTATACATGAGGTCGACTTATGTCGCGTAATATACGATAATAAAGTATTAAAATCCAAACCAAGCCCTTACATCCCCTGTCCAGGGTTCCAACAAGGAGATTTTCAGGTCCAGATTTGTTCCTTTTTCCTTTGACATCGCATGCTTGTAGGGTCAGCCGCAGGGTTGCTCCTGGAGAAGAAGACAAGACAGTTTTTACAACAACGCAATATAGGCTCCCAACCTATATACGCTCTTCAGCTGGGAGTCCGGTGGGGAAGTTACAGTTCCTTTAAGAATTCAAAAGACATATCACCGACCAACATAGCTCAGCACACCATGAAAGAACTGCGGTGCGACCATTTAGAACGCTGTCTGAGCAGGGTAGGCAGAAAAAGTAAATGGAAATCTACTAGTAGTAAACTAGTTTAAACAAGGATTCCCCGTCTCAGTACTTCAAAGATATCCACTGCCAAGTGTTGAATGATTTTCAACTCTACTGTTCTCTCTTCACATACACACACTCCAAAAATACATTACTGGGATGCGAAGAAGCTTGTGAGGAAAGTACAGGTAGGTTTTGTCCTTGGTCTTGTAACATATACACACCCTTGCAACACTTTTTTTTTTTAACGTCTTAGCCTTGTGGTTCTCGTTTTTAAGAATGACTAGATCCCTGATCCAACAACTTTGATGTCTGCCAAAATCTGATATGAAGAAAAATTGCTAGCACACATGTTAAGACCCCCAGAAAATAAAAAGTAAAATAAAATAAAAAAACCCAGAAAATACTGGATCCAGGATACATCGTTGAAAGGTTAGGGAGCTGGGGATGTTTAGCCTGGAGAAGAGGAAGGATTAAAGGTGATATGAAGCCCTGTTTAGGTTTTGAAGGGATGTCATATGAGGAGGGGGCAAGCTTGTTTTTGATACTCCAGACACCGACATGGAAACAATGGGTGCAAGCTATAGGGAAGAGAGATTCCACCTAAACATTAAGAGAATGTCCTGACCGTAAGGGCTGTTCAACAGTGGAAGACGCTCCCTTGGAGAGCACAGAGTCTCCTTCTTGGAGGTCTTTAAGCGCAGAGTGCTGGATGGCCATCTGTCAATGGGGTGTGCTTTGACTGTGAGGAGTTCCTGTATGGCAGAATGGGGTTGGACTGGATGGCCCTTGGGTCTCTTCCAAACTTCTTGATTCTTTGATTCAGTATGCTCAAACAGGACTCCAGCAAACTGCCATATTTGTAGAGCAGGTTTGCCTGACTGTGGCCATGGAAGCAATCAAAGAAGCAGCTTTATAAGGAGGTTTCCAGGTGTCCAGCAAGGTTGCAAGGGATTCAGCACTTTTGTGATGCTCCCTCTGGCCAAAGAGACTTCCAGCAATGTCAGCTCCACTTCTGGGGATGCGCAAAAACAATGGGGAAGGAAGAGAAAGTCCCACACTTAAAAGCTCAAATTATCATTATTACAACAAAACACAGGTTTCAACCGAAGACCAGAGAAAGGCATCTCAGTTTTTTTACAATGGCCTGTTCCAGACTGCCAAAATAAAGTTGCTTCGAGTCTCTTTGGAGGTATGCTGTTTAAATGATGCATGCCCCAAGAATCCGGAAAGCTGTACCAAAGCTGCACTCCGTGCTTAGGAATGGAGAGTGGCTTTGGCGCGGGACTCCGGACTCTTAGGACCCATGCGTCATTTAAATAGCATACCTCCAAAGAGACCCGAAGCAGATTTATTTGGCAGTCTGTAAACAGGCCAATGGAGATATAGATAAAATGTGCCTATGTTCCACCCTTTTTCCAGTGCTCAGTATTTCACAGACTTCTGTCATATCACTCCTGATTTTTTACATTCTGGCTCCCCTCAATACTGTAAGCCGGGGTGGCTTACAATACAGTTTAAAAAACAAAATGGATCCCAAAACCAATCATCATAGCAAAAAATTGTAATAATTTAGTAAAGTATCCTACTTGAAGGCACCATTAACGTGTAAAGGTTAAAAAACACAGCAATGATGATACAAAAAATAGTACTGTACCAAAAAAACATCATTCAAAGAACCTTCTGCAGACAGCTAGTTAGTGGTTAAATAAAAAGGTCTTTGCCTGCCAACAAGGATGGGACCAACCAAGTCTCCTATGGGAAGGAGTTGCGCAGCCTGGGAGCACAACCACTAAGAAGGTCCTCACACCTATCCTTAATGTGGATTTATGTGCTTTTGATTGGTTTTATATTTTAACATGCTATAACCCTACTTGAGGCCTAGAGGAAAAGTGGGGAAAGAAGGAAAGAAATAACCAAATCTACTATTGTTGTTATTAAATAGCCGGTGTGGGAATGAGGGCCCAAGAGCCAACGTCTTTCTGG
>NC_056532.1:2243184-2271170 GCF_019175285.1 Sceloporus undulatus | reverse complement strand
GAGATTCCCAAGAGAACTTAAATGCTCTACAACGTTTTATGACATGTTCCTGTTTATGCTGTGGCTCCGTTACAACCGTACCTGGCGATTCCCAGGAGAAAATTGTCCACTTCTTCCAACACGTTGGGAGACAAGAAACTTGAGAAGTCGGTGGAGCCGGGTGACAAAGAAAGTGGTGGCATGTGCTGCAGAGCCTTCCTAGAGGACAGGAATGAGAAAGAGAGAAGCCCATCAGAAATGATGTCAGGCCACTCGCAAGAGGAACTATTCGGAGTATAGGAAAAGTATAGGAAGGAGAAAGCATGGGGAAGGTAGCATGTCCAAAACCATCTGGAAAGTTTGCGCCTGACAAAGATGTGAGCCCAAGGTTCCTTCTTTCAGGTCAATGAATGTACATATCATAGTTTTTGTGGGTTTTTCAGGCTATGGATGCCAAAAACGATAGATGCCGGCCATGGAAGCCTTCGACTTCACAATGTACACCCACCACAACCACAATCACCCACCACAAAATAGACCACTATCCTTCCAGAAGCCCCCCAGCACAACCACAATCTTTTGCTTCAAACAAAATAGAAGAGGAAAGATGGGACTCACTGAGTATTTTGCAGGATCGCGTGAACAATTGCAGGGTTGGTCTCCATCGACGCGGTGATCAGGGAAGTCAAAAGTGACCAGTACCAGATGGCCGAAGCATCACAGACAGAGACGCCTCCTTTTTTCACTCTTTGGTAGCCGATAGCCCTGAGACCATGAATCCTGGTGTCACATCCATCACTAAGGCAACGCTTGATGTTTATCTGTACATCTGTCAAGAACATCAAAGAAAGGTAATTTCTTCTACCCGTGGGCCAAAATAGAAGAGCCAAAGCTAAAACAGACACCCCTGATAACCTAAAATGTTGTTATAGTTTAGAACCTCTAACAGGGCACATGGAGGCTGAGGAACATCAACCCTTTGCAGCCTCCATGCTAGAAAGGGCTCAGAGAAATTGTAGTCCAAGATATCTAAAGGGTGTAGGTTCCAGTCCCTGGCGCATGGGTATGCTGTGAACATAAGCAACAGATCAGGCAGAGTCTTTAGGAGACAGACAACAGTAGCAAGCCCTTGGGAAAAGCTTGAGAAACACATTGATACCTCAAGGGATGTAATAGTGCCACTGTATTCTGCTTTGGTCATGCCCCACCTGGAATATTGTGTCCAGTTCTGGGCACCACAATTCAGAAAGGATGTGGAGAAACTGGAGCATGTCCAAAGGAGGGTGACCAAAATGGTGAAGGGTCTGGAAACCATGACTTATGAGGAGAGACTTAGGGAGCTGGGGATGTTTAGCCTGGAAAAGAGAAGGCTAAGAGGTGATATGATAGCCCTATTTAAATATTTGAAGGGATGTCATATTGAGGAGGGAGCAATCTTGTTTTCTGCTGCTCCAGAGAATAGGACCAAGAGCAATGGATGCAAGCTACAGGGAAAGAGATTCCACCTCAACATTAGGAGGAACTTCCTGACAGTAAGAGCTATTCAACAGTGGAAGATGTTCCCTCGGAGAGTGGTGGAGTCTCCTTCATGGAGGTCTTTAAACAGAGGCTGTATGGCCATCTATTGGGGATGCTTTGATTGCGAGTTCCTGCATGGCAGAATGAGGTTGGACTGGATGGCCCTTCGCTCAAGCTATGGAGGAAGTAAATGCTCGACCATTTTCATAACTAAACAACTTTAGGGAAATTGCACACCCTTCTGGAAGAAGGGTTGTTTCCAACATCTTCCATCCTGACTGTCAGTGTCCATTTGCCTTTGCCTAGCATGAGGAACCAATGTGGCGGAAAAACTGAACTCAGTTCAATGAAAGCCACGTTCAGGGAAGGACAAAACAAGAGCAATTCTCAACTCAAGAAAGAAGGAGCAAGAAACAAGATGGCCCAACAAATTTTTCTACCAAAGGCTCACAGGGAGGGCAGGTCCGCTGTTATTACCTGTCATAATTCCAGCTTGAACAGCGCATGCATTCAGCCACTGGTCTGGGTAGTTCCCATATGAGTTTATGTTGGGGGAAAGTGCAAACTCCATGAGGAGAGAGAGGCATAGTTCTAAGCCTGTCTGCTCTTTTCTTCATTTTGGAAAGGTTCATGCAACCCTGTTTTTGGGCAGCACCCACTCAATTCAATGAGGGTTGCAGAGGTAAATGTCCCTGTGGATTGTGCACCATTGAAGAGATCCTTTCTGGCAGTCAAGATCTGCCACTTTGTCTCCTGTAGCTCTGTGGATCTACACCTGGAGCTCCAGGTGGATCTGTGGATCTACACCCAGAGCTCCATTTCAGAAGAAGCAGACGTCTGACATTCCCAACTCTGCTCATTCGTTTTGTGTTACTATTAAAAGCTATTGCTTAGTGAGGAACATGACTGCAGTTCAAAACAAGAATTAAAAATAAACCTCTAGGTCTAAAGTAAGCAGCTGGGTTTACAAGCTATTAGCAGAAAATGCAAGGAGAGGAAAGAGGTCCACCTTCACCAAACTAAGGTGTGGGAAGGGACAGGTCTCACAGCTTCTGCCTAAACAAAAGGTCATTAAACCTGTATTTAAGTTACGTTTGACATCTGCAGTTCCCAAACTGTGGGGCAAGACCCTCAGGCCGGGGTGCAAGAGTCACCCAAGTGAGAGTGGAATGAGATTTGGGAGGCCCTGGTCTCCTTCCAGACCTTTCTATGTGTAAAATGTACACACATCGGGTTAAATATTGAATTTACTTGAATAAAACTGTTCTAATAATCTTCCTTATAAAATGTTAAAATACAAATATGCACAAGTGCATGGAAAAAAATACGCATATTAAACAAACAAAATATTTTTATCCACATACTACATGGGCACAGCATCCACATGTAAAGGTAAAGAGGGTAAAAAGCTTGAGTACCATTGCAAGGAGCACAGCTCCATGCAGGCCTCCAGTCAACCTAGAACACAGGAGTAGTAACTATGTTTAGACTTCCAGAGTCCCTGTCTTCCCTGCCTTGGCTTCCATTTCTGTACCTTTTAGCACTATTCCCTCCAAATCCATGCGCGTGGAGTGCTATTAAATGAGTGGGAGGTATTTCTTTTCCCCTGAAACACTCAACATATTTCCCCATCTCACTCGCAGCATGTCTGCGCAGGCACATGCAAAAACACATGTGGAAATGGACACAGGGTGTTCTGGATCTGAGCACATCCATTTCTTTCTTGTCCTTGTTACTTTCCTCCAACGCTCCTAAACCCAAACTCACACCTCAATTTTCTGCATGTCTTGTTACTTTCCTCCCATCTTCATAAACCCAACCTCACACCTCGATTTTCTGCACATCTCAGAAGTTCACAGGTCCTTGTCTTGTCATTAGTTTCTCTCTTCTCTTTTCTGTCTACAAACGTTCGCACTTTGGGAGACCTCCAGCTATATAAAAAGTATTACCTTGCCCTGGTTCTCTACTAAACTAACCAACCACATTTGTCATCTGAACATACACACAACTCAACAAACAATAGGGCTGCAACCCCAAGAAGACAGATTACTCAAAAAGGCAGCATTCCCTCTGACGGCGGTGTTTCTGAAACGGTTTTCAAGCTTTCCTCCCTTCCCTTCTAAGTCATTCGGCTAAAATATTTATCTTTCTAACAAAAGAAGAAGAAACACCAATGGTATTGTTATTGACTCACACATCTGACTAATGTTAGCGTTTTCCAACAATGTCACGTATCCAGTAACATTGCTGGGAATGTGAACATCGCGGACCTCCTGGAGATTGCTGGCAGTCCTCCCAACTGCTACGGTCACTTGCTGCGGCATGTAACTCTGGTCGTTCGCCGCGACAGCGATGGAGAGGTGCCTCAGAATGACATCTGGCTTCATCTTTAAACTGCGAGGCAAAGAGAGAGACAGAAATAAACAACAATGTTGTGGGATCCTTTGAGGGGGGGTAGAATTAAAGAGAAAGCTTTCACAAGAGTCTATGGGCTCAAACAGACAGGCTAAAATAAAGCTGCTTTGGGTCACTTTCAAGGTATGCAAGATGACACTTGCATCTTAAGAAGCCAGAAGCTGCACCAAAGCTGCACTCCAGTCCTTAGGATTGGAGCGTGGCTTTGGTGCGCCTTCCAGACTCTTAGGACGCATGCAGCATTTAAACAGCATACCTCCAAAGTGACTCAACGCAGCTTTATTTTGGCCTGTCTGCATGGGCTCTAAGAAAAGCTTTGTGCTCTAACCAACATAAAAGGACAAAGAGAAGGCACTGCAAGGCAGTAAATTACCAGGATAGAAACAATTCTCAGGGGTGAGAACTTTATTGAGTTCCAAGGTAATTCAGAAAACAAGGAGTGGGACTTTATATGAATTCCAACATTATGTCTCAAGGAAGCCAAGTTAAGACTAGAACGCTCCTGTGCTGAACGACACATTCAGCAGTTTTGTGTTAACAGCACTACTGGCCAACTCCCAGCAAACTCTAGCCAACACACAGCCACCTTAGCAGGCTATCCCTTGGTGGTTTGTTACTGACGCCACCAAGCAGAGCGCCTCCCACGTACCGTATCCAATGTGACCGCGCGCTCCCATCGGACTGCCAGAAGGAAGACGTCTCTCCGTTCGTCATTTTGTCAACATCCGCCGAATTGGAAGAGGTTTCTATATGAGTGTAGCACTTGGAGACTGACTTGAATTTGTCTAACTCCTGGTTCCCATTTAAGTCACTTGGACACTCTGTACAAGAATCAGAAGGAAGGGGTTGCCATGAGTCAGAAATGACTTGAAGACACATATCAACAAGTTAACACTGGGGAAAGCCAATGACCCCACAGTAGCATGATGCAGTAGCTTGACCACCAGACTATGACTCTGGAGACCAGAGTTCAAGTGCTCTCACACTCTCAGCTTCAGAGGATGGAAAAGGCAAGGGCAAAGCCCCTCTGATAGGCTCACCTTAGAGTCATCACAAGTCAGAAATGACTTGAAGGCATACAACAACAAAGCTAGGCTCTAGGGGCCGAAATAAAGGTATTTAGATCCTGTCTGATCTTGGAAGCTAAGCAGGTTCAGCCGTGGATAGCACTTGGATGGAGACCACAACAAATGCTACATGCTGTAGGCTGTGTTGTAGAGGAAGCAACTGGTTAAACCATCTCTGAATATTCCTCAACTAAGAAAATCCTATTAGTCTTGGGGTGACTGGAAAGTACATACACACACATCTTGGCACTAGTGTTTCATAGAATCATAGAGTTGGAAGAGACCCCAAAGGTCATCCAGTCCAACCCCATTCTGCCATGCAGGAACTCTCAATCAAAGCATCCCCATTGACAGATGGCCATCCAGCCTCTGTTTAGAGACCTCCAAGGAAGGAGACTGCACTACACTCTGAGGAAGGAGTGTGTTCCACTGTTGAACAGCCCTTACTCTCAGGAAGATCGTCCTAATATTGAGGTGGAATCTCTTTTCCTGGAGCTTGCATCCATTGCTCCAGGACCTATTCTCTGGAGCAGCAGAAAACAAGCTTGCTCCCTTCTCAATATGACACCCCTTTAAATATTTAAACAGGGCTTTCATATCAACTCTTAACCTTCTCTTTTCCAAGTGAAACATCCCCAGCTCCCTGAGTCTTTCCTCATAAGGCATGGTTTCCAGACCCATCACCATTTTAGTCGCCCTCCTTTGGACAAGCTCCAGTTTCTCAACATCCTTTTTAAATTGTGATGCCCAGAACTGGACACAATATTCCAGGTGTGGCCTGATCAGAGCAGAATAGAGTGGCATTATTACTTCCCTGATCTAGACACTATACTTTTATTGATGCAGCTTAGAATCGCATTGGCCTTTTTAGCTGCTGCATTGCACTGTTGGCTCATGTTCAACCTTTGGTCTACTAGGACTCCGAGATCCCTTTCCCATGTAGTTTACCAATTCACGCCTTTGTTTTTATCAACACCATGATGAAATAGGCACCACTACTAGCAAGTCATCAACAATTAACCTGAATGTGTTCATATTCAAATATACTTTTACATTTTTGGTGTGCCACCATGATGGGTTTCAGAAAGGTAACGCAGAAATACTTCCAACCATCCAGGCAAACAGCATTGCCTTCCGAAATGAAAGTCTTCCTCATTTTCCTGGGACAATGTGCACTCTAAAGTAAACCGTACGTGTTTAATAACTGTTTGTATTCATCTTTAGCTTAGAGACAACAGAGGAAAGACAGGACAAAGGTAAGCAAAAGTCCAAAAAGTATATATCTTATACCCTTTTCTTTTAGGAGGAGCCGGTCTAAGGAATCCTTCAGTACTGAAGAACGCATAGTGCAAATATTGTTGAAGTACTCCAAGACTGGATATGGGATGACAGTACTGGCGATACGGTGCCGATGCAGGAATCTCAGTATCATGGAAGCATGAAGACTAAGGCGCTCATTTGATTCCGAAAATATGTCTATAAAACCTTGAGAGAGAGAGGCAAGATCACTTAGATCAGTGAATTCAAATGCTGGACTGAGAATCTATGGGTCAGAAGCGAACATACAATGCACCAAGCATGCAAACTGTCCATAAACCATTACTAGCCTGGTTCTCAGGTGACGATGTGCAACTTTCTGCTGAACTCTGGTTTACTGTTTACCTTCGCACTGCAAGCCACAAGAACAAGACCATGGATATATTTCAGCAACGGAGTTGTGGTTGGTATGGGAAATGTCCATTTCAGTGATAACCAATTCTATAATATCTAGCCTCTAAAGTGCAAGACCACCACACTTCAAAGAAATCACTTTTGCTGCTTGTTCTGAGTAGCAAACAAATCGCACCGAGCCCAGTTTCAACAAGGCAACAATAAATATGACAGATTGTTGTTTCATATGAATGTAAGTCGGTAGGTTGACTCATGCCCCACCCAAAAGGAAGCAATTCTTGTTCCTTCATTTATTGACTTAACAACTAAGGACCTATTTGGATATTCCCTTCTTGTTTGGATATCGTTCTGTTCTCGAATGACAGCACCTGGAATCATGACAATAGGGGTTGCTTTGACATTTTGTTTTTCTTTCCTTGAACAGTTTGCAATGAACCGTCTTCAAAGTCTCATCAAGAATGAAAGAGCTGTTTATTAAATAACATTAAAATGTCGACCTCTGATTTATTTCTTAGTGCTCTTTCACAGTATGTACAGCTAATAGCAGGAGCTGAGGGTTATAGTCCAGAGGAACTGGCAAAACCGCCTCTGAGCAAAGTCCCTTGCTTAAAAAACCCTATGAAATCCTTTGCATTTATTCAATGACATTGACTGCCAACTTGAAGGCACACAAAGGCCCCATACAGACAGGCCAAAATAAAGCTGCTTCGGGTCACTTTGAAGGTATGCTGTTTAAATGATGCCAAAGAGTCCAGAAGCCATGTGAAAGCCACGATGCAGACCTAAGGACTGGAGTGTGGCTTTGGTGAGATTTCTGGACTCTTAAATGATGCATCATTTAATCAACATACCTTCAAAGTGACATGAAGCAGCTTTATTTTGGCCTGTCTGTATGGGGCCAAAGACACACAGAGAAAGGCAGCAACTACCAAGCGTAACTAATACCTAGCATAGTCCTAAATACTTGGAGCAATTTGTTCAACAGTTCGTTCCGAAACTCAAGATATTAATGCAAACAAATCTAAAACTAGGTATACAGATAATACAAGTTGTAACTGAATCAGCAGGAAGATGGTATAAGGAAGTCACGAATGGTTTGTCTTTAAATCTTTGTACAGACATAGTGTTTTGTGGGGTTTTGGGTCCATGTTCTAGAGTTTATTGCTGACGTTTCGCCAGGTGCTGACTCTTTCTGCATGCAAAACACTGGCATCCACCATTGAGATGCCCTGCTAAATCTTGGCCTTCTGCCACTCAAGGTCCATCCCAGCTCTCTCCAAGCGCAAAGGAGGACAAAGTCCTCCCCTGTCCTTACCTGGAACAAGCGAACAAGCCTGGAGCTGCCTGATCACGTGGCTAAGCTCCCCTTGCAGATTGGCTCCGCTGGAGCTCTTGAGGATCTCCAACATGTTCTCCACATCCACTGTGCCATCGCCCTCGGCATCGAACTGGGCAAAGGCCTGAAAGAAAGAAAGAAAACAGGATCAGTACTCGGAAAAACAAAGACAGACTATGCCTGTCCCGTCATTTCCATCACTTCTGAACCAAAGCAATCTCACAGTGAAAGAAAACTTCTTCACTCCATCAGTCTGTAGAGCAGTGCTCTTGCAGAGATTTTGGACTTCAGCTCAAGGAAGCTTCAGCCATGTTGGCCAATAGCCTGGGATTCTGGGAGCTGAAGTCCAAAATCCCTTAAAAAGCACAGTTTGGGGAGCACAAGATGTAGAGATCTTGTAGCGCCTTTGAGGCTAACTAAAGAAAGAAGTTGCCATCATGAGCTTTCCTAGACTAAAGTCAACTTCCTCAGATGCATGTTTGCAAAATGCACTGTTGTAAAATATGCATCTGAAGAAAGAAGTTGGCAGTATGAGCTTTCCTCGACTTCAGTCGACTTCCTCAGACACATTTGCATTCACTCCATCAGCGCACCTGAATTGACTTGTGTTTTTAGGCAGGACAACAAATCACCTGAAATGACTTCTTACAAGTTCTTACTTCACAACTGAGCTTATAGGAGCATACTTCCAAGCCATCTTGTTCAACAAATCCTAAAGACTTGTGACACATCAGGTCCAAGCATACGACGCATATAATGCCGGGTGCAGTAACCTTCTACCACTATAAAGGGATCTTGTAGCGCCTTTGAGACTAACTGAAAGAAAGAAATTGGCAGCGTGAACTTTCCTAGACTTCGGTCTACTTCCTCAGTTGCATTCAGTGGAGACGGAAGCCAGGTACAGACACATAGATGCCACTGATATGTGAGGATGTCAAAGACCTGACCTCCTGCTGCTTGCATTTGTTGAGACAGAAGATGTCTGTCTGTACCTGAGCAAGTTGCTTGAAGAGGCTGAGGGGCTTCCACTCCATTCGGTGCTCCAAGATCTCTCTTCGTACTGATTCTACCGACTAACACGGCTATATCTTTGACTTCTACTTTACAGAGTTGAAATCCATGACAAACAATAACCAGTAAGCCTGTTGCTGTATGGAGACATGGGGCACGGTTTTAAACCCCAGCTAACAGAGCTACCAGGATGAACTGAACCACTTGTTATTTCTCTCTTGCAAACCTCTTTTGAACCCTAGGCCCTTCATGCGGCGACTGTGGAGGGGACCATAAAGGTGACATCTAAAAATATGTGACAACACAGAAATGTTTAAGACAGGGTAGGCAGACAACAGAGGCTTTAGATTTAGGGTCCCCTGACCCAGTATAGACCACACTATCACCATTCCCAGAAAGTAGAAATGAAGTTGTGGTCTCTTGTGATCACTTTTTCATTGACTTTGGGTTGTTTCAAACACCATTCAGGGACAAAGGTATGCTCCCTAGATTGCGCATGCTAAAAAATAGCTCTTTTCCCAAACATTAAATTACTCCTGGAGGGGGTTGAGAGTGTCCTATGGATTCAAAGGGGGGGTCCACAAATCACATAGGACTTCTTTAAAGGTCACATTTAACCAACAAGTGCATGATTCCCTCCTCCGGTCTAAGACACTGTCCTCTAAATGTATCACAAATGGTGCCACATGTTCTTGTCTGGTATAAATTCCTGCCATGACCAACCGATTTCCAGTCAGTCTGCTTGGTTTCCTCATCTTCTTTTCTGGTTCCTCCTGTTCTCAACGCAGCTACACCCATTTTGCCCCTAACAAGGTAATATCCCTTCAACATTTCCATTTTTGTACAGTATACAAAATACTTCCAATTCCCGTCCCAACAAGCATGACCTTGCCGAGAAAACATTCAAAGATCGCCATCCTAGCTGATACGGAAAAAGTGAACACTATACACAAATGTCACATCCGTACACTGGAAACCCACATCTCCATGTGGCCGAGTTGTCATTAAGACGGCAAAAAAGAGGTGTTACTTTTAGGAAATGTTCTTTTATAGAAAACATTACAGCAAAACTGCAGAGATGGGAGAAACAAATGCGTCCAGGATCCAAAGCCTGCTAAAGCTGGCTACAACGCACAACCCTTCTCACGCAAACTCCCTTTAAATGCTCTTGTTGACTTTCCAGACTGAACGACACACAACAAACAAGGGTCACCATGATCTCTGTTTACGTTGCCCTGTTTGGAACGGCAACGTAACCAAACTCCTCTCCGGTTGCCAACACACAGCCCACACTCCCAGGCTTGTGGTGAACGCCAAGCCGAGTCATTTCTGCCCTTTGAGACCATCTCCATTTCCAAGAAGTATTATCAGCAAAGATGAACCAACCCATCATGTAAAATAACTTTGCAGATAACAATCCTGATACAGCATTAAAAGCTATGGACACATTTGGCCTCTTTTAAAATGGCAAGATTCATTCATAGGCCTGAACTCTTCCAACTCTACGACTCTAACCCTGTGATAGGGTCACCCTAAGTCAGAACGGACTTGAATGCACACACAACACACACAAGCCGCAATGGCAGATAGTTCAGTCATTTGCTGAAGCTTGAAAATACATTTAATCCAAGCATTTCCTTCTCAACAAGGTGTTGTCCCTTGAACCTTTGCCCAGAAGCATCGCTTCTCTCAGCACTATCGCCCTGAGACATTACATAAAGGTGAATCCCTCCACGCCCTTTACAACTCCAGTTGGAGGTATGCTGTTTAAATGATGCATGCAAATCTGGAAGCTGCACCAAAAGCTGCCCTCCAGTGCTTAGGAATGGAGTGTGGCTTTGGTGCAACCTCCGGACTCTTAGGACCCATGCATCATTTAAACAGCATACCTCCAAAGAGACCCCAAGCAGCTTTATTTTGGCAGTCTGGAACAGGCCCTAGTTTCTTTATTTGTGTTTTTCCACTTTCATGGGGGTCCTGTACCCCTAACCCCAGTGAATATGGAGGGCCTACTGAACATCAAATCCACTTTACATCTTCTTCTTTTTGACCATTCCAAATGGCCTTTTCAGAATTAAGAGTCAGGCCTCTCTGCAAGACCAGCCAACCCACATTCTCATCTGTGAGAGGTGTATCTTGGGTCTAACATCATTATTATTATTAACCTTTATTTATAAAGCGCTGTAAATTTACACAGCACTGTACATACAATCCTTTAGTTAGATGGTTCCCTGCCCTCAGGCTTACAATCTAAGAAGACACGACACAAAAGGAGAGGGGAGTGGTGGTGGGGAATGGGATCAGGTCCAGCAGTTCTTCTCCACCTCCGAGGCCTGGACCAAGGCAGATCGACTGGAGGAAGGGCTTGGCTTCTTAATGGATGGCTATATCTTTGAATTCTACTATAAACTCCACCACAAACAGGGCTCACTCCCTAGCCTAGGGACAGATGCCCACCAAGCATCCGTTGGGGATGCTTTGATTGTGATTTCCTGCATGGCAGGGGGTTGGAATGGATGGCCCTTGCGGTCTCTTCCAACTCCATGATGGCCTGTAATGCAAATCTTGGGACACAAAGGACCTATCAAACAACCCAAACCAGGCTTTAATAGTCCAAAACAGCCAATAGTACGCCAAGGACCGTAACCGGTATATGAGACATTCCTAGCCCCGCCGAGCACAGTCTGTCCTTGCTGAAATCCCTGTTCAAGGGTGGCCCTGTGCAGAACGTGCCACCAAGGTCCACCTGCTTGGAATAAAGATCATTTAGAAAAGCGGCACTTCCAGGAGCTATGTGAAATCTAGAGCAGCGACGGCGGCACAAATTATTTGACGGACGGCCCGAGGGAGAACAAGGCTTAATGGCCATAGTCCCACCACAAACTTCTGCTAGAATAAATCCATCGCACTTTCCACTTTCACCGTGTCGCTTCTCTTTGCATCCCTTCAAATACCGAGACAGAGCTATCATATCACTTCTTCTTGTGTTGTTTCTTCTCTTTTTAACCAAACGATTGCACCTCTGCATCCGTAACATAGATATAAACATAAACTTATACTTAAATGTGGTACTATAAGGATGACCTAACTAAACACAGACAGTGCAAATACACATAGCTAACCTATCTGGACAATGTAACCTGTCCTTGTTGTTTTCTAAGAAACAGCTACAGCCTAAACTTCCTCAGCTCTCGTGTTTATTTTCTACCTGCTTCTTTCCCTTTACAATCATCCTTCCATATTTGCGGCTTTGATATTTGTGGGTTTGATTATTCATGGATTTCATTAATATGTTCTCTCTAGGACTGTCTAGGTCCTCCAGGGCAACTCTGTGGTCAATTTTAACTAAAGGTTGCACTGAAAGACCATTTGTAGCTACTCCAGTGCCATTCTATGGTCAGTGTCTGTTGGACATTGACCACAGAGTTGTTCTGAAAGGCCGAGAGATTCCTAGAGAGGATACTCTACTGGGCCTTTGTAGCTCCTCCAGTGCAGTTCTATGGTCCGTGTCTGTCGGATGTTGACCATAGAGTTGCACTGGAGGACCTAGAGAGTCCTAGAGAGAATACTCTACTAGGCCTTTGTAGCTCCTCCAGTGCAGTTCTATGGTCAGTGTCTGTCGGATGTTGACCATAGAGTTGCACTGGAGGACCTAGAGATCCCTAGAGAGAATTCTCTACTAGGCCTTTGTACCTCCTCCAGAGCAACTCTGTGCTCAATGTCTGGCAAATACTGACCAGAGTTGCACCGAAGGACCTAGAGATTCCTAGAGAGGTTTCCTCTCAGGTAGAAACAGGGTGTTTTTGTTCCTTGCGGTTTTTTCATGTTTGTGGGGGTCTTGTGCTCCTAACCCTAGTGAAGGTATGAGTGTCTGTATATGTATATATATATGTGTGTGTGTGTGTGATTTTCTCTGTACACCAATCTACTAATACTGGTACTCTATGCATTCTTTCATACTTCACTTTTTTGCAACGATATCTTTCTGAGTCCCTGCGTTAGTTTGTCATTTCCCATATATTCACACATTTTTACTTCCATTCGCTTATATCAAGGCCTCCTGATGTCGAGCTGGAATCTCTTTCCCTGGAGCTTGCACCCATTGCTCCATTGTGTCCTATTCTCTGGAGCAGCAGGAAACAAGCTCACTCCCTCCTCAATGTGGCCTCCCTTCAAGTATTTAAACAGGGCTCTCATATCCCCTCTCAGCCTTCTCTCCTCCAGGCTAAACATCCCCAGCATCTCCCTCAAGCAGCGATGTCCAGACTCCAAATGGACTCCAGCTCCCAGAAGCCCCAGCCGCCTTGGCCAATGGGGCAGGATGCTGGGAGCTGCAGTCCGAAGCCCTTGGAGCCTCGGAGGGCCAGAGCGTGGACCTCGCAGCGGCGTGTTTCTTGGAAGGCTGACCTCTTCGCTCCGGGCCCGTTCCTCGGAGACTGGGGCCGAGGCTGCTCCTTGGCCGGAGGCGTTGGCGGAGGTGGTGGTCCCTCCTGCTCCTGCTCCTCCTCCTGCGGCGGAGGCGGCGGTGCGGGTCTCGAGGGCCTCGCAGAGCTGCTCGAGGCTGACGCTGCTCTCCCCGCGGCCCAGGCGCTCCTCCAGCCAGCGGACCAGGGCGGCGTGGTGCCGGGAGAGCAGCGGCTCCGAGGCGGCGGCCGGGGCCTCGCGGAGGCGGGCGGCCGCTTCTTCGCGGAGCCGGGCCTGGCCCAGGAGCACCGAGGACGAAGGGAGCGAAGAGGAGGAGGACAGAGGAGGCGGAGAGGGCGCCGAGGGAGGAGAGGAGGAGGAGGAGGACGCCATGGCGCCCGGAGCAGGCGGCTCAGCGCCGCTCCCTTCTCTTCCTCCTCCCGCCGACGCCGCCGCTGTTCCTCCGGTGCTCCTTCTCCTCGCTGCCGCCGCCTCCTCTCCTTCCTCCTCCTCCTCCTCCTCTCCCTCGCTGTGGCTGCCCACGTTCCCCATGGAGCGCACTCCTCCTCCGAGCGGACTGGCCTCCTGCTTCTCCTCGCAAGGAGCCGCCGCCGCCGTCCCCGCTGCACTTCCGCCTCGGCGTCGCAAAAGGGGGCCTCGCCCGACGGCGTTTTACGACACGTGCTGTAAAGCAACGGGAGACGGCTGAAGGGAGGGGCCGGAAAGCACGCCCGCCTTGTCGTAAACAAGGCCTCGAGGGAGGAATTGACGGAGCCGGAAAGCGACGTCGCTAGTTATTGGACCTGTTGCGAGGCTTTCTCTGTCGGAAATAAGGCCTCAACTAACTAAAGGAACTGAGAGGAAGCCGGAAAGCACGCCGCTAGTTATTCCGTGAGGCTTTCTCTGTCGTAAATAAGGCCTCAACTAAAGGAACTGAGGGAGCCGTAAAGCACGCTCTCCTCTGTCGTAAAAGGCAGAGGGAGAACCGCGCAGGCGCAGAACTCGGACGCTCAGGCTTCCTCTGGTAACCACGGCCGAATGGAATTGACAGGGAGCCATAGAGCACGCCGCTAGTTACTGCGCCTGTGAGGTTCCTTTGTCGTAAAATAAGGCCTAAAGGGAGGAACTGACTGGGAGCCGGAAAGCACGCTCTCCGCTGTCGTAAAAGGCAGCTCCTTCAGGGAGAACCGCGCAGGCGCAGAACTCTGGAGCTTAGACTCCTGTGAGGCTTCTTCTGGTAAACAAAGGCCTAAGGGGGAATCCAATGACATCCAAAGAATGATATCTTTATCGGAACACATAATTGTGCGTTTTGGTTGGCCCCATAAAGGTATCGTTTGGAGGCCATTGCATTTGCTATATTACTATATTTTTAAGACCTAAAGGGAGGAACCGACAGGGAGCCGTAAAGCACGTCGTTCCTGTGAGGCTTTCCCTGTCGTAAACAAGGCCTAAAGGGAAACAGAAGGGAGCCGTAAAGCAGGCCACTCCCTGCCGCTCCTTTGAGTGTTCCTCTGTCGTAAATAAGGCCTAAAGGGAATCCAAAAACATCCAAGCGATGAAACCTTTATGGGGCCAACTAAAACACAATTTACACGTAAAGGCATCACTGGCTGTTATTGCATTTGCTATATTGGCCAACACTGCTACCCTTATTTTAAGGCTAAAGGGAGGAAGTGACGGAGTTGGAAAACCACGCCTCTCTGCTGGTCCCCTCTGTCGGAAAAGGTAGCACTTCGGCGCATGCGCACAACTCTTGAGCTTAAGCTCTATACTGTACAGTATATGGCCTGCCAGGCTTGGACGGCTTTGAGAGCAGCGTCGTAAAGCGAGCTCAAGGGAGGAACCCAATGGATGCCGGCTGTTGCTTTACGACACTCAAGTCAATAGGTGGCGATAGCTGTAAACCAGAGGCGTTTTTGCGACAGTAGTGGGCTCCAGGATCCTGCTGTGTGTTGTTCACACAATTGCTGCTGCTTTCAGAACCAGGGCTGTTATGTCTTGGCATGCAGAGATGCATGTATATAAACAAATACATATTTCCAAAGGCTCCACAGGACTCCAATTATTTCTTCTCAAACTTCAACTCACACCAACCCTACAAATGACATGGTTTCTGTGGCCCAGCCGGGATTCGAACCCTGGTCTCCAGAGTCCTAGTCCGACACTCAAACCATTGTGTATCACCCAATCCCAAAAGATTGAATACTATATGTAGTATCTTGTATCACCTTTGAGACTTACTAAAGGAGTTGGCAACATGCACTTTCCTAGACTTCAACCTACTTCTTCAGATGCGTTCGGTCAAGGAGACTCAAGTCTACAAAAGTGCAATGTCTTTATAGTCTCAAGTGTGTTACAAAATCTCTCTACATACTTTAGTGATCTTTTGGTATTCGGTGTGAGTGGTTTGAGCACTGGACTAGGATTGGAGACCAGGGTTCGAATCCGGGCTCAGCCATGGAAACCGACTGGGTTGGCTTTGGGCAAGTCGCACTCTCTCAGCCTCGGAGGACAGCAAAGGCAAACCCCCTCCGGAGAAACCTGCCAAGAAAACCCAATTATAGCTTCGCCTTAGGGTTAGAAGTTAAAAACAAATGATTTCAAGGCACACAGACTAGCATGGCTACGTCTTTGAATTCTACTACTAGTATCAGGATTGTCCATGCGGTTGTTATTATGGTCTCTATGTATGGCTGTGGAGACAGCGAAGAAAGCTGATGAAGAAGGAAATATGGGGCTGGATGTGAGTTTTGCAATAAATGGGTGCTACAGCAAAGGAAGCCAGAACTCTCCCTGGAAACCAAGACATGATACAAATATATTATTATTATTATTATTATTATTATTATTATTGAATCACAGAGTTGGAAGAGATCCCTAAGGGTCATCCAGTCCAACCCCATTTTGCCATGCAGGAACTCTCAATCAAAGCATCCCTGACAGATGGCCAACAAGCCTCTGTTTAAAGACCTTTAAGGAGGGAGACTCCACCACTTTCCAAAGGAGTGTCTTCCACTGTCGGATAGCCCTTACTGTCCTAATGTTGAGGCGGAATCTCTTTTTCTGGAGCTTGCATCCGTTGTTCTGTGTCCTGTTCTCTGGAGCAGCAGAAAACAAGCTCCCTCCCTCCTCAATATAACACCCCTTCAAATATTTAAACAGGACTATCATATCACTTAACCTTCTCTTCTCCAGGCTTAACATCCCCAGCTCCCTAAGGTGTTCCTTATAGGGCATGGTTTCCAGACCCTTCACTATTTTAGTCACCCTCCTTTGGATACGCTCCAGTTTCTCCACATCCTTTTTGAATTGTGGTGCCTAGAACTGGACACAATATTCCAGTTGGGGTCCCTAACCCCAGCGAATGCGGAGAGACGAGTGTAGGCTTGACTTTCCAGGGATGAAAATCCCATACCCTAAATCTCACACTTTTTAAAAGGAGAAGGTTACATTTTCCCACAGCCCAATAAAGAACAAAACGATGCCATTGTGGTTGTGTGGGGTTTCTTTCTTTTCCACAGTAAACAAAAGAGGTAAGCATGAAACCTAGGACGAAAAAGGGAGAGGGAACAAGGGGGAGAAGCCACCTTCGTTTGAGAGCTGGGGAGGCGAGAAACTTCCAACGGCAGTAGTCCAGACCCTCTGAGGCTGATGGTGGGATTCGGAGGTCTAATATGCTGGCCGGTTGAGCCTCTTGCGCTGGATGGCTTGCGCTCGCTTCTGCCGCTCGGCGAAGGTGTTGCCCAGCGTCTGCTTCAGGGCCGGCAGGACGGATCTCTCGGCCGCCGGCAGTGGGTTCAGCAACCTGCTGGAATGAGGCAATGTGGGGGGGGGGGGGGGGGGGGAATATGGGGTAGGGCAGGACAACAAAAGGAGGAACAACCAAAACAACCAATATACAGTGTGCCCACGTTATAAGCTGGCGTGCTATACGCGGCTTTGAGCATATGTGCAAAGCCGCAAAGAAGCCGTGTCACCATGCCGCTGCATGCATGAGCCCCATTCGCTTGAATGGGGCTTGAGTATGCGCAGTATTTGGCCTACGCTGGGGAGTCCGGAACGGATCCCCCAGATAAGCCAAGGGAGGACTGTACCTATTTCCACCCCCCAAAAAGTGTCATTCCTACCATTGCTTAGGAGCGTTCTTCATCCGGGGCAACCGAGTGGTTTGTGAGTTCCTGAGGAGAAGAACATTAGTAAGAACAACTTAAAACAAAAGGGAGAGGTCATGCCAACTTCCATACACTACCAAGTTCCCACATGCTAAAATATAGTTCCGTCTCGAACTCAGGACCCAAAAATTCTTTACCCGATGTGTCCGGCCAGCATGTAATCTTCGGGAATTCTCCTGGTCCTGTAGATGTCGTCCAAACAGGATCTCAAATACATCAGCTGAAGGAAGAAAGAAAAGAAAAGAGAGTTAACTTTACCTTGGCTTTCCTAGTGCCGTCCCACTCTTCAGTGACGCCCGAGGCCCCTCACCTCCTGCATCTGCATGTGGTTGATGTTCCACAGCTGGCGGATCACCGCTTCGCATTCCTCGAGAGTAGGGGGCTTCCGCATGCAGGAAGGAAGGACGCTGGCCAGGAATGGGTTGGAGGACGCCGCCGGGATCTTCACTTCCTCGGCGCGGCTCTGGGCTGGCGAAGGCGGCAGTATTGGGGAGGTGGTCTGGTCGCACACCTCCGTCTCCTTGCAGGGAGGGCGCAGCGTGTGGGGAGGTCCCAAAATGCTGACACGGGGGCTGTAAAAAAAAGATAAAGACTTTTGTATATTTTAAAAGCCCCCAAGTGAGGTTTTTATTCATTTAGGATCTCAGGTGGCATGGAGAGATTCCGCCTAAACATGTAAGGGCTGGCTGTAATGGGCTGTTCAACAGTGGAACACACCCTTCCTTAGGGGTCTTTAAACAGAGGCTGGATGGCCATCTCTCGGTGATGCTTTGATTGAGAGTTCCTGCATGGCTGAAGGGGGTTGGACCGGATGGGGTCTCTTCCAATTCTATGAAAACAAGCTGTCCACCATCTTCTAAAGCTATTTAAAGATAGCTATTAATCAAATGGCCGAAATAAAAAGGCACCAGATCCCACCTCAACTTGGAAACTGAGCAGGGTCAGGCCAACTGAGAGGCCACCAACCAAGAACAGGTGCTGTAAGCAATATTTCGGAGGAAGGAACTGTCAAAACCACCTCTGAGGGTTCCTGGCATAGGAAAACCCTATAAAATTCATGGGGTCGCCATACACAGATGGGTGAGTTGAAGGCACAGAGGCATCGTGTCAAACAGCGCAAACACCTGTTAGAAGATGGAAGGGGAAGTAGGCAAGCTTTCTGTTTTTATAACTACTAGTAAGCAGAATTGGACCCTGAAAATAACTGCCTACTTCCCCCCATTGAGGCAGGGATTGCATTCTCAAACCTGTGAGGCTTCTCCTTGGTTGGGGTCTCCTTTGGCTCAGGGATCGGGGCCATGACCTCCTTCGGGGCGACTCCATCTTCCTTTGGAGTGTCTCTGTCTTCTTTTGGAGTGTCTCTGTCTTCCTTTGGGGTGTCTCTGTCTTCATCTGGCGTGTCCCTGGCTCCTTCCTCTTCCAGGCTGGACACATCTGCAGAGGTCTTGGGATGCGTCTCTTTGCCTTCTACTTCCTCAAGACCCGAGAAGCCTTTGAGAAGGAGAGCAGACAAGGGTTAACGTTCAAATGAGGATTAGTAGGATAACTGTTGGAAACTGTATTTCCTCCCTCCGATATCTAAGGACTTCACTTTAGTAAAATAGCAAGTCAGAACAGTTTAGGGATAATTTAGCCCTCATCATCCACCTTAAATCCCACTTTGGAAGAAAGGCGGGATATAAATCCCACAAATAAATACATGCAATTTAAGCAGGCTAGAAGCAAGACATTGCAAAGCCAAGTAAGAAGAGTTTAAGCCCATTTAAGATAGCCACTTGTGAATTCTCATTAGCTCTTATTGATTAAAATATTATTTCCTCTGCCTCCGATATCCAATGACCTCAGTTCAGTACTCAGTAAAAGCAATTTAAACCAGTTTAGAAATCATTTAGGCAGGCTAGAGGGAGACATTGTAAAGGCAGGTTGGAAGAGCTTAATCCCGTTTACAAGCGCCGCTAGCGGATCCCCGTTACCCCTTAGCCATCCGTACCGCCTGAGCTCGAATCTTCTTCTGTGGCTACCTTGGCATGACGGGAGGTCTTGCGCCCTGAGCGGCCCCGGTGGTGCGGTTTCCCATAGAGAACGAAGTCTGCAGAGAACGACAGCAAGGAAAACAAGGTGATAAATTCACTCGGCTTCCTTAAATAATTTTGTATAGCAACATACCACAAAAACAATGGTTCCAGAACAGAATGACTGCAGGACTCCCATCAAGAGTCCCATCCTTGGAGGTCTTTAAGCAGAGGCTAGATGGCCATCTGTTGGTGATGCTTTGATTTGGATTTCCTGCATGGCAGAATGGGGTTGGACTGGATGGCCCTTGTGGTCTCTTCCAACTCTATGATTCTATGATTCTAAGATGGACTAACTCCCATAAAAGCCCTCGCTAGCGTTTGGTGTTTTAAGTATTATCCCAATGAGTCTTCCGTTTTCAGGGAGGTGGAGATTTCATTACATAAATGAAACAGTGGTCCCTTCACATTTGCTGGAGTTAAGAACGATAAAAATAATAATAAATAAACACTATTCTTTTTACCTCTCAAGGAATAGGAATCTCTAGATCCTATAAACGCAAATAACAAAGCACTATGAGAGAACACCTCTCTCTCTAGGTCCTCCAGGGCAACTCGGGCAACATCTGCCAGACATTGAGCACAGAATTATGCTGGAGGAGCTACAAATGCTGAGTGGAGTGTTCTCTCTGGGAATCTCTAGGTCCTTCCAGTGCAACCTTTGATTAAAGTTACCTAGAGTTGTGCTGGAGGACCTAGATATTCTTAGAGAGAACTACTAATAAAATCCGGGAATAATCAAATCCACAAAAGTCAAAGCCGAAGAGGTGAAGGATGAGTTGTACAGCACTGTCGATGTATACATGACGCCTTGCAAACGAAAACACATTCTAGCTACTTCCAGCGTGAATATTAAAACACAACAATAGGACACTGCAAAATTCCATATGGAGGTACTGTAAGAAAATCCATAGTTGGAAATGGCGCCCGCACCACCAGCGGACCTCAGCCATACCGTCCTCTCTGTGATCATATCCGGTGCTTGATCCGCGGGGCTCCTCCTCAATGAAGCATCCCGGCGATGGTCTTTCGAAAAAGGGTGATCTGCAAAGAACGATGGTCAAGTCAGTCCTTGGTGGCCCATCTTTGTCAACCCTTAACGGGCAGCATCCACACCCCAGAGGACGGATCAAAAATCAATACAGTAATTGATTCTAATATAGAAAGGTAGGCCAAAGGTAAAAATAAATTTCAGCACGGAGAAATGTAAGGTACTACAGTTAGGGCAGAAAAAATGAAATGCACAGATATAAGATGGGGGACACCTGGCTTCACAGGACGACATTTGAAAGGGATCTAGGAGTCCTAGAGACCACAAGTTGAACGTGAGTCAAAAGTATGCTGCAGCAGCTTAAAAAAGGCCAATGCGATTTTAGGCTGCATCAATAGAAGTATAGTGTCTAGATCAAGGAAGTAATAGTGCCACTCTATTCTGCTTTGGTCAGGCCCCCACCTGGAATATTGTGGTCCAGTTCGGGCACCACAATTCAAAAAAGATGTTGCGAAACTGGAGCGTGTCCAAAGGAGGGGACCAAAATGGTGAAGGGTCTGGAAACCATTCCTTACGAGAGAGATTTAGGGAGATGCTGGGTACTTTTAACCTGGAGCAGAGACGGTTAAGAGGTGATATGAAAGCCCTTTTAAATATTGAAGGGATGTCATATTGAGGAGGGAGCAAGCTTGTTTTCTGCTGCTCCAGAGACTAGGACCCAGAGCAATTGATGCAAGCTATAAGAAAAGAGATTCTACCTCAACATTAGGAAATCTTCTTGACAGTAAGAGCTGTTTGACAATAAAAGATACTCCCCGGAGAGTGTGCAGTCTCCATCTTGGAGGTCTCTAAACAGAGGCTGGATGGCCATCTGTCAATGGGGATGCTTTGATGGAGAGTTCCTGCATGGCAGAAGGGGTTGGACTGGATGGTCCTTGGGGGGTCTCTTCCAACTCTATGATTCTATGTTTCTCTATGATGCCAGCCAGGATTCATTTTCTAGCCCTACCAGGAGACGCTGCTGGGCAAAGGCCCCAAAAACAAGAGAGGTTTTGGAGCCGAGGGGTCAGACGGTACCTGAACATTCTGGAGGACCGGGTACATTATCAGCTGGTAGTGAAGCTCTGCAAAACAAGAGAAAAGAAGATTTAATATATATCAATATATATATAATATATAATATATATATTAAACAAAAACACATGCATGTATATATTAAGATATTTATTAGATTACAGATATATATTAGATACAATTATATATACATAATCATATATCATATCATATCATATCATATATAGTGTCATATTGGAGAATACTTGCCCATAGAGAATCATTGAGGAATAGTTGCCCATAAGGAATCATTTGGGAATATTTGCCCATAGGGGTACATGGAGAAATTTGCCCTTAAGGAATCATGGGTCATTGGGGAATACTTGCCTTGTAGAGAATCATAGGAGAATATTCTCCCATAGGAATCATGGGGAATATGGCCCATAGAGAACATTGGGGAATACTTCCCATAGGGAAACATAGGGTCAAGCATTCCATGTTTCCCTATGGGCAAGTATTCTGCAATGGCTCTCTGGTGTCTAGTATGGTTTCCATATGGACTAGTACTATCATTTGTTTTAGTATGTCCCATGTATGTATATATAAAGGGTTCTGAGGCCCTCAGGGAGGCCTGTTATAGGGTCCCGCACCCATTACTGTCCAATCCCAGTGAGGACCTTCTCAAAATGGAGGTGCAGGGCCTCAACAGTGACTGCCCCCAATAATCCACATACAATATTAAAGTTATGTAAAGGGTTTTGAGGCTTGTTCTGGGGTCCCCCGACCCATCAGTGTTACAAAACCCAGTGAAGCCCTTCCAAAATGGAGGTGCAACAGTGACACACAAAACAACATAAATATTAAGTTTATGTATCAATAAAAGGTTTTGAGGCTTGTTATGGGCGCCCTCCAACCCATCAGCGTCTCAAAACCCAGTGAGGGCCTTCTCAAAATGGCGGCGCACCTAGTGTTTTTTCCCCAGCCCTCCCCAAAGGCCAAACCAATGGCGCCCCCCTTCCTCTCACCCTTGTTTCCCCTTGAGGCGCTCGACCTCCTGTGGAGCTGGGCCAAGGTCTCGCCAGTTGCCTCTGGAGGAAATGGAGGTTCCGCTCCAGCTCCGCCGCCGTCCGCCTCCAGGAGCCCCTCCGGGTACTGGAGGTGGCGCGGAGGGCGGGAAGCCCGAGCCAGGCCTCTGCATCCTCCTGGGCCGCTGGGGAGGCGACACCCCCACGGAGGCTCCGGTCGCGGCCTAGGCCTCTGGCCGCCATGGCGACCTTCGCTCTCCTCCTCCTCCTCCTTCGCCTGAAGGAGGAAGGAACCAGCCAGGCTTCGTCCCCGTTTAGCGGGGCCCTTCCTCGCCTATCCCTCCTCACTCGAACCCCGCTGAGGCCTACCGACAGGCCCCGCGGCCTACTTCCGTCGCCATGGCAACGGCCTCACTGTTGTTACTACTACTACTACTACTGTACAGCTAGGCCTCAAGGAATGTAATGGAGGGGCGTTTTGGCGGGCACGGGGCCTCACAAGGGGGACGAAGAAGGAATGGAGGATGCGGAAAAGGGCTCCCAACAAAGGAGTCGCCCCCGGCCCGAAAATTAGGAAAAACAGGCCCCGCGCCAGTCCGTCGCCATGGAAACGGAGCCTAGCGGCAGTTGCAGGCCCGGTTTCCATGGCGACAGACTAGGCCGCGGGGCCTTTTCTTCCTTCGGAACCTACCTTTAGGCCTGGACTACTTATTTATTGACAGTAAAAACAGTAAGTAAATTGAGAAAGATTAATATTGCATAGTAATTAATTGGTTAATATTAATATTCATGTACAAATAATACATTTATATATAAGTGTCAGGCAGAATTGATGATTAAATTGATATACAAATACAAAATATATTTTATATATAATTATCAGGAGTGAATTTTAATTGATTAATATCATAATAATAATATATTTTATAATAATGTCAGGTAGTAATTTAATTGATTAAATATTAATATTACATATAAATAATATTTACATATATGTAATAAAATAGTAATTTATGTAATATAACATTACATATAATAATGTTTATATATACTATAAATATTGATTGATATTATATATAAATAACATAACATAATTTTTTTATGTTACTATTAATATTACATATAAACAATACATTTTATAATAAATTATTTTTAATTTAATCATGATATATGCATATAAATACTATATTTTATACATAATATAAAAATAGTAAGTTATGATTATATTCATATTGCTCTAATCTATATTTATATATATCCGTAGTGATTTTTGATATATTAATGTTACATGTAAATATTATATTTTAAATATAATATGATAGTGATTTATTGCTTAATATAAATATTACACGTAAATCTTTATTTTTGTATATATATAAAATAATAATTTAATTGATTAATATGATTTACATTTTATATTATGCATAATTTAATTGTAAATGTTAATATTCATAGACAATAATTTTATTATATACAAATAATAATTTAATTGATTAATATTAATATGCATGTACATAATTTTTTTATATATATTGCCATTTAAATGGGAGCCAAGGTGGGATATAAATGAAACAAACAATAATTAAATACTTCTTCCTACCTTCTTTATCTTCTTTCCTTCCTTTCCCTCTTCCACCCTCTCTTTTCTTCCCTCTTTCTTTTCTTCCTTCTTTTCCCGCTTTCTTTCTTTGTTTTTTTTTCCTCCTCTATCTTCCTTGCTTCTCTCTCTCTCCCTCCTTCCTTCTTTCTTCCTTTCTTGGGCATTGACTTGGGGAATTGAACAAAACATAAATAATCTTGATTAAGAAAATAACACCTTGAGAGCACTAGTCTGACCCCAATTAAAAGTAACTTGGGGTTCTTGGTATGAAACAAACCCTAGCGCATATCAAGGGCCCACTGTAATGTAAATAAAATAATAATATAATAATAATAATAATAATAATAATAATATACCCAATTGTATATAGTGAGACTTGAGCATCCATGGATTTTGGTGTCCATTGGGGTTCTGGAACCAAACCCTAGCAGATATTAAGGGCCCACTGTAATAGTAATAATAATAACTTTTCCTGCCTCTATTTCAGACTCCAGAACCGAAGGATCTTTGTTGAGGACAGTGTCCCATTGAGCAGCCTCCCCCTTTACGGTAAGGAAAAAATAATATTAATAATATAATAATAATAATAATATGATGAGGATGAGATGATGATGATGACACGATGACGACTCACAGACTGGGTCTTCTTTTCCCCTCGTGCCGCTACTAGAGATGCCCCATGGTGCCTGAGAAGGGACCACGTTCTGCGGTCAGGCATTGAAGGACCCTGACTGCTCCTCTTGAGGGTGTCTAGGCGTCCTCCTTTTCCAGGACATGCCCTACATTCCAACCTCCTGACCAGGAGGAATTCCAAAACACCTCCATTAAGAGCATTACTGGAAGCATGCATTTCCATGCTGTTAGTGCACTTAGCTCTATTTTCTAATGTCCTATATTTTTCTTTTCATGCGTTCCCAGTTTGCTCTCAAGGAGGTACTCCTGTACCCCCAGGATGTTTCAGAACTGTCAGCTCCAGCATCCCCAAAAGAAGTGACAATCTGTTGCTCGGAGTCGAGGAGGCTGAATGTACCCCTGGCTCTTTGCTGGTAAGCAAAGGAGAACATTGCTGGCCCTTTTCAAGGCTTGCCACATAAACCAATTGCAGTACCTAATATTTCCCCCCTCTCTTTTTTCTCCTGAAGAACAAGGGGGTGTGCATCGGTGTTCCAGGAGTGTCCAATTCTCCCCTGAAATGAAGGAGACCATTGCAGACACTAATGCCCTGATGCATTTGGATATCCCACAAAGCATTTTTTAAACCACCAGAAGGTAGGCGGATTCTCCTCCGCATCCCTATTTTTCACTCTTGGGGGGCTAGAGGTCCAACAACAACGAAAACTTCCCATTTCTTCCCTTTTGTCTTGACAGCATCTGTGATGAGATGATATATGATTTTCACTGCTCACCAAGCTGCGATCTGAAGGCGGCCACATGGCTCTTGCGGTCCAAAGCAAATCAAGGCTCTGTCTGCTTCAGGGAAGCAATGAACAACTTGCAGTTAAGGTATGGAAATGAGCCAGAAGGGTCTTTTCTACTGACCCTGACATGACTCCTTCCCATCTGCCACCTTGTCTTTTTGGAGTTGGCAAAGGGACAGGTGCCCTCTCTCTTTCCTTATTGTGCCACAAAAGTGGTCCTCTTATGAGGCTAGCATTCCTTCTGTCCTCAGGTGAAGGCGGCTCGAGCCATCAGGGCCATCATAAAATACACGGAGATCCTTGGGAGCTTAAGAAGTGGATCCTATCCCTCTACATCACCTTGATGTACCATTTGATCAACCCATCCCATAGATCACAGGAGAGATGACCAGCAGGGACTTGAAAAACCTACGTGTCTCCAGGGTACGTTTGTTCCAAGAAAGGGCTTGGGAAAGAAATCGTCAGCTGAGCTTCTAGTCCACTTGATGGGGCTAGAGGTAGGAATCCAAATCTCTACTGCAAGCTTTTCTATCTCACTTTACTCTCTCTTCCCTGCAAACAAACAATGGACACCATTCAAACCCTTGATGAGGAGGCTACACCTATACACCTGTCTTCCAGCACCGTGAGTTTTGGGTTCCCTCTGTCTCTCTCTTTGGGGACGACTTGGTTTTCCCTTCAAAACGGAGATGCACAAACCCAAACCATCTCTGCTCTCTGTTTGTTTTCAGGCCCAGGGAAGCCCTATCCCCTGCCTTTCTTCACAGAGCACGGAGGGGACTCTGGGCCCCATTGCCACCTTAGACCCGCTGAGCAAGAAGACGCCGGAATAACAGCAGCTTCGTCTTAGGACCTCTGCTGCATCTTCGGGAGAAGAAGACTTTTCACAACTCCCCACACTTCAAAGGTTGAGTGGGGTAGGCACCTGTCTGCTTTAGTTCTCCCTTCCATTGGGCACTGTGGCATCACCAAGGGCACCCATCCCTCCCCAGCCAGGGGCTAGCCTCTCTTCCCCTTCTGCGCCAAGCCTCCCTTCCTCCATCCCCACGCCAGGCCTGGGGTGCCAAGGAGTCTGGGTGCCTAGCCAACCCAACTCCAAGTTGAAATGTGGAAAACCTTCCCCTTCCATCAAGGCTGCCTGTGAAGAGTGTCAACCAGCTCCCAAAATGGTCAACCTCTACGGTTCAAGTGAGGTTCCTACAGAACCCCAAAAGCTGGCACCTGCAAGAAGAGACCAGGGAAGGACACTGATGGATTTTACTACTCGTATTTTGAAGGTTATTGTTTTATTTTGTGTTGTTGCATTACCTATAGGTCTAGCTATTATTATTAGTAAAAGTATTATGTATTGGTATGGTAATGTATTTTGTAATTTTAGTTAGGATTTTACATTGCCGGCTTTTGTTAGTTGTCTCTTTCCTTTTTGTTATTGCTGATTGTATAACGTTTTCCTTATACTGTACTGAACATAATAAACCCTTGTAAGAGTATCTTGGTACGTTCCCTTGTTGTGTTTGTGACAATGTCGCTTTGCAGCTCCTGTGTATTGCTTTTTAACGTTTATATTTTTTATATTATCTATTATATTATATTATATGTTCGCATAACCAGTGAGATAAATAGAGTGATAAAATGGAGCCTGCCTGTCCCCTTTGCCAATTGGGAACCATCTTTTCTTCTCCATATCTGTTTCTATAGTAGCCTCTTCTCCTAAGTACAGATTCCTCTCAGGACTCTCAGATGTATGGCACTCCCATCATGTCTTTAAGAGGCGTTCCATGGCTTTCATGAGCTATGCAGTCAAAGGCTTTGCTATAGTCTCTAAAGCCACAGGGTTCTGTCCTCGGCCCAGTGCAGTCAATATCTTTATCAATGACTTGGATGAAGGAATAGAGGGCATGCTTATCAAATTTGCAGTGATACCAAATAGGAGGAGCAGTTATACCTCAGAGGAGAGGACAACATTCAAAATGACCTCAAATAGATAGAAAGCTGGGCAAAACTAACCAAATTAATTTCACCACGGAGAAGTGTAAGGTACTGCACTTAGGCAGAAAAAATAACTGTATAGATATAGGATGGAGCACACCTGGCTCAACAAGACGACATGTGAAAGGGATCTAAGAGTCCTAGTAGACCATGAGTTGAACATGAGTCAATAGTGTGACGCGGCGCTAAAAAGGCCAATGCGATTCTAGGCTGCATTGACAGAAGTATGGTGTTTAGATCAGGGAAGTAATAGTGCACTCTA
>NC_056532.1:2242431-2243159 GCF_019175285.1 Sceloporus undulatus | reverse complement strand
TTTTATATATAATGTCAGGTAGTAATTTAATTGATTAAAATATTAATATTACATATAAATAATATTTTACATATATGTAATATAAAATAGTAATTTGATTAATATTAACATTACATATAAATATGTTTTATATATAATATAAAATATTGATTGATATTATATATAAATAACATAACATAATTTAATTTAATTAGTTAATATTAATATTACATATAAACAATACATTTATATAATATAAATATAATTATTTAATTTAATATGAATATTGCATATAAATACTATATTTTATACATAATATAAAAATAGTAAGTTAATTGATTAATATTCATATTGCATATAAATACTATATTTTATATAATATCAGGTAGTGATTTAATTGATTAATATTAATGTTACATGTAAATATTATATTTTAAATATAATATGATAGTGATTTAATTGCTTAATATTAATATTACACGTAAATACTATATTTTGTATATAATATAAAATAATAATTTAATTGATTAATATTGATATTACATTTTATATATGCATAATTTAATTGATAAATGTTAATATTACATAGAAACAATATATTTTATATATAATATCAAAATAATAATTTAATTGATTAATATTGATATTACATTTTATATATGCATAATTTAATTGATAAATGTTAATATTACATAGAAACAATATATTTTATATATAATATCAAAATAATAATTTAATTGATTAATATT